>NC_051078.1:37887259-38191046 GCF_004664715.2 Peromyscus leucopus | reverse complement strand
GGAAGTCTTTTGCCTCTTCCCTAGCTAGTGTATAAAAAGCCCATTAGAAATAAACTCAAGGCTGCTGGATATTGACCCAGGGCCCTCCTGAAGCTATCCTGTGTCTCTGTCACTTTCTTCATCTATATTTCTATCTAGCACTTCTCAATTCCTCACCCCCTCCTTCAGGGAACCCTTCAACAGGTCGAGTCTGAACTCCAACACTTTTATGCATAGTGGGCTATAATCAGCTTTCAGAAATTAGCATCCTCTCATATTTCCCCCCATATGTTCTTTCTTCCACTCTACACTCATTGATGACGTCATACGCTTGGGATAGGAATCTAGCCAGAATTATGGAAAGAAACGTTGGAAAAAATGGAAGCAGAAAAAGGGATGTATAATGTGTTTGTGTTCACATGATGAACATATTGAACCCACTGATGGATGCTGAATTATTTTATCCGATTTGAAAGCATCATCTATTTGGTTTCCCTTGGGCCTAGTCATGATTTCACAGTAAGAGAATGCAAAAGAACATAGAAGCATCAGAATTTATATTTCCAGGCTGTCTGTAAAGAATGAGTGGAGGATGATGCCCAAAGGCCTGCAAAGATTATCTCACCTACTGTCTATCCATGCATCAACCTTATTGAAGCCTTTGCAGCTCTTCTCTACATGTTTTTCCTCAGTTGTCTAGCCCTTGGAAGGAAGTGTTCCTCTCTGCCTAGAGGCCCTTGTCCCTTCTATTCATGGCTCGTGTTTACAGTTCTGGCTCAGGAATCAACTTCTATCAGAAGCTTTAGACCTCCTTCTGGGTCAGTGGAAGCGTCCATCATGTTTGGGACCACCTAGCATTACTCTCTATGGTTCATCTGCTTATCCTGTCCCAGATCAGGAGCTGCATCACTGTGGAGAGTCCGCTTGGCTCGCTGTCACCTGTCAGCAGAGCTGCCAGCCTTGGTGGGCCAGCAGCGAATTTGAAGGAGGGAACAGCTAGAAAAGGACAGGCATAGGAAATTATTAATATTTTTTGAGATTTACTTTTGAGTTCCACCAATCAAAACGTGTTTTCTGGGCTGGAGAGATGACTCTGTGGGTAAAGGCGCTTGGCGCCATACTCGATGACCTGAGTTCTATCCCAGAATCCCACGTTGTGCAAGAAGAGAACTGGAAGTTGTCCTCTGAGCCCCACACATGGGTTGTGGCATGAGCACACTTGTACACATGCATACAAAACAAATAAAACATAGTGAATAGAACCACTTTCTAAGGTCCTGTGCTGTGCTGTTGACTTTACTAAATACCACAGAACATAGGAAGATGGATACTTTCTAAGATACAAGTCAATTTTTTTTTTTTTTCATGAGACAGGGTTTTTCCATGCTGCCCAGGCCATCCTGACTCATGATCAGGATTCCTCCTGAGTGCTGGGATAACGGGCACATGACATCGCTATGTCTGTTGAAGACATAGTCTGACTCATAATTTGGTTCTGAAGACAACCCAGTTTCCTGAACAACCTAGGAACTGGGAGAAGAAGAGGCCCCTGTTTGGAGAACTAGCTCCATGGATCCAGAATCTTAAACAAAGGCTACAGAAGCAGGAAAAGTGCTTTACCTAAAGCTTCAAGTAAAAAAAAAAAAAGATTCAAACACTTAAAAATATAATTATACTTCCCAGGTTCCAGGCCGTGCTGGGATTTGTCCTTGTAGAGCTATTCTGGCTTCCAAACTATCATTATATTTCAATTTAACTTTCCTAACAAAATCCGTTATCAGTTCCAGTGACCTGTTCATTTTCTGCATGTGCGGAATTCAATGAAGCTGTTTTAAATATTTTCTTCTTTATTAAACACTTCTCTAAAATCCATAATTCAGGAGACAATAAATAGTTGCATTTATTTCTATACAGCTCAGCTCTGCGGAGCCGACTGTGAATTCAGCAGGGCATTCTCACGCTAGCCAGTTTTTGTTATCAGCTACACAACATGAAAGGAGATTATATTTTGCTGCTAATGGGAGAAACGGAAGGAAAGTAAAGTATTCTGAAACATTGGTTTGAATTGCGGCTTGAGATCTGAAGGGGAAGAGTGGGGGGCAAGTTCTGGATGAGTCTCTCACTTACGTGTTGGGGACAAAAGGGTTCCGTTTCCTTCTTATATTAAACGAAATTGCCTATTCTGCTTGTGTACTGAACCCAGACGTTCACATCTTAAAGAACGCCCCAGTCCTCATCAAATCGTATTCTTCTATCTCCCCATCTCTCAGATTTTAAGTACAGAAGGCACAAAAGGTGAACTGTAATTTTCAGCTATTTCCAGAATAGGAAGGTCTTTTTGTTTCAACAAAGACCTTCTCAGGATAAAAGGAGACTGTCTGTCTCAGAAGGGTCTTCCAATTTCAGTCCCTCCCACCCAGGTCCTCCAAAGACACTTGTTTCAAAAGGTGCCACTGCGATCTGAAGCGGAGATGTGATGTGTCACAGGCACAATAAGATTTCTGATAGTGTTGTTAAAAATTCCTTTGACATTCTTTTAGTGAGAGTTTGTAAATGAATTTTGCTAACACAGGGCAGGGAAAATATATCTTATGGGTGGCTTTATTTCAAGCCCCTTTTACTTTCCCGTGTGACTTTGATTCAAAGTGTCTTATAGACATCACTATTGGAAAAACCCAACAAACACGAAACCCTCTGAGAAAAACCTGCTTTTCTTCATTTTCATGCTTTGAAAAAGAAAAGCTGATGCAGGTCAAATCCCATTAAAGTGAATAGATCTATGAGTTGATGTTATTTGTCAAAATAGAATTTGACATATTACTCTAATTAACTAATCTGGTATCAATAGAATTACTCTGACTCAAGTGGCAGGATATTAGTTACAAATACTTTTTGGCATTTTGAGTGTTCCCCCCAGTCCCCTGGGCTAATGGTACCCTTCAGATATTTTTCTTTAATCACCTTAAAAAAAAAAAAACCCTCATTTTCAAATTATACGCTGAATCAGATACCACCTACATGAGGCCCATGAAAAGTGTTGCAAGAATCAGCATCTTGTTAAGTTCATTCTTTCTGTTTAAGCTTGGGGCAAGCCGGGAAGCTAAGACTATGGAAGAAGGACCCACTATAAGTAGACTTTGATGGAAGGTCCTCAGCTATTCACATGTATTTTAAAGAGAAACCTGAGGTCATAATGTGCCGGTGTCTTGAGTGTCTAAATTTAAAATTTTAAGAGATGGCTTGATGAAGTGGAGTTAGCTTTGACCAATGGGATCCGATTTGAATTCTGTATTCTGGACATGATACCTTGACAAACAAATTCATCACTCTGGTCTTCAGTCTGTTGTTCAGAAGAATGAGCACAATAACACCCATATCACAGAATTAAATGCCATGTGAACTTTCATGACACAGTGAAGGCACCCAGCCGTGGGGCTGGTACACATGGTGAATGATTTACAAATGTTAATACACACTCCCTTCTGCTTATCTTCACCACACTCTCCATGTCCCTGGTCCTTCTCGTGGTACTGAGATCCTGGATGCTTCCTTTTAAAGTGCAGGAGGAGGAGGATGCTGGGATCTGAGGGACTATCACGGCCCTCTCGGCCTCCACACTGTTTTTCTGCATATTCTTCAGATCTGTTGATTAATGTTTAAGGGGGTGGGGAAGGTCTCGTATGTGTATGTGTGTGTGTGTGTGTGTGTGTGTGTGTGTGTGTGTGGTCTATGCCTAGACATATGCACATGGACCAGAGCAAGAGGGAGTTGGGTGTATTTTTAAAATTTCTCTCTGACTTACTGCAGGTAAGGCTAGCTGGCAAGTGAACTCTTGGGATCTGCCTTTCTCCACCCTGAAATGTTACAGGTATATCCAGTCACACCCGGCTTTTTATGTGGGTGCTGGGGATTTGAACTAAGATCCTCATGCATGCCAAGCAGGTGTTCTCACCCACTGAGCCATTTGCCCAGCCTGAGATGGTCTCTTTCACTTGCTGCTGTATTTACAGTGTCTAATAGGGAGGGAGCATGATTCATAGTTGTTGCTCAATATTCATTTGTCCTATAAAAGGACCTTCTTTGTTGTTGTTCTTAATACTTAAAGGAAAATTTCTGATGATAAAATTGGAAATATTACTTAGGGGAAATTTAGAGACCTACCAAAATAAAGAAAATACAATAATTGCTAATAGTACAAGATAGATGTTTACCACATCATTGTCTAGAAACAATAGAGGATGGCAGAGAAGAGCTGTTATATGAAATGTATTGGTTAAAGTGTCCATCGTGTGCATGGCTCTGTTTACCACATAATTGTCTGGAAACAATAGAGGATGCAGAGAGGAGATGTTACATGAAATGTATTGGTCAAAGTGTCCACTGTGTGCATGGCTCTGACTAGATAGGCCTGGTTCACCGAGTTTTATGCTACATGACCCTGCCCTACTGGCTGGCGTTGGTTGTATAATAATAGGTGGGCTTTGATCCAAGAATAGTCAAATCAGAGGCTGGCCAGAAGCTTCTGACCTGGTGCTAAAGAACGAACGGGGATAATCACATTCTCTCTTTTGAAGCTGAACTAGAAAGTACAGTTAGCAGTGAGGCCTGGGACAGGAGGAATCTATATCAAGAATCTCCGAGGTAAGGTGAGGCCAGGAGGGTCACAGCAGGCTGCTCTTCTAAGGAAGTGAATGGCACGGCACGAGGAAGCAGAATCTCTGAGTGGAGGAGAACTACGCAGAGCTTTGGAAGGACAGAACAAACAAGTCAGTCTAGCCAGAGGAGGGAGCGGAGGCACAGAACACCATAAGAGATGGGAAGGGCTCTGGTGAGGCAGAGATACCCATGTGGGCTGCTCTTCTTCAAATGATGTTAGTTCCAGTTGGCCCTCCAGTTCTGGACCCAGTGCATAAATATCTTTATGATATTAACTCTTGTAAAATTATTATTATTAGTGTGTGTGTGTGTGCGTGTGCATGTGTGTTTATGTGCATGTGTGCCTTCGTGTATGTGTAAAAGCAGAAGGCAATTTCCAGGGATCATCTCTTTCCTTCCACTGCGGGTGATGGAGACCAAATTCACGTCACTAAGCGTGTGTAGCGAGTGCCTTTCCCCACTGAGCTATCCCACTGGCCCAGTTTGCTCTGTTCTTTCGCTGCAAGGAACCTTTCTGGAATAGCTGGCTTACTACAACAATGAGGCCTATGCAGAATGTGGGGGGCCTGTGGGGTCAGGGCCTTCAGGTTAGGTTCTAAGTGTGTAGGGATCTCAGAGAACCCCTCTGTAGGAATAATCACGGGTTTGTCTGGAACGTGGAAGGGTGTCAGGCAGCCGCCCTCCCTGTATTCCTGTCCCTCTTGAGGTCACCTGGCATCTCCTCTGTGATGCCCTTACATCTCTTCTTGGTGCTTTTCCTCATTGGCTTCCTCTGAAGACATAGTTTCTGCTCTCTCATAACTCTGGATTGCATTTGTCTCTGAGTTGTCGGGACATTGATTGACCCATTTTCTGTTGCTTTGGAGATCTAGTGTGTCATACTGTGTCACCAGTCTGTGAGTCATTTTAAATGAAAGATGAAGGAGAGGAAAGAGGAAGAGAGGGAGGAAAGCAGAGAGGGAAGAAAGGGAGGGAGGAAGGAAAGGAGGAGGAGGGGAGGAGGGAGGGAGGGGGAGGGAAAAGAGGAGGAGGGGGAAGAAGGGGAGGAGGAGGAGGAGGAGGAGGAGGGAGGAGGAGGAGGAGGGATACGGAAGCCAGCTGGAAGACTGCTGTGCATGAGTCAGTCAGATGGTTTTTTAATCTGATGATGAACTGTGACAAAGTATGTGATGTCATATGGTCCCTTTGCCCCTCAGTTGGGGATGCTGGGTGTAAATTCTCTGATTAGCAGGGAAAGAGAAGAGCAAATCGAGCCGTTTCTACCCTCGTCCTTGCTTCTGCCTTGATCTGTTTTTTTCTATGACAAACCCACTCTCGGACTGCTCGGCGAGCTCCGCTCCCTTATCTGTTGTGACTCACTGTTTCCAGGACTCTCTCTCTCCCCACTCCTCCGTTCTCTAGGCTGGCCTGCAGAGTCTGGTCCAGCTGTCCCTGGAGCTGTCCACAGCTCTAGTGCTGACAGTCCGCCTCCTTCCCAGGGTTGCCCTGGGCGAAGCCGGGTAGCTGGTCTTTGCCTTTCTTCAGAACTGGCCACGCTGTCGATGCTGACTGTGCAGGTGTGTGGAGAGCAGGCTGTGGTCCACTTAGACCAGAATGAAGAAATAGCTGAAAAAATTACACAGTCTTGAATACTGACAGTTTCAGCACTGCTTGCCTGAGGGTGCCAATTGTGTAAATTCTTCCTGGAGCAATGTGACAATCTCTTAGCAACTCTGAGCTTCTTTAGTTAGTTTAACTGCACCAGGGCAGCAGACCACAGGGGAACTCATTTCATTCCAGAGAGTGTTTTCACCAAAGCCACCTTGGCTTAGCTGTCTGTCTGAATCAGCATATCCTCATGAAGGGTGATTTGGCCTCTTTTTTTTTTTTTCCCTGAAAATGTGTCAGTGGGGGTGACAGGGAAGATGTGAGGACAAAGCCTTTGGGAGTCATCCTTTATGAGCAGCAGAGGCTCTGGACTGTGTCCACAGAGGCATGTGTCATTTGTTGGACTGCTCCGTTCAGGTCCAGCATTGTCCTCTTTTCATCTCGGGGAGGGAGAAAGTCCTGCTCATCACCCCTGTAAAGTTGTGTATTTTGCATTCAAGGCTTTTTTCTCATCTAACAATACAGATTCGGTGGCAGTTGTCCTCTCAAGGCTCTGTGGCCAAAAAGGATTCTGTCTGACAGATTGAAAGCCCCACAGAGCCATCCACAAAGAAGTCAGACCGAGAAGTAAGGGCTTGTCTTTCATGGAGTTGTTGCGGGTTCTGTTGTGTTCAGAGACCAGAATTAGAGCACTGGAGGTGGAGGAGAAGGAAATGTTTGCTTTGTGAAGGGGTGTGAGTTCACATGCATGTGTATTTCTCATGGCTTTATCCCAAGTGATTAGGCACTGGTTTTTTACGATAAATTGTTGTCTTTCAAACATTTATATTCCTCAGGTAGTATGAAAAAAGAATTGGTAAGAGCAGGACTTGTATAACTGGGTTTTTTTGAAGCCAGATCGTCTGAGTGGATGGAGGACCATAGGACAGCAAGTAAGGTGCTTTCTGAAACTGTATAAGTCACTCAGGCAACTGGGGGATCATTTAGTAAATTGGAATGGTACCCTTAAAAGTGGTTAGCAAGGGTAAAAATGTACCTAAATCACTCCCTGGTGACCCAAAAGAGCTAATGAGTGCTCCAAGCATTCTTAAAGAGTTTTTGAAGTGCAAAACAGATGTAACTCCCCAAGTATCAGTTTTCCAGCACGTATTGTATAAGGGTAAGAGGCAGTCAAGGCTCTGGGTCACACAAAGGGGCATTGCAACCATGATGACTGTAATGTTGGGGTCCTGAGAAATGTTTCCTCCCACAGAGCACAGTGAGGAATAACAGCTGTCAAAATGGAGGTCTGATCAGCGAGAGCTGGAGTAGAGCAGCAGGGGGCAGGCAGCCCTGAAAAGGATGTCTTAGAAATGACTTCTCAACAGCACCATCTTGGGTTTGTGATTTTCCTGGGGAAGCATGAACAGAACTTACCCTAGACAGAGAACAAATGACAGACCAACGTGACTCCAACGAAGTCCAACTTGGTGAACCAGTAAATTAATTGTGATTGCTTACAGGAATATGGGTGAGTTACTTATGGGAGCATGGATGACTCAAGAGCAGTTTTATCACAGAAAAGCCCATCACAGTCTGAGTGGTGACTTTCAAAAGCTGCATCCCTCGAGCTGTCTGCACAGCTCACAGCTAGGTTTCAGGCAAATAATCAAGATGGAGAGTCGCCTCTCCCCATCATTCCTTACTGCTCATATAAACTTTGGGGAGGGGATCCTGTGAATCTTGTAAACTTCAGGAACTTCTTAGACTTGGAAGTTGTTTACTTCCTGAGTCTTGAAAAGCCTCCCTACAGGATGGAATGTTTCGATTAGTATCAAATTGCTAATCAATTAGTAGAAGTGGAAGGATTTTAGTTTCTTTGTTGATGCCAAGGTAACTGGAAAATCATTAGGAAGTGTGACAGTCATCTTTTTTGAATCCTCGGTCCAATGGAGAAATTAAGTATCTTTCTGAAGAAGAGACTGCTAGATAACTATTCTATATCCACTATGTCTTTGTTTTCTTATACAGAAGCCTCATTTTATTGGGGCAGTGCATGCTTAGCTGAAATACATGTGATTTCTTAGCCTGCCTTTGAGACGATTGGTATTATCAGTGGCTGAGCTCTAGCCAGTGAAATTCAAGGATAAATTATTAAGTGAATCTTTGGGTAATGTTCTTTAAGGGTCTAACAAATTAGATGGCATATGCTCTTTGTTCCTTATCTCTTCTGTTCTTTCATCTAAAATGAGGAAATGTTGGAGTTGTGGTAGCCCCTTTGTACATATAAAGCAGCTCTGAGAAAGGAAGCCATAGTTCAAAGATGGTGGGGTGGAGAAAAAGAGAAAGAGATGGGGGATAAGAATGAGTGAATATGAAATATGAACCAATGCTTTGGAGGCATCTATCGTAACTTCTTTGTTTAAACTCCATCTTCAGGTCTCTGCTATTTTCTAATTGACGCAATATGAAAGGCTGGAATCCTGTATCTTCCCTCTTAAATAGAAGTTATTCTATTCACACAACAGGAGCATCAATAGGGAATAAGATTCTAAAATCTAGCCAGCCCATCCATATGGATGGGCACCATATGGCCTCTCCTTGCTGCCAAGGACAGTTTAACAGACTCGGGGAGGAATGTCAAGTGCAAAGTCAATAATGACATTCTCGAATGCATGAAATGGAGACAACCTGAATGACCTTGAGATAACAGAGGCACTGATTCTGAAGCGTTCTGAACAAAATGCTTTATAGTTCGCACGAAAATATTTTACGCATTGTATAAGGCCACACCCCCACCTCCAAACCACCAGGGCTGTCACCTGCCATAGTGATTGTTATCTGTGTGACTCATCAAATCAACTGTGTAGAAGATGGTCATATTCTATCAATTTTAATTTCCTAACATGTTGGTTTTATATATATAGACTGAGAAATGCATGGGAGTTTAACCCAACTTCCCTCTTGATTTTCTGTTGTCTAATATAACATCAACTCACTCTCAAATTATAAGGCAGGTCATCACATCCCTGCTTCTAGAAGTTCTGCTTTGTGTAATAGTGGCCTCCTTTTATTGCTTAGGCAAGGCACTGTACTTTTTGAATTAGCTATTGTTATTCTCATTTCCAAGATGCTGAAATTGTGGCTCAGAGAGGTGGTGATAAATGGTAAATCCAGGATTAAAATCCAGTCTGTGTTTCCAAAATTAAAATTATTGTTTTATTTAAAAATTATTACTCTCTTTATCACCAACACCACCACCATCATTATTATTGGTGTGTGTGTGTGTGTGTGTGTGTGTGTGTGTGTGTGTGTGTGTGTGTGTATGTGTGTTAGCATGCACGTGCAATTCAGGGGACAACTTCTGGGAGTCAGTTCTTTCATTTATTAGTTTCATATCAAAGTAAGATCATCAGACTTATTCATCAAGTATTTTTGCCCACTGAGCAATCTTGATAGACTCTCCAATTTTTATTTTAATCGTTATTCCTAGAACCCATGTAAAAAGCTAGACATGGTAGGATCCACTTATAATCTCAATGCTGAGAGACAGAGACAGGTAGATCCCTTGTGCTCAGCCAGCTTAGTGTAATCAGGTGAGACCCAGGCCACAGTGAGATGCATCTTATCTCTAAAAATGAAATGAACGGCCATCTTAATAAGCAGCGCCCGAGGTTAACCTCTAGCTACCATGTGCATGCTCACATGTGTACGCACACCTGAAGGCATACATGTACGCCTACACAAATGAAAACACACACACACACACACACACACACACACACACACACACACACCTACAAATTCACAGAGGAAGATACCCAATAAATAAATTAACTAAATAAATAAGCAAGTTGTGTAAATTATAGCTATGGAAGATACAGCAGGCATAATGTGGACAAGACTAGGGTAAGGCTGCAGTATTCAATATGGAGATTGGGGAGGTGTGCCATGTATTTGAACACAAATCTGAAGGGTGAGATTTCACATGGATGTGAGTCCATAAAGAGATCTGCTACGAAGAGATGATCCAAATATGGGGGTACAATGCAAAGGCACCGGAGTGGGAACACAGTTGATACATTTGAGAAACAGCAAGGGGTCTGAAGTGGTATGATGGGAGCAGGGACCATAGCTGGAAGAGAAGACTGAGAGGGCATTGCAGTGGGTACCTGTTCAACCTATGACCTTGAAGTACCAGCCCCAGGGGCGTGGCCTCGGGGCTACCCTTAAGACCTGAGAGGCACATATGCTGGCTCTCTTCTCTCCTTTGTGGGCTTGGATGGTACAGACTGACTCAGGAAGTAGAGAAGTGTGGGACAGGACCTCAGCCTTCCAGGACCCTGTGAGGACGTGCATATTCTGCTTAGTGAGTTGTCTTTTCCAATTTATGGCCCAACATGAGGCATGAACCCATGACCCTGAGATTAAGAGTCTCATGCTCTACCAACTGAGCTAGCCAGGTTGTTTACTTCAAACATGTGTTGACCTCAGAATGGAAACCAGGATATGTCCTATGTTGGGGAAGGGTTTTGTCTTTGTTTCTGCAGGAGAAGAAAAACTATGGATACCAACAAAATTAATAAAAATTCGATTCTAACAGGAGAAACCCCTTGATGAGAAGTGATAGCTCATCCACCAATGTGACAATTCTACAAGTTGTAAGAAAAACTTAACAAACAAGGGTTGGGGCAGGGTTCTGTTTTTTGTCTTTACAGGATGATAGGAATACCCATCTTCAAGAAATCAAAAGGTCTTGGACACCTAGACATCTACGGCAAGGAAGGACCTATTGGTACTAATATACTCCACAGGGTAATATCTCACTGCCTAACATCTACATCTCTTTAACTCTAGAAAAGTTATGGTCCCAATTCAATTATAAATCAAGCTGACTTTGGAGTTGGAATGTGGCTCTCTCCTTCTCTAAACCCAAGCATGTTGCTAAAAGAAAAATTAAGAGATTCTGTCTCATATCAGAAGAGCCAACTGGTGTGGGACAGAAGAAAACCAATAACCTAGGGACCAATGTTGTCAAGTTTCTATTTCTCTCCATGCTTATTCTTGATTTCTGGGAATCCTTCCTTTC
Organism: Peromyscus leucopus; assembly: GCF_004664715.2. Classification (NCBI taxonomy): domain Eukaryota; kingdom Metazoa; phylum Chordata; class Mammalia; order Rodentia; family Cricetidae; genus Peromyscus; species Peromyscus leucopus. The sequence goes on along the minus strand of NC_051078.1, from coordinate 38,179,756 downwards.
ATGTCATGTCATCTTAAGATTCTAACTTTCCATTTTGATACCAATAATGTTCAAGTCTTCCACAGTGAAAAATAAGTCTTTCCAATAGCAATCTCTGAAGTCTCCAGAAAGAAGATGGGGCCCCACAACAATTCTACTCGGTCCAGAAAGATGCCATTGTACCTAAGAACACTGTTCAATGATCAGCTTTGGACTGATAATTCTTCAGGACAGTTCCAAGATGAGATTGCCCATCATATTACACTTCTAGCCAGAACCTCAGATAACCTTACCCATTACTCTGAGACTGGCTACAAATGTTCAGCTAGTCCTCTTGAGACTTAATTATTTAGCTTTCTTACAGGATCCCACAGAGATACTGTCACCCCGAGACAGCAGGAAGCAATTTTAAGAAAACAATGGCCCCTCTCCCAAAAGGTTTTATTTTCTTAGGGTTATGGATGAGTTGTAATAGGGTTGGGGGTGGAACAATAAAATTTAGACTCAGGGTTCTCTTTTGGAAAAGAAAAAGGGGAATAGATAGGTATAGGATATTAAGGTAGATTATTGTATCTACTAGTAAACTAATTTAGCAAACTATCAGCTTTAGACAATTTGCACTGATATGGATTCCTGTATATTGATACAAATGTAAACTATTTTTCTATTCCTGTTTAAGATAACTTGTATATTGATACAAGTTTAAAACTATAATTGTCATATTATATACATGTTCATACTTGCATTTGAAATATTTTATATATTGATACAAATGTAAAATTATATTTGTCATACTGTCTGTATTTTCTACCTTTGTTTAGGATATTTTGTATATTGACACATATTAAGGATATTGTTGTCATATCGCCCTATACATTTCTACCTCCATTTAAGATATTTTATATATTGTCACAATTTTGAGGTCATTGTCCTTTTATACTGTACATCTGTTTACAGATTGTTTACCTTGATAATGTGAAGCTTTAGTCCTTAGGTTATTTAGGTAGATAAGACTTACCGATTAATAGTCACCCATGCTGTCATATCTATAGTTACATTAGTTAGGTTTTCCAGATTTACAGAAATATTTGTCAGATGGATAGGTGATCTTCCAACACTCCATAGACATAGAGAATATGGCATTTAAATGTTTTAATAACTTAGAATTCTGTTGATGCAAGACATGATTGCTCCTGGCAGCACTGATCTATTCCTTAGAGAATGTTGGGCTTCAAAGACACTCCATATGGAAGTTTGTCTTCTTTTTGGGCACAAAATGGCCTGCTGGGCAAAGAACTACCCATGCCTTAGCTTCTGACATGAATGCTGTCCTTTCTGGATGAGCAGGACACAAAGAAAAGCAACTGCTGGACCTTGCCAAGACAGGGTGAGACAGCCTTTCAAAATTCCTGCTTCTAATAATGGTCTGTCAGATACTCTAGGCCTGTAGCCAAATATGGATGCCCCAAACAGTGCTGAGAAACATTAGGTGACTGTCCAGGCTGCCAGATGTCCCTGTCTATTCTTGCAACTTTTTGGAAATTGCTTGCTTGTACTTCCTGTTTTCTCAGGTAATACTATTTTCCTTCTCAGGTCTTTGATGGGGATGAAGACTAGACAGTTGTAGTTATACTCCCTTCGCATCTTAGCTAAGAATATTTTAGGAACTAAAGTTAGATTCTTCAGGATAGGCCAGCTATTGGAATAATCTCTATAATATGCCATTTACCTATGGTCTGGACATTTCTGGATATTTAGTATGTGTCTCTTGTTTGATGTTGTTCTTGTATTTCTATTTTATTTATATTATTACCTTTCCCCTCTCCTAGACAATACTTGATAATCATTCCTATTGCATATAGCTTTGTATTAGGTTCGAACTTTCTTATTTAAACAAAAAGGGGAGATGTAGTAGATACCTGTTCTACTTATGACCTTGAAGTACCAGCCCCAGGGGTGTGGCCTTGGGGCTACCCTTAAGACCTGAGAGGCATGTACACTGGCTCTCTCCTCTCCCTTGTGGGCTTGGATTGTGCAGACTGATTGAGATGGCAGGAACAGCATGGGACAGGACCTCAACCTTCCAGGACCCTGTGAGGATTTGCCTACTCTGTTTAGTGAGTTGTCTTTTCCAATTTATGTCTTAATAAATTCATTATACCCCTTAAGTAGACTCCCATGGATTTCTTGCTATAGGGCATGGAAAGCCAGATTATACACAGTCTTGTAGTTGATTAGGATGACTTTGGTGTTAAAATTTGAGGAAAATATAAGCCTACCAGGGTTGAAAAGGGATCTAATCTTTATGTATGCTTTAGAGTCGCTCTGGGTTCTGTGTTGAGATTTTGAATGCAGAGAAGGCCTAGATGAATGGAGTCCCATTAGAAGGCTTCCATAATGCAGCACTTAAACTGTGGGTTGTGTTACCACACAGGGGCGCATAAATAATCGTAGGGCTTGTGAGCCATCTTAAAGGCTCCCGAGAGTGCCACGACCAAAATCAATTCCAAATCAAACACATAGTGAATCCAATGTGTTTCTGGCAATGCTCACCTATTTTACACCACATGAGAACTTGGTTGAGAACACCCAACATGTACACTTTGCACTGAGCATGGCTTCATGCTATACAACACTAATACCTTGCCTCAGAATCAACACTACTGAATGCTCTGAATGGAGGTGTTTTTGGTATACATACAAAGTTCTCAGATCTTAAAATAATGGTTTAATTTTGGAAAGGAAAGACTTTCAATATTTTCCTACTGTCATTTCTCAGCATGTAAGTATCAAATTAGTATATTCTTGGATTGTGTTATGTTAAAATGTTTGATTTAAAAAAATGCTGTTTGAGTTGCTGACTTAAATTTCATAAAGTCATTAAATACATTTTTTTGTCTTGGAATTAAGATAGAATTTCCAACAATTTTTGCAATGGGCTTAAACACATTTCTGACATTTTGTGTTACATATTGAAAATCATAAAATGAAGATCTTGAACAACTCTAGAAAATATTAAATATCTTCTACATTCTACAGTACCAAAATATTCAGCTAAGGTTTAATTATTTGTATAAAAATAAACAAGCACAGCTATCATCTTTAATAAGTAAGAAAATGATATGTGGACTAAAATTGTCTTAAAATAAGTTTCTTTATGATTTATTATCACTAAATGTTTGGTTTGTATGCCTACTTTATACACTTGCAGACCTGGGTCCGCATGCAAATTCCTCAGGCGAAGCTCTACAGTTGACAGAGGAATAGTATAGGGAGTATAAAAGGAACTTAGAGGAATAGTATCGGGAGTATAAAAGGAACTTAGAGGAATAGTATAGGGAGTATAAAAAGAACTTAGAGGAATAGTATAGGGAGTATAAAAAGAACTTAGAGAATAGTAAGGAGTATAAAAAGAATTAGAGAATAGTATAGGGAGTATAAAAGGAACTTAGAGGAATAGTATCGGGAGTATAAAAAGAACTTAGAGGAATAGTATAGGGAGTATAAAAAGAACCTGAAAAACTTAAACAATGAGAAAATGAACAACTCAGTCAACAAATGGGCTTAAACCAAACACAGCTCACAGCACATGGACTAGGAATAGCCAGTAAACATGAGAAAATGTTTAGCCTTACTACCTATCAGAGAAATGCAAATCAAAACTACCTTGGGATTTTATCTTATGCCAGTCAAAATGGTAGCCATTAAGAAAACAAACAACAGCAAATGTTGGTGTGACGTGTACACTGCCGGTCAGAGTAGTGTACACTTACTCAGCCTCTGTGGAAATCAGCATTGTGGTTTCTCCAAAAAAGCAGAAATAGGTCTACCATATGACCTACGGTACTACTACTCCTGGGTCCAAGTCAACATATCACAGACATTTGCATATCAACATTTACTGCAGTATGCTGTGGATGATTGATTGATAAATAAAACACTGATTGGCCAGTAGCCAGGCAGGAAGTATAGGCAGGACTAGCAGAGAGGAGAATTGGAGAGAACAGAAAGGCGGAGAGGAGGAGATGCTGCCAGTCACCGCCATGAGTACCAACATGTAAGATATTGGTAAGCCACGAGCCATGTGGCAAGGTATAGATTTACAGAAGTGGGTTAATGTAATATGTAAGAACTAGATAGCTAGAAGCCTGAGCCATTAGGTCAAACAGTTTAAGTAATATAAGTCTCTGAGTGTTTGATTGGGTCTAAGCGGCTGCAGAACTGGTGGAGAGAGACATTTGCCCTGACCGTGGGCCAGGCAGGACCAGGAAAACTCTAGCTACAGCAGTACCATTAACAACAGCCAAGTTCCAGAACCAACATAGTTGCCCAACAAGAGAAGGATGAATAAGGAAAACATATGATATTTCCATAGTGGAATTTTTCCCCAGCCATAAAGAAAGAATGGAATCATGTTGTTTGCAGGAAAGTAGATGCAACTGTAGATGATCACATTTATTTATTTAATTAATTTATTTAATCTAAATAAAGCAGCCTTCAAAAGACAATCACATGGTTTCTCCTTTGTAATTTTCAGATTTTTATATAGATACCTAAAATCGTGCATGTATAGTAAATGAGCGCAGAAGGGAAATTGGCCAGGGGAACTAAGGAGGCAAGTGGAGGTGGGGTGGGAGGAACAGTGTGAGAGGCGAGGTTAATATAAATACAAGTAACGTTATATGGACTGTGCAAGTTGTATTCATAGATCAGCAATATATACCTATATTACTGTAGGGCACCAATGAAAGAAAAAGGGGCCATGAATTGGAGAGAGATCAGAGGGGTGTGTACAGGGAAAGGTTTGGGAGAAGAGAAGGCAAGATGGAAATGAATGTTATTTTATTTCAATTTCAAAAAAATGTTAAACATAATGAAAAAATAATATGTACCTGTAAAAATTGAGCATTTTCTCAGGTAAAGAGCGACGATGGAGGGAGAAAGTTTAAGGTCCTGTGCTAGAGAACTCTGTCAGAAGAGGAATTTCCTTGCCCGCCGAAGCCTTTCTGATTACAGAGGGCAAGTCGCAGAAGGGTGGCAATAGACAGTGACACTGTGATCAGGCTGGGAGCTGTCAACTGCTTCCTATACCATTCCTTCCTCTCCCAGGGAAACATGCACACAGAGGCAGTCTCTGTCAGGGTGTACGAATTCGGAAGTCTCAGGGAGGGAGCTTTCCCACGACCAGAGTTTTGAGCACTTAAATTTCCTTATCAATTCTGTAAATATTCGTACAGCTGTTTTTAGCCTATGTTTAGGATTCAGACAGTAACACGAAGGGTTACAGACATGTAAACTATAGAACGTGTTAGGAGATAACACAAGTTACAGAATAACCTCAGGCTGGGCAGGTTGGGGTACCAGGGACAGGATTAGAGGTGTGAGAGGAGAGGGAGTGTTACAGTGGTAGGGATGACATCAGGGTAGACCTCACTGAGAAAGTATTTTGGTTTGGTGGCTAGCCTGACCTGTTTGTCTCACCCTATCCTTAGCTAGACACTGAACCATCACCGCTCTATCAGGCCGCTTCGCCTAGTAGCGAAGAAGATGAGAGACGTCTTTCTGTCCAACTGAGCCGAGGGCTGTGGACACTCAGTCCAACTTCGTGTTCATCACTGTTGGTGTCTCAATTTTACTGACTCTCCTGTGTTTCCTGAAGGGCATTCATTTTGGCTCTTTCTAGTAGAGCTTGGGTAACATTTGTTCTAGCTGGATTGGCTTTCCAGGAAAACTGCTAACTCATCTCATTTACAAGTATTGTTTCAGTGTCGATGAGATCTGAGATTGGGTCAGCATTCACTGTACCTGTACGATGTGATCATAGAATACAATATGGATAATAAAGGCATTCATTGTCAATTTTCTACTGTCTTTTCCTTTCTTTTCATAAATTTCTGATAATGGTGTAATAATTGATCACATTATCAAATAATTATTTAAATTTGGTTTTAAGCAGATGAAGAGTAAGGAATTCTACAGAACCTTGGTTGCATCAGTGGTATAATGGTCATTATTGTCTGTGCTGGTTAGTTTTTGTCAATTTGACACAACCTAGACATACTTGGGAAGAGGGCCTCTTCAATGAGGAATTGCCTCCATAAGACTGGCCTGTGGGCATGTCTGTGGAGCATTTTCTCAGTTGCTAACTTATGTAGGAGGACCCAGCAGTGTTGGGTACGGGTTCAATTTCATGGAGTAGGTCTTAAGTCAAATTGGTTACTGGTGTCTCCATTGGCCTAGCGTATCTTGTAGGTAGTACATCATTGTAGATAAAGGGTCTGTGGCTGGCTTGGTGTTTCCATTTCTCTTTTGAGAGTGTCAGAGTATATTCCTTCACCAAAATGCTGGAATGGACTGGTGAAGGCTCTAGGTAGGCACCGGATCAACATCTCCATGTTCAATGAGCTGTGTAGGTGTTGTCTTCAGTGATGGGACCTTGCTGTCAGTTTCTGGAGAGCAAACTATAGTCTTAGCAATAACCTGGGTTGTTTGGGGATTCCTGAAGTGCCAAACTCAATTAGACGTAGCCTAATCCCGTTACTAAAAGCTTCATTTGGTGACAAGAGATGGCCAGTTGAGATTCTGTCTCCTCCATTATTTGGCGGTTTCATTTAGATCACCTTCATACATGTATATATTTTAGAAAGCTGCTAACATTAGTTTTCCATACTACCCCACAAATGCCTCCTAATTTTAGATGTTTCTCTCTGTATTCCCTCCCACAACCCCTTCTCACTACCTCTCCTCTTTAGCTTCCCATTCCAGCACTCCCTCATCCATCCATAACTATTTATTCTATTTCCATTTCCCAATGAGATCTATCTTTTCCCTCTAGCTTTTTACTCTCCCCCTTCTGTCTGTTGTAGAAGTAACCAACTGTCTTATTAAATAAGAAACACAGAATCTATGCAAAGAAGAAAGCCAAGAGGTTAGAGCTAAGAGCTAAAACCTTACCCTTCCTCCTTCAGTGGTCCTACCTCTCTGAACCAGAGCTACTTCCTGTGTTAAAGTCTTTATATAGAGCTGCTGTTCTGCCTTCTCATTGGTTGTAAACCCAACCTCATGACCGGCTCATCACGGCCTGTCTGTATAGACTTCCAGGTTTTCTATGATTGGTATTGAGATTAAAGGCATGTGTATCCAATACTGGGTGTATCCCTGAACACATAGAGACTTACCTAGCTCTGTCTACCAAGTGCTGGGATTACAAGTGTATGCCACCACTGCCCTGCTTTCCTATGGCTTGCTAATAGCTCTGACCCCTGGGCAACTTTATTTATTAACACACAAATAACATTTTAATACAAATAAAATATCACCATATTTAGATGATCTTTTTTTTTTACAGTATGTATGTGGTTCTATGGATTATAGCTTGATTATTATTGACTTAGAGCTAATATCCACATATAAGTGAATACATATTATATTCATTTTTTGAGTCTGGGATACCTCACGCAGGATGATTTTTTTTTCTAGTTCCATTCATTTGCCTGTAAATTTCATGATGTTACCCTTTTAAATTTTCTGTGTAATGCTCCATTGTGTGAATGTACCACATTTTCTTTATGTATTCTGTTGAGGGTCATCTAAGTTGTTTTCAATTTCTGGCTATTATGAATATAGCGGCAATGAACATGGTTGAACAATTGTCTCTTGGTAGGATGAAGCACCCTTTGGGTATATGCCCATCAGTGGTATAGGTGGATCTTGAGGTAGATCTATTGCCACCTTCCTGAGGAACTGCCACACTGATGTCCATAGTGGTTGTATGAGTTTGCACTCCAATCAGCAATGCTTGATTATTCATCTTACTCCACTTCCTCACCAGCATGAGCTGTCACTTAGGTTTTTGATCTTAGCCATTCTGACAGGCTTAAGATGGAATCTCAAAGTAGTTTTGATTTGCATTTCCTTGATGACTAAGGATGTTGAAATTTAAGTGTTTCTCATTCATTTGAGTTTTCTCTATTGAGAATTCTCTGTTTAGATACACATCTCATTTTCAACCAGGTTATTTGTTTTCTGATATCTAGTTCCTTGAGTTCTTTATATATTTTGGGTATTAGTCTTCTATCAGATGTGTAGTTGATGGAATCTTTTCCTATTATGTAGGCTTCAGGTTTCTCTAAATGATGGTATCCTTTATCATACAGAAGCATCTCAGTTTCATGAGGTCTCATTTATTAATTGTTGATCTTAGTGCCTGTGCTAATGGTGTTCTGTTCAGAAAATCTTCTCCTGTGCCAATGCATTCAAGGCTGTTCTCCACTTTCTCTTCTATCAGTTTTAGTGTATCTGGTTTTATGTTGAGGTCTTTGATCCATTTGGATTTGAGTTTTGTGTAGGGTGGTAAGTATAGATTTTTTTTTTTTTTTTGGTTTTTTGAGACAGGGTTTCTCTGTGTAGCTTTGCGCTTTCTGGAACTCACTTGGTAGCCAGGCTGCCTCGAACTCACAGAGATCCGCTGCTCTGCTCCCAGTGCTGGGATTAAAGGCGTGCGCCACCACCGGCCGGCACTTTTTTTTTTTTTACAGTATGTATTTCTGGTATCTTTATTAAAAATTAGGTGTCCATATATATGTGTGGATTTATTTCATGGTCTTCTATCCAGTCCTATTGATCAACATACCTGTTTTTATGCCAAAAAACACACGGTTTTTATTACTATACCTTTTGTAGTACAACTTAAAAAACCAGGGATGGTGAGATACCCAGAAGTTCTTTTATTGTTCAGGATTGTTTTAGCTATCCTGTGTTTTTTGTGTTTCCATATGGAGCTGAAACTTATCCTTTCAAGATCTGTGAAGAATTATGTTGGAATTTTGATGGGGACTGAATTGAATCTGTAGATTGCCTTTGATAGGATGGACATTTTATCATGTTAACCTTACCGATGTGTGAGCATGGGAGATCTTTCCCTCTTCTGGTATCTTCTACAATTTCTTTCTTCAATGTCTTAAAGTTTTTAATCATACAAGTCTTAAACTTGCTTGGATAGAGTTACCCTAAGATATTTTATATTGTCTGAGGATATTGTGAAAGGTGTTGTTTCCCTGATTTTTCTTTCAGTCCATTTTTCCTTTGTAAATAGGAGGGCTACTGATTTTTGTGATTTAATTTTATATTTAGCTACTTTGATGAATGTGTTTATCAGCTATTGGAGTTTCCCAGTGGAATTTTTAGGGTCTTTTATGTATACTATCATATCGTCTGTGAATAAAGATACTTTGACTTTTTCCTTTCTAATTTGTATCTCCTTGATCTTCTTCAGTTGTCTTATTGCTCTAGCTAAGACTTCAAGTACTGTATTAAATAGGTAAGGAGAGAGTAGACAACCTTACCTTGTTCCTAATTTTAGTGCAATTGCTTTGAGTTTCTCTCCATTTAAGTTGATGTTGGCTATGAGTTTGCCATAAACTGCCTTTATTTTATTGAGGTATGCTTACCGTGTCCCTAATCTCTCCAGAATTTCTATCATGAAGGGGTGTTGAATTTTGTCAAAGACCTTTTTGGCACCTGATGAGATGATCATGAGGTTTTTTTTTTTTGTCTTTCAGATTGTTTATACGGTGGATTTAATTTTTCAATTCATGAATGCTGAACCATCCCTATATCTCTGGAATTAAGCCTACTTGATCACAGTAGATGATCTTTTTGATGTGTTTTTGGATTCAGCTTGCAAGTATTTAATTGAGAATTTTTGTGTCTATCATCATAAGGGATATTGATCTGTAATTCTCTTTCTTTGTTGGGTCTTTATGTGATTTGGGTATCAGAGTAACTAGGCACATAAAATGAATTTGGGTAGTGATCCTTCTGTTTCTATATTGTGGAATAAATTTGAGGAGTATTGGTATTAACTGTTCTTTGAAATTCTGGTAGAATTCTGTGCTAAAATCATCTGGCTCTGGACTTTTTTTTGGTTGGGAGACTTTTAATGACTGTTTCACTAGGGGTTATAGGTCTGTTTAAATTGTTTATCTGATCTCGATTTAACTTTGGTAAGTGGTATCTATGGAGAAAATTATCCATTTATTTTAGATTTTCCAATTTGACAGAGTACAGTTTTTTAAACTATATCCTTCAGAATATCTGGATTTCCTCAGTGTCTGTTATGTTCCCCTTTCATTTCTAATTTTGTTAATCTATCTTTTAGTTGATTGTTTAAGAGATTGTCAATTTTGTTGATTTTTCTCAAAGAATCAACTCTTCTGTTGTTGTTGTCGCTTTGTTTCTATTTTATTGATTTCAGCTCCTAGTTCGATTATTTCTTGCTGTTTACTTTTGGGTGTGATTTCTTCTTTTTGTTCTTGAGCTTTTTCAGTTGTAGTGTTAAGAACATGAGATCTCTCCAGTTTTTTTTTTTTCCTGTAGGCACTTAGTGCTATGAACTTACCTCTTAGAACTGTCTTCATTGTGTCCCACAAGTTTGGGTATGTTGTATATTCATGTTCATTCAATTCTAGAAAGTCTGTAATTTCTGTCTTGACATTTTTCATTCAGTAGAGAGTTGTTCAGTTTCCAGGAGCTTTCTGTTGTTGAAATTTATCTTTAGTTTTTGAATTATATTTTGTCAGATATTAAAATGGCTGTGTTGGCTTGAGCCTTGGGTCCATTTGCTTGGAATATAGTTTTCTAACCTTTTTTCTTGAGGTGATAATATCCTTGATGTTTAGGCATGTTTCTTGGATGTAGCAGATGGATGGAACCTATTTTCTCATTCATTCTGTTAGTCTGTGCCTTTTTATTAGGGAATTGATGTTAAGAGATGATATCAATGAACAATGTTTGTTAATTACTGTTTTATTTTTCCTTTTTTCCCCCCTCTGGTGATATATGTGTGTTTCTCCTGTTTTTATTTGCTGGTCTGGAATTATTTATTCCTTGTGTTTTCTTGACTGTGGGTTTTTTTTGCACCTTCAGTAGGCCTGGGATTGTAGGTAGATATTGCTTAAATTTTTTTTTAATTGTGCAATATCCTATTTTCTCCATCTATTGTGATTGAAAGTTTTCCTAGGTATAGTATCTGGACTGACATCTGTGGTCTCTTAGAGTCTGTAGAACATGTGGTCAGTTCCTTCTGACTTTTAGAATCTCCACTGAGAAATCAGGTGTTATTCTAATAGGTCTGTCTTTAAATATTACTTGTCTTTTTCCTTGAAGTTTTCAGTATTCTTTCTTTGTTCTGTACATTTATGATTATTATGTGCAGAGGAGAATTTCTTTTCTAGTTCAGTCTAATTGGTGTTCTGTATGCTTCTTTTACCTTGATAAGATTTGGAAAAAGATATTCCAAGCAAATGAACCTAATGAACAAGCCAGTCCATTTTTATATCTGACAAAATAGAATCCAAAATTTAATGCTGAATATCAACAATAACAGAAAACTCATAAACTCCTGGAGACTGAACAACTGATCTCCATTTTTAGTTTAGGGAAATTTTCTTCTATGATTTTGTTGAAAATATTTTCTATGCCTTTGACTGGGTTTTTTTTCCTTCCTCTATTCCTATTACTCTTAGGTTGGTCTTTTCATAGTGTCCCTGATTTCCAGGATGCTTTGTGTCAGGTTTTTTTTTTTTTTGATTTAACATTTTCTTTTACCTTTAATGTATCTTCTCTTGTATCTTCAATGCCTGAGATTCTCTCTTCCATCTCTCATATTCTGTAGATGAGCTTACCTCTGTAGTTCCTGTTCAAGTTTCTAAATTTTTCCAGATTTTCCTCAGTTTGGATTTCTGTATTGATTCTATTTCCTCTTTCAGGTCTTGAACAGTTTTATTAATTTCCTTCCACTGTTATCTTTAAGGGATTTATTTATTTTCTTTTTAAGGACCTCTATTATATTCATAAAGCTATTTTAAGGTCTTTTTCCTGTGCTTCAGTTTTGTTACAATACTCACAGCCTGCTGTGTAGAGTCTAGGTGCTCATGTCTGCTCTTGTTTTTCTTGGTTGTTTTGCTCCTTGGTTTCTGTTGCCCTTGCTGGTTTAAAGAGTGTGGTAGCTGTGTTGCCTGGTAGGAAATTCTTCTAGGATCCCGCTAGGTGTGGCTACTGGATTCCAGGTTAAACGTGTTTCTAGGTATTGGGAGCTGACACTCAGGAATGAGGATGAGCTGGCAGAGGTTGGGGGTTAAGGGGGTCCACAGAACGAAGGAAAGGAGGATGTTCCACCAGGATCTGCTTAGTCCCCTGGGGATGGAGGTAGAGAGTACAGAGATGCCTTAACAGAATGTCTGTTCCAGAGCTGGGGATGAGGCTGTGGGGCTGGATTTGGAGGAAGAGAGGGGAATGTGAAGATCCACAGTTGACCTACCTGATTCTTAAGTGGCCTGTGTGTTCCCAGGGAATGCCTTTTGGAGTTGGGGGCTGAGCTAAAGTAATGAGTGGGGGAGGGAAGTTAGGACAGGAAGATCTGGTTGATGCATTAGACATGGGGGCAGAAGAGAGGGAGATTGAGCAGGTGGTCTGCTGCAGAGCTGGGAATGAGACTGGGGGATTGCATTTGGAGGGGTGGAGGGAGAGGTGAAGATCTGCGGTTTGCCTGCCTGCTTCCCTGGCTGAAGTCTAATTTAGCACTTTTCCTCTGTGGAACAACAGTCTCACTTGTCCTAAATGAAAATCAGTCAGTAGACAAGTGAGTCTTGGAAGGACTGCATGATGCATCCTTTCCTTGGGGATTCTTGATGTATCATGATCTTTTAATAGCTCTGTAAATAACCTCATTCTAACTCAGTGCTTTTCAAACTTATTTGATTATCTATATGTCATCTAGCCATCAATTAAGCCCTATGGAACTACAGATTTGTAAGCTATTCTTTGAGAAAAGCTTACGTTAAATTTCTTAGAAGAATAAAGAGAGGTACTTATTGGTGAGATTCCACGACGGTTATTGAACGAGTGAACACTGAGAGTTCTTTCAATGCTGACATGAATGTGGGATCTTGAAATATATTTCTCGAGGATAAGCTATCCGTTTTAACTTCTCTGTGTGCTCATGTGTGTGCAGGTGTAGGCTAGAACTTGACATTGGGGTGTCTTCAACCGAGGAATTATTTTTTGAGGTAGGGTCTCTCACTGAACCTGGAACTCATCTATTCAGCTAGAGTGACTGACCAAAAAGGCCCATCATCTTCCTGTCTCCACCTTCCCAGTAATTAATTTACAAGTGCACATCACCTGCACCAGGCTCTTTACATCTGGGATTGAACCCAGGTCCTCATGACCACACAGCAAGCTCTTTCCCTATTCAGACATCTTCCCAGCCTGGAACTTATTTTAATTCCTGACCTTTCTTGTGATTGTGGCACTAAAATTCCTACATATACTTCTGAATCTGGATATTTAGAAGCCTCTTTGGAATCATGTAGTTTTAGCTTAGAATTTGGCATGCAAAACTATTTGGGGTCTTTATGGCCCCCACCTTTACAAAGCAGCTGATAGCCAAGCATCCTTGACATGTGAAAAAAAACAAGGACTATGGGCCTTCTAATTTGTGACCCTGCTCTATTGTTAGAATTGTTATGATGACATTTAGTTCCTTGAGGGCTGGTGAGAGAGCTCAGCCAGCAAAGATGCCTACCACTAAGCCCACTGACCTGTGTCTGATCCTTGAAATCATGTGGTAGAAGGAGAGAACCTACTCCTGCATGCTGTCCTTTGCTCTCTTCATGTGTCCTGTGGGACAAAGCCCCCAATCCCTGTTCCTAGTAAATAAAAAAAAATGTGAAAAAAATTGAAAACTTACTTCCTTGAACAAAAACAAGAAAGGTGAGTCTCAAATACCAGTAGTTTAGGAACTTAGGGGTTTCTTGCTACAACTTCACAACATTTAAACTTTTTTTTTTTTTGGTTTTTCGAGACAGGGTTTCTCTGTGTAGCTTTGCGCCTTTCCTGGGGCTCACTTGGTAGCCCAGGCTGGCCTCGAACTCACAGAGATCCGCCTGGCTCTGCCTCCCGAGTGCTGGGATTAAAGGCGTGCGCCACCAACGCCCGGCCACAACATTTAAACTTTTTAAAGACTTAAAATGAATGATAGTAGCTTACTAAACTCCAAGAGTTTGAAATGCAAATCTTGAGGCTTGCTAACATGCTGTTGATTTTAGCAGATTTTAGGGGCAAAATTAGTTAAAACTTCAATTTTTGAGCCTCTGCCTCTGTGAAGTTTTGCCCACAAAGACTCATTTATTCAAAGGACTGGCCCATAATGCATTGTGTTCAGGGTAGGAGATATTGAGAAGCAATTGGATAGTGAGTGACAGCTCTGGCCTCATCAATGGCTTAATCCCTTGTTGGAACCATAATTGTATAGCATTACTGGGGGAAGGAATTTCAGAGGTGGGAACTATTAGAGGAAGCAGGTCAATGTGAGTGTGTCCCTGGTGGTGTGCATTATCCTTGGCTTCTTTCTGTTGCTTCGTTCTCCTTTTCACAACTATCATGAAGTGAACAGCTCATGCCACTATGATATTCTGATTAGCATCATGCCAAGATTGTTGGGCCCAGCTGACCTTGGACTAAAACCTTATAAACCATGAGCCAATATAAATCATTCCTTCTTTATGCTTATTTTCTCAGGTACTTTTTCAAAGAGTGGCTAGCATTAGTTCAGTACTAACATTTTTGCATCTATCTATCTATCTATCTATCTATCTATCTATCTATCTATCTATCTATCATCTATCAATCATCTATTTGGTGTGTGTGTGTGTGTGTGTGTGTGTGTGTGTGTGTGTGTGTGTATGTTCATGTGTGTGCATGCATGCCATGTGTGATGCACATGGAGGTTAAGGGACAACTTCTGGGAACCGGCTTTCTCCTTCCATCTTGTGGATCCCAGGAATCCAACTCAGATCATGAGGCTCGTTGGCAAGTGCCTTAACCTGTTCAACTATTTCCCTCATCATCAAGCATCCTGTTATAGTGATGAAAAATAACTAACACAGCCTCATAAGCATTTTATCTATCCCAAATGTATGATGAACTGGAAATGCCCAATTCTTACACTGAAATTCCTTTATATTTCCATTGAGATTTATTTCTCCTTCTCTTCCTCCTCTTCTTTCTTATAAATGATCTTGCTTTTAAAGTTCTCTATGATAGTGGACATACTATTTCTCTTCATTCCATTTTGAATAGGCGGTCAGGAGACAATTGAGGTTTTAAAAATATTAAACCAAAATTTGCTTTTTAGTAGGCTATCACTTTTCATTATTTGTTAGATTGTCTAACATTTCAGGTCAGTAAGTTTTACTTATACTTACTTTTCTATTTTTTTGCCTTTTTAAAAAAACAGTGTCTCGCTACATAGTCCTAGCTATTTTGGAATTCACTATGTAGATCAGGCTGGCCTCAAACTCACAGGATCCACCTGCCTCTGCTTCCTAAGTGTTGGATTAAAGGCATGGGCCACCATATCTAGCTTACTTTTTTTTTCTAAACAAGAATCACTTTTTTCTTGCATAAATAAATAGGAAAAAATTGCTTGTATAAGTTTTATGTGGAATTGATGCTTTCCTAATTTTCATGAAAAAATGCTGGCATGTTCACTGTGGTGCAGTGTATGACTACACACAGTATATCTTGGTGCTCCTTTCTCCCTGTGATCTCTCCCTTGTGAGAGGATTTTACATTTAGGATTGTTTATGTGACTTGCCTCAGTCAAGACAATAGGCATTGCTGTGCTTCCAACAGATGCTAATAGAGCAATCTTATGATTTTCCATGTTGTTTGTATCTGTGCTATAGAGACTTTTGTTGTACCAGGCAGAGGTCTCCCATGGTCTAAGCACTACAGTGAGGGGGATGTGGAGCTATTTCGTAGTTAAGTAGCAGTAGATGTATATGGAGGGAGAAATAAGCCTGACCATCATGGTCATAGCCCCCTCTACCTTGACGAATGCAGTCAATTTCCTCATTGTATCTCTTCCAACTTCGTCTTTTTAAAAGTCATTATAAGAAGCAGAGAATTCAGCCAAACCACTATCACTTCATAGTAAATGGATAATAGAATTTGTCAATGAGTCAATGCAAAGCTGTTAACACCGACGTAAACAATTGAATATTTAGTCACCGCAGTATAGCTAATAATTGCTATTTCGTTTTAAGTAATGAAGCAAATAAAAATGTAGGTCCTGCTGCAAAGCTGCTGTTTAATAGACCAATTACAATGATTCTTGAATATGAACATGGTATTTTTTAATTTAAACATTTTCTATTCAGACCTTAATAACTGCTTCTGTGAGTAGCAATTAGCTCTCCCAAAAGTACCAAAAAGAAAAACAAAGTTAGAATGTTTGTAGTCAAGCCAAAGTGATTCTCTCATGGCAATAGTGACCAGTCAGTGCTAGAAACCATTAGAATATCATTTGGTAGACACATTTTGTCCTCTCAGGTGAGGATACACATCACAAGAGGCTTTCTTGGTGGTAAGGAAATGATGTTATCAATGACTTGTTTAATTAATAATTATTATTAGACTTTGAAAATCCATGATAGAAGAATCGATGTCATTCACCTTTTTCTTTGAGACAGACAGTGTCTTGCTATGTACCTCAGGTTTGCCTTAAGTTCTTAGACCCAAGGGATCATCTTGACTCAGTCTTCCAAACAAATGCTATTCTTGATGTTCTTTAAAGTTTTGAGTTCTTAGGAAAAATATATCCTTCCTTCCTTCTTCCCTCTTTCCTTCCTTCTTCCCCTCCCTTCCTTCTTTCCTTCCTTTCTGTGTTTCTCTGTCTACCACTTCTTTCTTTTGTGCTTTCTTTTTTTTTATATTTCCTTTTAATCTGGAAAGTTTGAAAAATTACTAAGATCACCATTATTATTTCAGTGAAAAGTCTTTATTTTGTATGTGTGTGGGTCCTTAAGTGCCAAGGTGCACACAGAGAGTTCAGAATACAACCTGTGGGAGCTGGTTCTCTTCTTTCGCTCTGTGAGTCCCAGGAATCAAACCCAGGTTATAGGAATGGTGGCACATGCTCTTACTCACTGAGTCATGTCATTGGTCCCCAATACTGAGATGATTTTGATGAGGGATTTTAGAGTTTGGTAAAAAGAGAAGTTACTGGGAGGCGAATATGATCAAAGTACATTATACACAATGTATGAAAATGTCATATCAAAAAGCCCATTATTTTGTGCAATTAACATGTGCTAATGAAAATAAATATTAACCTTAGATGCTAAATATCATGATTAATTCTGTGTGAACCAACTCATAAACGTCTAATAAGGAAATAGGTTAACTTTCTTTATCTCTGGAATACTGTTTTCAATTTCTTGAAATGTTTATTTTTTAGATGGAAAATATTTGAGAAATGCATTTAAAATAATTAATGTTGGTCTTGTATAGGGCCATAATCTTATTGTCAAATCTTTATAAAAAACAAATTTTAACTATATTCCTCCATTTCTAATTCTACTTGATTTATTTTCTCCTTATGGTTTTCCTAAAACTGCCAGTAATTTAGATGGCTTTAGTTCTCTTCTGAACACATCTCATCCTTTATGTTATTGTTATTTGGTTATGTGGGTTGTGCACTGTTATTAAAAATCCCTTCAAAATTAGTCACTATGCTTATTATTTTACAGAGTTCCCATTTATTTATATTTGAAAATGGAAATCAAATTTTCTCCCACCATGACTTCTGCTTCCCATTTCATCTCTCCCATTTTGGTTTTTGCTGAAGTTCAGTTTTTCAGTAGGTCTTTCAATGGGCAGAAGGGAGCTGATAGGTGAAGAGCAAAGTCTTATTCTGGGTGTGTTTTAAAATGTCTGTAGTTCACTCTTATGCTTTGAATATTAGCTTGGCACAGCAGGCAATTCTAGTCTGACAGCTATTTTAGTTAGAACATTTCATGTATTTCCTGACTGTTTGTGGCATCTGTTTTTCCCAATTACATCCTCTGTCATTCTGATTGCTGCTTCGTGGTAGTTAAAGTCATTTCTCCCAGGTAGTTTTAAAACTCATCTCCACTTTTGTTTCTCTAGGTTCACAATGATGTATGATATTTTTCTTTTGTAAAGTTCCCAGAACTCATGCCCTTTAAAATCTAATGACTCATGCTTTTATTTATTTCCAGAAAATTTAGTCATTATCTCTCTGAGTATTGTCTCTTCTAAATTACCTTTTTCCTTTTCCTGAAACCCCTTTATATGTATGACAAAGCAGCACATTCTTCCCTTTATGCTTCTCAGCCGTTATGTCTTCCTCGTCCTAGGCGATTACCTTAGTATCCTACCTTTCACATAACTCATTTTATTTTTAGCTATTGTCTTTGTCTACTCCACTGTTTAGTTAAGCTGTCAACAGATGATTTCACAGACTATGGGTTTGGGCCTGCTTTGTTTGCTATAGAAAAACATCATAAAGAGAATTACGTTATCGATGGAATTATCTTGTCAACAGAAGATTATTTCTCATAGTTCTGCCGTCATAGTCTTGAAGATCCAACATCAAGATGCTGGCAGGTAGATTTGGTAACCAGGGCAGGCTCATTTTATGGCTCAAAGAGTGTTGTTTTTACTGTGTCCCCACAAGGGTCAAGTGAGCATTCTGGGCTTCTATAGGGCACTAATTTACTTATTATCTATTTGTCTCCCAAATGTTTCATCTACTAGTACCATCACCTCTGAAGTTAAGATTTCAGCATCAGATTTTAGGAAGAAACAAGTATTCAATCAATAAATTCATCATTTATTTAAAAAAGTTTTGTCTTTTGTAATTTTTCCTTCTCCCCCCCCCTTATGTCCTTTTCTCTATAATGCCCTGTTCTCATGAATATTTTTTCTCCTTTTACTTCCATCATGACTAGATTTAGCTGTCAACTTGATGCAACTCTAGAGTCACCTGGGAAGAGGGAACATCTATTGAAGGTTTGCTCCCATCAGATTGACCTGTGGGCAGGTGTGTGGGACATTGTCTTGATATCTAATTGATGCAGGAGTCTGAGTCTGCTGTGGTAGGTACTACGTATAGGTAGGTGGGTCTGGGTTGTCTAAGAACAGTTGCTGAATGTGTGCCAGAGAGCAAGTCAGTAAGCAACAAATCTCCACGGTCTCTGCTTCAGTTCCTGACTCTAGGTTCTTGCTAAGGCTTTCCTTGATGATGACCAGTGTAACCCATAAGTCAAATAAACACTTTTCTCCCTAAGTTGCTGTTTGTAATAGTGTTTATCATAGCATATTTAAGTATATCATATTTTAGTATATCAAATGACATTCATAGTTTAAAATTTTGATCTTAGATCATTCTATTATCTTAACTCTTCATAGATAGAAATCCCTCCTTGATTTTGCTTACTTTCTCAGGGCTGTGAGTTTCCATACGTGTTTTATAATTTTGGATTGAGAACTTGTCTTCAGTTGGATTTGTTTGTACTTGTTTGTACTTGGACTTGAGTAGGTGCTTATCTTGGGTACTTACTTCTACTTGTATCTTTTCTAAGGATCCGTGTTTTTTGATGGCTCTGGATTAACTTTAGTCTTACAAGTATGGCTAAAAGAACTTCCACTCCCATTAAGTAATGTAAATTCGGTCTCCACATTCAATACATTCATGTCAGTAAAATGTAGAAGTGACCCATAGAGTTGCTGTTGAGAGCACCAGACACAAATGGGAACTTCAGATCTCCTGTCTGGAAGGTGGGTGGAGCTTGTTAAAGAATCTGTCTTAAGGATGTGATTGTAATTTCATAGTGAACACTATACATACATACATACATACATACATACATACATACATACATACACACACATATATAAAACTGGATTTCCATGTTTATTTGAAATAACTTGATGATAAGCTGGTAAAAGTTTGATATTGTCCTGAAAATGCACTAAGCAGTTTTTACTTACAAAGTGGGCTTATTTGGGGTTGATTTGGAAGTGACAATGTGGGGTGAAATTTCTCAGATCTCCCTCTGTGACTGGAACCAGTTACCCTGCCTGTACTCATGGGAAACCCCCTACCAGTCACAGTTCCTCCTTCTCTGGGAAGGTATTAACAAACCTCAACTGGCACCTAGAGTCACCTGGGAAGAGAGAACTCTTAATAAACAGAACATTAAAAAAACTGGCATCTCTATTACATTTCCAGAATGTTAAATGATATTTAGGTCTAGTGTGAATTATAGGACAGCTGGCTTAATCAAGAAGCATTAGATTAAGATTTTGTACAATAATCAAATCACTCAAAATATTTGTCTCCCAATTAAGTTTGATATGAACTTGACTTCGAGTCTTATAAAAAACTAAAATAGGGACATTTAAACAGCAAAAACCACCCAAGGTCTTTATTAACTTAGAGTAAAAGAACTTTGATTATATCCCTGCTCTCAATAAAATATAAACTATTGTCATGCCTAGTTTTAATTGTCAATTTGTCAAAATCTAGAATTATCTTGAAAGAAGGTCTCAGCAAGGGATTATCTAGCTCTGATTGTCTAGTGTGTATGTCTCTGGGGAACTGTCTTGATTATGTTAACTGATGTGAGAAGACCCTGCCCACTGTGGGTGGCGCCATTCCTTAGGTTTGGGTCCTGAGTTGCATTAAGAGTAGAGAAAGTGAGCACAGAAGCAAGCATATGCACGTATTTATTTTCTCTCTGCTCTTACTGTAGATGGAACCAGTTTCTTCAAGGATTCATCTTGACTTCATCAAAATGATGGGTCGGAAACCTTGAATTGTGAGTCAGATTAAACCCTTTCCCTCACAAATTGTCATTTGTCAGACTATTTTTATTACAGCAATAGAGACGAAAGTAGAGGAGATGTCTACGGCAAGCCCTAGGGACAAATTAAGAGAAGGCTACTATTCCTGTAAAAGTGTCTAGAGACTATAAAATACATAGGTCCAGAAGGACTTTGTCCAGATGTATGCTCTGAAACCCCGAGGACTTAAAAGCACAGGATTAATGGGATTTCCATACTGACTATCTAATGATTAGTAGCAGAAGAGATCAAGGAGATGGTGTGGGTTTAGGGGACAGGAGGCAGAGCATTTGCCCATGAATCTGAAAGTAGATAAAGAGGTGTGTGTGTGTGTGTGTGTGTGTGTGTGTGTGTGTGTGTGTGTGTGTGTGTGATGGCTATATTACTAGGACAGGAAAGAGTGGAGGCAGCATCTCACCATTGTCCTATTGTGTTCAAGGTCATTGGAAGTAGATGGCATTAGTTTCTTCCCTTCCAATTCCTAGAGATGGGTGATAGCGATTGGTTGCTTAAGCTTTCTATACAGTATTTTTCTTACCTCTAAAATCAGGGATTTGAATTGGTACAAGAAGCAAATAACTGTCATTGGTATGTTTCTTAGCTGTACAGGGATCTCTGGTAGCCCTAAGATAAACTGATGCTAAAAGTACTTTAATTATAAGAGGTTCTCAAGAATTTGCCCTTGTGTATAAATGAAATACCTTCTACATACTTGTGCAAAGCTTTCTGGAGAGGCAAGAGACAAGAAGCATAGTTTTCTTTGGATTCAAAATCCCCAAAGGTAAATAAACATTGCCCCAGAACTTCTACAAAGGGACAGTGCAATCCTGATTCATGTTCTATATGAAGGAGTATAAAGTAGATTTAATATGCAAGTCTTACACTAGAAACACATTGGGATGTCAGAACAGGTAGGGGTGGAGATGTGTTCCCATGACAACCAAAGAGATTCCCAAAGTGGTTTAGAAACACACACCAATTGGAATGTCTATTGGGATCATGTGTGAATTAAGTTTTAGGCAGATTTGATCAGAGCTGTAGTAATCCTAACTATGATGAGATCTGGAGGTGGGGTCAAATAGAGAATGATTGGCTTTATTTCTTCTTTGATGTTGCTGCAAATCTAGGTTCCTGGTCAAGGCATTTAATTATCCAAGTCTGAGTGTCCTGACCTGGAACATCTGATGTGTATTGACTTCTTAGCTTTGTTATATTGCAAAGTCTTGTGGCTTCATTTATAAATGAGATGATCTGAGCTTAATACTATTCTATGACAATTTGCTGCCAGATTTTCATTTGTTCTTTGAGAAGCTCAAAGTCAGTGAGCAATTTCCTCTAGGTAATGCTATCATTTTCTACTCAAATTGAAAACATCAGCTAATATTTAGAGATTTCTAAGAAAATGGCAGAAAAGTACACTGGGCTCCCAGGACTTAAGAATTTGAATGTAGAGTAAATGTGTGCATATGGTGTCAGAGACTGTTCTCACAGTCAGGTAATTTCATCCCAGGCACCTTAACCAGGTGTGCTAGTCTCTACTAGGTGTAGGCTGCAGTTGACAGAATGGCCTCTTCACATCCCACTTCCTGATGCCTACCTCTTTCCAACCCCGCTTTTTCTATGCTGTTTCATCCCTGGAGATGGCTCTTCATGTTCTCTTTAATCTATTTTTCAAAAATCTGTGTACGCTGTCATCCATGACCAATTCAGTCCCCAGTGAGCTCCCCCTTCTTATTACATAGATACTCCTTCCTCCTGTTTTCCTCCTTGAACCCTAAGCAATTCAAGGATGGGGATAGTGCCAGGATTAACTCTTCCAATTCATTCCCATTATTGGGTATATAGCTGGACCATGTTCTCTGATTGCTTTGCCATGTTGTTAAATGTGACCAGAAGACCAAATTCTACCAACAGAAACACAGAAAGAAGTGATGAACTCTGTTTCCAGGTTTGACTTGTTGAAGTATCCTATACATAGTCATCCTTGCTCATTTTCCATACACCAGCTATAGTGGTTTAAATGATGACTCTCATAGGCTTATATGTTTAAAAATGCTTTGTTCTCAGTTGGTAGAACTGTTTGGCAAGGATTAGGAGGTGTGGCCTTGTTGGAGGAGGTATGCCACTGGGGGTGGGTTTGAGGTTTCAAAACTCTATACCATTCCCAGTTATCACTTTCTCTGCCTAATGCTTGTGGATTAGATGTAAGTCCTCAGCTACTGCTCCATCACCATGCCTCTCTGCCTGTTGCCATGCCCCAACTGTGATGATCATGGACTTATCCTCTCAAACTGTAAGCCCCCATCAAATGTTTTCTTCTAATAGCTGCCTTGGTCATGATGCTTTGTTACAGCAGTAGAAAAGTAAGCAAGACATCAGCTAACTGCATAGGATTGTTAAGTCTCTAAGAGAGTGTGGGTCTGTATATCAAGAGGAGCTTACATCTCTGAAATATCATATGGAAGTATTCAGCTAACCAGGAACAAGTACACTATACCATTATATGAGAAACAAACACTTTATTGGGGACTATGGTACCAGGATCTTGGAACTTTTCTATTGCAGCAGCTAGATTTTCCCCTGGAAATCAGAGGGCTAAATAATATTACAGTGTCATATGTAATTAAATAATTCTTTGTTTACTTTATAGTACCTAGAATAATGAAAGAGGTTCTAGTGGTGCTAACTGCCTTCCCAACATGGTAGCTTACTGACCATCCTTTTA
Source organism: Peromyscus leucopus (assembly GCF_004664715.2). NCBI lineage: Eukaryota > Metazoa > Chordata > Mammalia > Rodentia > Cricetidae > Peromyscus > Peromyscus leucopus. The sequence goes on along the minus strand of NC_051078.1, from coordinate 38,156,337 downwards.
CTTCAAGGAGGAAATGATGTTCTGCTCTGGTTTGGAGTATGAGAAGTAAAGAAAGGAGATGTTGGTGGTAAATGGCCCAACCTATGTATACAAAGGGCAGATAAAGCACATGGATTTGTTCTACCCTGGTCAATGGCATCAAATAAACAAACAGTATTGTTATTGATTATTATATTAAGTAAATATCAGGAAAGACATTGATATTGATTATTACATTAGATAAATCTACAGAGTGGTGGTGCTATTGATTTTTATAGCCAACCAATATGAGGATGGACAAGACTTATACCCTAGCCTACCCATCTTAAAATGACTTAAGGCTTTGAGTACAATTCTGAAACAGGAACTTATTTTATGGTAAATGTTTTTTAGAAATGTGAGAATTTTCCTCATCATATTCACATTTAAAACAAAAGCAGTTAGGGGCACATGCACATTTTTCTTTAGACAAGATTAAGAGATTGTAGAGCAATCGTCAGCTACAAAGACATATGGATCTGTCAAATATCAAATGGTGAACAGAGATCCTTTAAGATGCAGGGTCAATTAAGGAAATCAAACTAAGAGACAGAACTTCCAAAAAGTTAATTATGTATAAAATGCACACATACTTGGGAGACCATAGCTTTGCATTTCTGAGCTTAAGAACGGTAGGTAGCTATGGTAGGCAGTACAAGTTCTCATTGGTATAAGCTGAGGGTAAAGAGGGAAAAATTCAAAGCTGATATTCAAGTTTGTAACTGTGGAGCAGGGTGTTAGGGATAAACTTGGTTTTTGATAAGTTGGTCTTTAGCAATAGAGTCTTACTATTAAGTTGTGATGTTAACCAATAGATTTGGCAATAGCCTGTACTGTTTGGGGAAGTCTATTGAATCATTTTGAAGGCTGTTTCAAAAAAATGTAACCATTCGTGGTACTGGGGGCTTTATTTGTTAGCATATGATATATAGTTGGGACATTGTCTTCTCATTACATGGTTCCTCCATTTAGACTCCTTTTAGATATGGACATATTTTGGGCAGCTTCTAATGTAATAGGTTCCCAAATGGCTTTTCAAAGGGCTTTTATACTGGTTATCAATTCACATATTACCTCTTCTGTCCTGCCTTCCCACCTCAACCTGATTTAATCCTCCCATTCTAACTTCCCCTTTATCACTTTATAGAACTCTATGCTATTTCCTCTTCTTTCAAAGATTCCCCTCCCCCATGCCTGCTCCCTTACTCACTACCTAATCTCTGGATAATCTAAATGAAACACACATATCTAAGGCATAAAAGCTAACATCCACATACAAAACAAAAACAAAAACAAAAACATGCTGTGTCTGTGTGATTCTGAATTATCCCACTCAGGATTATTGTTTCTAGCCCCATCCATTCACTTGCAAATGTCATAATTTCATTTTTCTTAAGAGTTGATTAATATGGCAGTGGTTCTCAACCTGTGAGTCGTGACCCCTTGGGGGAGGGTCTAATGACCTTTCTACATGGGTCACCTAAGACCATTGGAAAACACAAACATTTATATTACAATTTATAACAGTAGCAAAATTACAGTTATGAAGTAGCAACAAAATAATTTTAAGGTTGGGGGTTACCACAACATGAGGAACTGTATTAAAGGGCCACAGCCTTAGGAAGGTTGAAAAACCACTAGGGTAGATTTACTACATTTTCATTAGCCATTCATTAGTTGATGGACATCTAGGCTGTTCCCGATGTTGGGCTGGTCTGAATAGAGCAGCAGTGACTGTGAGTGAAGGCTTCATTTCTTAATACCACTGCATTGGTCCCTTAGGCTTGGTTGGGATTTTCAAATACAAATTTCTGGAACAGACAGACATCTAGTTCATTCTAACGAGTATATTTGTAGGGTAGATGAGCCAGATAACCTTCCTTTTCTGTACAGAAAACACCTCTGAGCCAAAGTAATGTGGAGAAGCTTAAAAAGACACGCAAGCACCTTATGTGAGTAAGGCAGGGGCCCAGCACTTATTAATTAGTTGTCTGGCTTCAAATGTAAGAACCTTGAAGAAGGCAAAACTGACATGTAATTAATGACAGTTAGGTTTCCTTGAAATTCCTAATTATTTTGTTGGCTATTTCATATATCAATGTCTTCAGTATTTGGAAACTGATGTTTAGGATGAACATAAGTTTTGTTGCCACTACGATGAAGCACCTCCCTACCCCAGCTGTCCTCAGGCTGGGGGTGATCTAACTCCAGTGAGAAATAACAGGCTGTGAATCAGTTGGCATTTGCCTGTTGGAGGGTATGTGTGTATGCATGCAGAATTGGGTTTAAACGAGCCTGGGACTCTTTACATTAAAACTTGTTTATGTTTAAAGAAACCAAACCCCGAAATATTGGTCTGCTTCTGTCACGGTTGCCATCCAATCCACCATGAAAAATCACAGTATAATTCCATTTCCCCCTGGGTTTAATGCTGCAGAAGCCAGCTCTAAGCGAGAGAAACAAATATCCTTTTAAGTTTACCTGCATGCAAATGGGCTGCGGAGGTGGTCTGTCCTTTTACACAATAAATTAGAGAGTCCTTTTTTTTTTTTTTTTTTTTTTTTTCTTAGTGGGATAGATGTGGGGATTAATAAACCCAGAGTAGGCATATGGATATGCAGAATCAATGTTAGTCTGGTTAGAGACGACAAAGCGCTTCTTGCTTGAGTGCTTTGCAACCTAATTCAATAAAACAAAATGAAAGGCAAATGCTTGAGGAACTGAAGAGAGGATCTTTATGAAAATATTAAATCCTCCGTACAAAGGAAGGCATACGTCCTCCTCTGAGCATGCTCTCAACATCTCAATGCAATGGACGGGTCGTGTGTGTGTGTGTGTGTGTGTGTGTGTGTGTGTGTGTGTGTGTGTGTGTGTGTGTGTTGTGTGTGTTTGTGTGTGTGTGTGTCTAATGAAAGCACTTTGTGATTTTTTTTTAAACAAAGCAACCTAAAGGAACCATTTTGAGTGCAAAAACTCCTTTTTTTTTTTTTTTTTTTTTTTTTTTTTTTGCCTTTTAACTGCCGAGTAAAATGCTGAAATAGAAACTAATTTTTGCCCCCTACCAATTTGTAAAACCAAAGTATGAATCCAAACTGAGCAGGCAGTGGCGTGAAAAGCGATTTACGGACGCGGCTGTCTCTGATTCCATCAATTTGTTTTGCAGCTTTTGTTAGGATTTTATGTTTCCCTGGCATCCCCCGAGACAGTTTCCAGCTTGAGAAGAGAATATCAATAACTCACACGTCCTCTAGGAAACGTCCCCGGGACAATCACAACATTCCTGCCCTTCGGATCCTTTTATGTCTTCTAATGACTGGGGTAAAACAACAAAAATTATTCGTTTTGGGAAACATGAAAACCAACAAAGCAATAATGTTTGGGTAAGAGTATAATTTTGTTCCCTTTTTGTGCGGTCAACTAGAAGGCAAAGAAGAAAGAATCCATTGGTCTTTTCTGGGATTTCATCAATCCTTAGTGATGTTAGGTGCATTTAAAAAGGAAGCAGAGTGAGCAAACATGGGCAGAACTTCGGAGTTCCAGGTGACATACTTTAGTAAGTAATGGTCTTTTTGCTGGTGGCTGGACAGCCCGGATTCTCATCTAAGCACCATCAGGAGACAAGTGGGTCATCCCTGTCTAAATTCCTAATTTCTCTCAACTCTGTGTGCCATATCTGTCCAATGAGACTAAGGGTCCTTGTTCCTCTGACCTTACAGTGGATACAATGTAAAATGAAATGTGTGCTCACTACAGAGTGTTAGAGCAACACACGAACACACAAGTGGAGTGTTCCTCTCCCAAAGTGCTTGGGACTAGAGGTGTTTCAGGTACTTGGGGAATGACATTGAAGAACAGACATGAATTCAGCTGTTCTCCTCGTCGCTGTACTTGAAAAATCTGAAGGTAATTTCATACACTATTTTCAGCCCTCTCTCATCACCTGAGGTCAGGTTGTGGAACTTTCCGCTTGCAATGTCACACTGGTGCTCAAAGTGTTTTAGCTTTTGTAGCATTTTAGGTTAGAGAGACTTGACCTGTTATCAAATTATTAGAGTAGATTTTCTTTAATGTGGTTTTCTTTAATGTGCAAAACAGTCTGGGAATTCTGTCCAGAAAACCCTACAGTATCTGCGAATAGGGGAATGTCTATTCTACTTGCACATTAGCCTTGAGAACTGAACTCGGAGTTATTTTCTTCAAGAAGCTCCTCTCCGCATCCAGTGAGGGGTTGATGCCCTCATTAGTGTTCTTATAAAGACCCTGGTGTTTATCTTAGGTTGTGTTTTCATGGGTCTTCTATTTATTTTTCTGTTTTCTCTACTCGATTATAAGCATCCAGAGAGTGAACTTACTTTAAGAATTTTTGACTTAAAGTCTATCAAAGCAAGTCCCTCCCTTACTCTGAATTGTGTTGATGTCTTCTCATCTAGCCAGAGACAGCTGTTTCTTGAGGGTGTATGTGATCATATAAGACCCACTCAGATAATGCAGGGTAATCTCCCATTCTCAGGTGTCTATTCAACAAAGTCCCTTTCACCATGTTATATAACATAAAGGTGACACTATTAAGTCATGAACACACTGGGGGATCTGTTCTGCCTTCCATGAGGTCTAAAGAACATTCCACCTTAGAACAGCAATAGATACATCTAATGAGAACTCAGGTCCTTGTATCAAAATAGGGACAGTTTCATTTGTATATGTAAGCATTGTTAAGACAACAAAATTTATTGAGGCTCTTTTAGGGTGCAAATGCTTTGATAGACTTTAAGCTGTGAAGGGCTAACTGTAAGGAATGAAGAGGAAGCTAAGAGGAGTTCCTACTTGATGGTCCTGAAGGAAGTGGAAATTGCAGCCCTACATCCACCAGATGAATCTATCAACTGTGTTGTGAGAGTGAGCCCAGAGATTCTTCACAGAGCCTCCAGATAAGAGCCTAGGTTGGTTGGTCTCTTTGTTTCAGCCTAAGGAGACCCAGGGAAGAAGGAACAGGTTTAGTCAACTTGAATGGTGAGATAATGAATCTGCATTGTGAGAGACACTAAATTTGCAGCAATCAGTTGCAGCTGCAATAGACGACACACACACACACACACACACACACACACACACACACACACACACACATTAATTTTCTGGCTCCAAAAGATTAGCATTTTAGTAACCTGTCAGAAAGGTGTAAAATAGTAGATCTGTGACAGGATGTCAGAATCCCCAGGGAGGAAGCCCTTGAGGAGTCCCCCGGCTGGATTCCTTGGAATAATACCCCAACAGTGGAGAGATCAGAGTACTGCTGAAATGTTGTCCTAACTAAGACAGAGAAACCAGTCAACGAGCCCCAGGAATCTCCATGATTTGAAGCACATTGCAAGTTAGATTTGTCAACAGCGGGTGATGGAGGCGAGCTCAGAGAACTGTCACGAGATAGTTTGGAATGTAGTTTTTTAATCTCAGGACTTCCACATTTCTCTGTTAATTCCTGACTTCTAATTTCTAGTCTTTTACGTATGGCTTCTTTCTAGCCTTTGAAGTTCTGGGGAGCTTTTCTTTGTCCCTGATGTTCTGAACCTGGAGAATGGTATGCTTCAGGGTTGTCTTGTTTTCACTGTGCTGGCTTCCCACAAGGGTCCTTTGTTTTTCACATTTTTCAGCCCTGAGCGTTTTTCATACATTGTTTCTTTGACAATTTCATCCTATTCCCCTTTTCTGTTTGTAATTTGTGATATTCTTATTAACAAGATGTTGAATTCTTATATTACTTACTTACTTTTCTTATTTTTCCTTCTAGCCTTTAATTTATTTTTTTATTTTCTTCAACTCTAATTTCTAACCTTTCTATTTAACTTTTGAAATTTCTGGCATCATTCTTAAAAGAAAATGTGTTTCTTATGGCATGTGTCTCTTCCTTTTACATAGCACTGTTTGCTAGTGTCTTGGATACACTGTCTTCTGTTTTTCTATTTCTTTCTGTCCCTAGGATATTCTAGTTTGCTTTTTCTTCTTCACATTCATTTATTCTATTTTCTAAAATTTCCCCTTTCTCCCTCTGCTTTCAACTCTTTTAGGCATGGTGCAGATGTTCTATCATCCATTATCTCCTTGGACATCTGTTCCTATTTAATTGTAAGGTTCTAAAAAAAATGGGCGCCTGGTGGTTCTGACTGGTGTCTCCATCAGGCAGGGTCTTTTCTCTTAGACTTCCTAATGTCTCTAAAAATGAATGCTTGAATGTAGTGCATTGGTGCTGAGTACCTGAAGGTCTGCTTTCCGGAAATCATTGCCATGGCATGGTCGAATCCTGTACAGCAATTAAAAGTCAGAATGGCTGCTTTCAAAGCTATTCCCTGTCTCTTGTGAAATAATGGGTCCCTTCATCTGCAGAGTGAGCATAGCTCATAGGACTGTTGTTATAATTTAATAAACTAATACATACAGAGAGCTTACAATATAAACCATAGAGTCCAACAAGTTACCTATTTTTATCATCATTATGATCATCATCATCATCAACAACAACAACAACAACAATTCAGTAATTTCCCAGCAGGGCCTTGGTCCTTCCCTTAATTGTCCTTTAGCGGAGTTTCTGGTTTGGTGTGTCCACTATAGAAACTGCCAACCTTCTGCAGATTGGAGGTTGAACAATCTCCAGGCTGAGCAGAGCTGGGAAGGGCACCTAGGGATTTCCCAGTTTATTATCCTGATTTTTGCCAACCTTCTGGGACTTCATTCACACCTCTTATCCCTGAAGAAAAACCTGGTATTTTAGTTAGGGTTTCTATTGCTATGAAGAAACACCATGACAACAGCAACTTTTATAAAGGAAAATATTTAATTTGGTGGCTAAGAGTTCAGAAGTTCAGTCCATTATCATCATGGAGGGACAAGGCAGTATGGAGGCAGACATGGTGCTGGAGAAGGAGCTGAGAGTTCTACATCTTGATCTGAGGGCAACAGGAAGTGAACTGAGACATTGGGTATGGCTTGGGCATATATGAGATCTCAAAGCCTGCCTCCACAGTGACACACTTCCTCCAACAAGGTCACACCTACTCCAACAAAGCCACACCTCCTAATAGTGCCACTCCCTATGAGTTTATGGGAACTAATTATATTCCAACTACCACACTTGGTCTCAGCGATTCCTGAGCTCTTCTAGAGTTCAGAGGCAAGGCTGACTTTCTTCCTATTGGTTTTCCCTGTGTAGATAGATACTTTGTTTCCAGGTTTCTTTGCCAGTGACCACTGCTCTCTGGCTTCTGTGGTCTCCCATCTCCTCTCCTCTCTTGTTCTTCTTCACTTTGAGAATTTGTATTTTTCCTATTCCTTTACTAGGTTACTATTCCTGGTTACATTTGAGAAGGGAAGGAAATTAACCTATGTATACAGTTGCCCATGTTAACTACAAGGGCATTGGCCTCATTTCTTATCTATGAAATGAGGGGTTATAGCAAATAAACTCAGGCATTTTTCTCTTCAGAAAGTCCTTGCTTTGCTGTCTGTAGTTCAGATTTAATGTAATTCCCGGCTGATCACAGCCAGATTCTCTATCACTTATCTCACTCTCAGAATCGTAGTGATTATTTTTGCTTTTGTTGTTTTGAATCTTTTTGAGCAAGAGACCTGCAGTGTAGCAAATTATATCTTGTGTACAAATTAGAATAAACTCAGAAACACAGGTGACTTTTGTTCCCCTCTGCATCACAAAGACCTTTTCAATACACCTGATGGATTGTAAAAGGGACGCCACAAGCAGATGTGAGCCATCGGGACTCTGCTGACGGTAATTTGGATACCACAATACTTATCATGCTGTGTTCTTTGTCAGATAAAAAAAAAAAAAAAAAAAAAAAAAAAAAAGCCTTTCAGTACTTTGCTCTTTCTGGAAAAAAGATTTCAAAAGGAAGATGAGAGCAATATTGAAATTAGAACGACATTTTCTTGTGGAGAATCACAGAGAATGGACTCAGTAAATAAAAGTCTTGTTGGTTAAGGTAGTTCTCATGGTTTGACCTTAAATGTCCCTGAAAGGCCTTTATACTAAGCAGGTGGTGGCCACCCTTTGTGCTTTTGGGATATGGTAGATCTTTTAAGAGATAGGACCTAATGGAAGGCAGTTGGGTCACTGCAGGTGTGCACTTGAAGGGGATATTTTGAGGCTCCAGTCTGTTCACCTCTTTTGTTTCTAGATGCTATGAAGTAAACAGACCTCCGTTACTAGGCACCTCTGCCTGGATTCTCCACCTTGCCCCAGGTCCAAAGCAACTGGACCTGGTGACATTGCATGGGAATCGATGAAACCATGAACCCAAATGATCCTTTTCTCCCTTGACATTGTTTATTTCAGGTGTTGGCCACAGTGAGAGCAGTTTAAGATGGTAATTGAAGCTAGAATCTGCCACTTGTCTCCAGAGGCCTTTGATGTATTTAGGTAGTGGACGTGGAGAAGAGACACACTACCTTCCTCTCTAGAAGGTAGAGACATGTTTATGACATGACGTAACATTTTTGTTGTCATGGTCACTGCTGTCAATAAGTTATCTTACGTGTTCTCCTTTGGTGTTTTGTGGAAGAGACAGGCTTCCATAAAACAATGACTTTATAAGATGGTGGGCCATCTAATACTTCAAATAAAAATACCAGACACTCTCCTAGTGTTTGGTGCTGTCTGTTGTATATGGCATTTGTTGTCTCAAGGCCATGCATAGGAAGTGACAATAGATTCTTTTGAAAAGTTGTCCATTAAAGCAGGAGTCCTAAAATAATCAATGACCTCATTAAAGGTTTGTAGAGAAAGCAATGAACTAAATCAATTATTTGGCCATGTTAGGATAGGCAGTGGCTTATTCTTTTTTTTTTTTTTCCAAGATAAGCATTTTTCTGTGTAACAGCCCTGGCTATCCTAGAACTCTCTTTGTAGATCAGGCTGACCTTGAACTCACACAGATTTAGCTATCTCCGCCTCCCGTGGTCTGAGATTAATGATGTGCACTACCACGCCTGGCTCAATAGTTGCTTACTCTTTAAAACACTTCATCGGATTTGTTTTTTGAAAATTTCGTGTGTATATACAATGTATTTTGATCACTGTCACCCACCCCTATCTTATCTCCTACCTATCCCTATCTATGTCCCCAGTGGTGGTTTGATTAGGGATGGCGCTCATAGACTCATGTGTTTGAATGCTTGGAATGACACCATTAGGAGGTGTGGCCTTGCTGGAGTAGGTGTGACCTTGTTGGAGGAAGTGAGTCACTGTGGAGGCGGGCTTTGAGGTCTTATCTGCTCAAGCTATGCCCAGTGTGGTACACAGTCTCCTTCTGCTTCACATCAAGATGTAGCACTCTCAGCTCCTTCTCCAGCACCATGTCTGCTTGCTTGGCGCCATGCTTCTCTCCATGACAATAATGGACTGAACCTCTGAAACTGTAAGCCTAGCCCCAATTAAATGTTTTCATTTCTAAGAGTTGCTGTGGTCATGGTGTCTCTTCACAGCAATAGAAACCCTAACTAAGACAACCCCCCATCTCCCCAGTTCCTGTCCCACATTCATGTCTTTTTGAAAAACATCTCTTTCATTTGGAATTAGTTTCCCATTAAGGACGTGTAACCTGTTTGGAATGGCTCTTTTTAAAGCGTGGTTGTAACCATTGCTGAATGTTGTTGGCTAAACTACTTCTTAGGCTCTCCTTCTAGAACCCCAGTTTTTCTCAGGCAAGGAATAGCCATTATTGGGAGGGACCCTGGGATCCCAACTTTTAGAGCTTGCTTCTAAGCAGTCATTAGCAGCCATGATCACTTCACTTTCTATTGCATCAATGGACTTTGAGCAGAGCATGGAATGTGATTCGGGCTGGGCAAGATGAGAGGGAAAGTCATGGGGTTGCTCCCAGAAAGCTTAATTTTGTTCCAGAGGAAGCATCCAGCAAGTGGCTTTGCTGTATATGGCTCCAATAGTAACTGGCGCAGCTGCAGCCATTTTGTAGCCATGAGATGATGTTCTTGAGAGTCTTGCTGAGGATGTCAGAGAAGATGAAATGAACCTGGGACTGAGAATGTTTCTAGGCTGCTGAATTGCTTAACCCTGGGAACAGCCTCATCTTGGCATTTGTGTTCTGAGGGATGGCAAATTTCCTCATTGTACCATCATTTTGGGTTAGCTTTTAAATTATTTGTAGCTAGACTAATCCTAACTTTAGCTTTTTAACTTTTATTTTTAGCCAGTGACACATAGAAATGTAAAAATGACGCATGTCCACAGAGCACCATGTAATGTTCTGATGAATGTGGACAATGTGTAACATTTAAATCCAGTTAAACATATTTATGTTTTAAAATATTCATTGTTTCTTTCCGTTAAAATATTAAAACACCTGGTCTTTCTCCTTGCAATAGGTAATATGAAGCCTGAACTGGCCATCTCCTGTAACAAGGAAGATTTCCAGTGGAGAGACTGAGACATCAACCCAGCCACAAACCCTTTGACCTACAATTTGTCCTGCCTACACGATGTGCTGGTATAAGATGGTGTGGAAATTTTGGGAGTGACCAACTAATGACTGACCTAGCTGGAGATCCATACCCTGAGAGGGAGCTCATTACCCCTGAGGGCTAGAACCCAGAGGCAGGATACCCCAGAGACCTAGGGTAGAACCAAACAGAACTGAGAAAAGAAAAGTCAATGAAAGATTCCTAATGATATTCCAGTATACTCACAGATTGGTGCCTAGCCCAGCTGTAGTCAGAGAGGCTTCATCCAGCAACTGATGGAAACAGATGCAGAGACCCACAGCCCAACATTAGGTGGAGCTTGGAGAATCCTGCAGAAGAGGGGAAGGGAGGATTATGTGAGCCAGTGGGGTCAAGGACACCACAAAAAAAAAAAAAAAAAAAAACCCACAGAACCAACTAACCTGGGCTCATAGGGGCTCACAGACACCGAATTGACAACCAGGGAGCCTTCATGGAACCAACCTAGGCCCTCTGCATATATGTTACATCTGTGTAACTTGGTCTTCTTGTGAGAACCCTAACAATGAGATCTGACTCTGTTGTCCGATTTTCAGACCTATTCCTTCTACTGGATTGCCTCATCCAGCCTTAATAGAAGAGGAGGTGCCTGGTCTCACTGCAACTTGATATACCATGGCTAGCTGGTATCCATGGGAGGCCTGCCTGTATCTGAAGAGAAACAGAGGATGGGGAGGGGGAGGGAAGGTAGGAGGAGGAACTGGGGGGAGGGGAGACAGGGGGAACTTTGGTTGAAGTTGAAGTAAAAACAAAACCCAAACCAACCAACCAAACAAAAAGCCAAGCTTGCTGGCAGTTGTCTGTAACTCTAGCACTATGTGTAGGGAAGCAAATGGGTCCTGTTGAGCCAAGATAATGTGATCCATATGAAAACAAAACAAAACAAAAACCTGGTCATTTGACTTTTTGAAACATATAGTTTATTATTACTTCCTACGGTATTCCGACTATATACTATAGTACACCGGAACTTCACACTTTATGTAACTGTAAGTTTGTACCTATTAAACTTTTCTGTTTCTCCTCTACTTTGCTCTCTTAAGAAACCACCATTCAAATGTCACCCTCTATAAGATGGCTTTGTCCTAGATCCTATATATGAGTAGGGTCAAGTGGTACTTGTCTATTTTAACACTTGCCTTTTACGAAAAGATTTTTCTCCTGAACTTTCTTCAAACAAGAGAAAAGTTTGATATGAGAAATGAAACTAGATAAAAGAACTATAGAGTATTCTTGGGGGCAGGAAGGCCACATGGAGATCAGGCATAAGTGCTGGGTAATAGACACTCAGCTGGCCAACCTGGCCTGGCCCACCAGGATCAAGTTCATACGTCTTGCTTCAGGGAGAGAGAGATCTGTGAAATTGGAACCTGACAGGTCTCGGTCTCAGGCCCCTAGTGGTGGAAGGAGAGAATGTTCTTGGTGTCTGCCGTATCTTTGAATCTTTCAATGACTCATTTATCTATGGTATTGATGTTTATAGTGAAGACAGCATCTGTCATGTAACTAGTGGGATGAAGGTAAAGTATGTTGAGATAAATCCTTGCCATATGCTCTCTACTGGCTGCCCAGTTGTGGCCCACAGGTTCAAGGAGATGAGTGTTCCTGCCCTACACATGAGTCTCTGGACCACAGAAGGAAACTGGGCCAAGATTCCTGGGCTTGGGGTACATTCAGTACTCAGAGCTCTTGCCTGCTGGGTATGAAGATCAGGGACTTGATATCATTCTGACTCTTTCAACAGAGAACGTATAAAGTGGGGGTTGCCATGGTCACCATCAGTGAATAGTACTTCTCAGGTATTGTTTTTTTTTTCTGTTAATAAATTGTCTTTGTGAAAACAAAAAATGCAAATATTAAAGAATCATAGAATACTAGCCTGAAAGGGATTTTAAATTATTCAAAAACAACTTATTTGTTGAGAAAGTTAGCATTGGCCTTAAGATTCTAGATACAGAAGAAACCCAAAGAGATTGTCCCTACTCATTTTGAACTTAAGAGTCTAGTTGAGTGTAGAGGGTGTTTTGTTCCATCTTATTATTGCATAGGCAGGGCCAACTTTTAGATCCCTTTCTATGTTGGCATGATTTTTCATGTTAATAAATAGGATAGATCCTGTTTCAAGAGTGACCATATATGAGATTATTTTTGTTGTTAAATCACAACTTGCATCTTTGGCTGTTGAGTGCCTAAAGGATTTAGCTACTCAGGAGAGCTGAATTTCTATGCATGACAGGGTGAGAAGAATTTGAAATTACAATGGGACTTCCATACCAATTGACATGGGCAAACTCAGATTTAACCAACAGTGGATGGAAAATACTTGGAAAAAAGTTTCACCCACATTACATATGATCATACTTAATTTTTGGTCACTATTTTTTAAACAATATAGAAGAACAACTATTTACAGAACATTAATATTATATCAGCTGTTATACAATATGCAATCTAGAGGTATTTTAAATGATATGGGAAGATGTGGATAGGTTACATGCAAAGCCTGTATCATTTAACATAAGGAACTTGTGCCTGGTAGATTCTGTTGTCTGGAGGTGCTGGTGTCTAGAAATCAGTCCCCTTTGGCTACCGAGGGACTGATCATATGCACGAGTGTGAAAGAACAAGCTGGCCCAAGACTGGTGTTAGCTAGAGTAGGGGAACTGTGAGAAATCCCCCGAGTGACAATGGCCAAAGGACTTTCAAGATGAGATGTGATGGAGCATTTGCTGTCTTATGCAGGAATATAACTTCTTGGCAGTGACCTAGAAAACTTCAGCAAAAGTTTTACAATACATCACAGGCTTTGTTCCCTTGATACCCGAGTGGGGAATCTGAGGAGGATAAAGGATTGACCTCAAGGCATGAGCTGAGCAGAGAACAGGTATTTGGCAGAAGCAGGAAGTGAGAGAGAACTCAGCAGAGCTGGGAAGATGGACCCCATGCTCCCATCTTCCTTTCATCTTATAGAGGACTCTGGACTTACTGCTGGATGCGGAAGAGGGTTTGGCCACTGTAACTGACATCTTAAGGTGGCTGCAGGGCTGATCAAAATCAAAATTATTGCATTGTTTGGATACTCTTTCTTGATAATGGTGCTACCCATGCTTTCTTGATAAAGTTTGTATTGCAGGTACTTAGAAATAAGCATTCAGTTAATATTTATTAAGCAGACCCTTCAGACAAGGGAAGACTAGCATTGAACTATTTATATTATTTCCCTTCTGCTCTCCAAGAGAAGCACCTTGGCTTACACTTCTGCCCCGACTGCCTCTCCCAGGAGAATTTTCTTTTATCAACTAGGGACTGACTTTGGGATAGGGAGACAAGAAGCTGAGAGAGGCCACCCAGGACTAGACTAAAAATATCAGAGAGCCACAGGCAGGAGATAAAAACACAGGTTCAGACACAGGGGAGGGAGAGAGCCCAAATCTCGCATGAGTTGAGCTGGAAAGCTTTTGGGAGCTTGAAGAGAGAAGAGAATCTTTGGGGGGGTAGATGCGATGCATACGAATGCTCATACTCCTGCACAAATAAGATATTTATGTAGATAGAAAGTGTCAGGAAAAGCTGTTTTTTTATAAGCCAGTGTTGCTGGGTGTTATGAATGAAATCTCTCTGGACAATTTTCAAAAGATTTCAAGTAAGAATGTAAGTGGCTTCTTGGTTATCTCTGATTGAATCTCTTTGAATAAGATCCCAGGCATGGGCTGTCTCCTATGTGAGAAAAGGTCAGGCCAGCTCTACATATGGAGCAGCCTGAGTCTCATACTTTGGTATTCCACACAATGTCCTCAAATGCTTAAGAGCCCTGGCAAATACCCGTTGCCCTGAACTATCGTACCGGTGATCTAAGACTGTGCGCCCCCTGAGCTGAGAACATCTAACTGTGGAGCTAATGAAGAGTACAATGAGTGGAACAAAGCATATTCCTAGCTTTGCTTTTTTATTCAGTGGGGCTACAGGATGGACTAGAGAATGCAACAGGACATTTGAGAATTACAAGGGGATTCTTTTTTTTTTGCATTCTTTTTTTATTATTAAGAAATTTTCTATTAATTTTACATACTAGTCACAGATCCCTCTCTCCTCCCTCCTCCCGCTCTCCAGCCTTCTCCCAGCAACTCACCCCCCATCCCCACCCCCTTCAAGGCAAGGCTTCCCATTGGGAGTCAGCAGAGCCTGGTACCTTCAGTTGAGGCAGGCCCAAGCCCGCGTCTCCCCCCACAAGGGTGCACAAGGTGTCCCACCATAGACACTGGGCTCACAAAAAGCCTGCACATACACATACAGTGACAGATTCTGATCTCAATACCAGGGGGCCCTTTAAGCAGGCCAAGTCACAAAACTGTCTCCCTATGCAGAGGGCCTAGTCCAGTCCCATGGAGACTCCACAGCTATTGGTCCACAGTTCATGAATTCCCACTAGTTTGGTTTGATTGTCTCTGTAGGCTTCCCCATCATGATCTTGATGCCCCTTGCTCATAGAATCCCTCTTCGCTCTCTTCTACTGGGCTCCTGGAGCTCAGTCTGGTGCTTTGTCATACAGCACCAATTGGATTCTTAAGGGAAGCTGGGGCGGGGTTCCAGAGCACAAATGGTGAGGAGCTCAGCTCTGACTTCTCAGGTATTGCTGTGTTCTCTGAAGTCCCAAAGGCTTCATTCTTGAGCTGCAAATGGTCGTGAATGACTGTCCCCAGACTGAGCAACCACATTCAGCTGTACCTCCTTGCAAAAGACCTCCGCTGGGACTGTTGACTGTTAACACCCCTCATAGTAGGGCAGAGAGGGTCATGAGACCTTCACCAAGTATCCAGCTGCTTCCTATCATTTGTTGTACACAAATCTGCGTATACAGACCCAGAAGCTGTGATGTGTGGGGCTCCATCTGTAGGATGCTCCCATCCCTGCTGGGTAAGGCTTTTCAGATGCCCCCCATAGCACCCACAACCCTGTAAGTAACCTTTATCTATGCTCTGTAAGGAAGCTCATTAAACTCATTGGTTCCCTATGGTAAGCTTTGGAGGTATCATGCCTTGGTTTGTCATTGGGACCTTAGGAGAAGGGGTAGACATTGCTTACATCTTCCCCTGGGAAGAAATTTTGGCAATACCCATCTATGGGATGCCCAGTTCTACTCTTACATTTCCTCTACTGTTGCACTTGGAGGAGGCTGGCCCAGAACTGTGTCTTTGGCTGTGCTAAGGGGGAAGGAGCAATCACCCCTCCGATTTTGATTTTGGAAGCATTTATTAAACCTTGCGGGGGAAGCATGCACTCTGACATAACTTCTAAGTGCCACTAGGAGGAGGAGCACATGTTTGATAGTGGCCTACCTGGAGGTAAGGTCAAGCTGGAAACTTCTAGACCCTACTTTGCTCACTGAGCTAGATGAGGTGTTGAGGGTCCTGCAGATAAACTGTGGCCTCTGAGGAATAGGTGAGGTTGCTCAGGAGAACAAAACCATGGGAAGCTGCCTAGAACCCTTGCTGTCTGAGAAGCTGACCATGGATAAGCAGCCATCTGCTGCCCTGCCATATTCTTGAACAACTAAAAGAAGAGAAAAGGTCTGGCAGGATGGCTCAGCGGGTAAACACGTGTGCCATCAAGCCTGATGACCTGAGTGTGACTGCAAGAACTCACATGGTAGAAGGAGAAGAACCGAGTCTAGCAAATTGTCCTCTGACATCCACAGTGGTGCGCATGTACCCTCCCTGATAAATAGACAAATGCAATAAAAAAGAAAACAAAGAAGCATCCCAGGATTCCAACATAATGCCTAGTGTGGAAGGCTTCTTGGGAATGTGAGGGATAGATTGAGAAAGTGAATAGAAACCACAGCATGCATGTGGGGAAGGGCTCAGAACACAGACAGTGTCTGCTGAAAGGCTAGTGGTTTTCAATGCATGGCTGAGACAAAGCTCAAGAGTGCTTTGTCGCACCAATACTCACCCACTCACCCACACACCACCACACGTGGTCTCCAGCCTTGGCACCTCGGGGAATATGAGTGATTGTAGATATAGGCCTCTTGGGAGGAGTCAGGTCTTGAGATGTAGAGGAATACCCACAAAGTGCCTATGGTCAAAAGGGTCAAAAGAGACCCTTTGATGAACTTGAAATTGTTTCATAAGCCTTTTCTTAAGCTCAAAAGTATTGTGTGTGTTCATGCTCCCCCCCTCACCCCTACCTTTAGGAACAGTGTATTTTAGCTATTTGTTTACCTACCACTGAAGACAAAGGTGAATATCATGGGGGTGGGATGGGTAAGATGGGATTATTTTAAAATGTGCTTTCCACTCAGCATCCTACAAAGGATCGAGGGGGATTATGTATAGCTTTGGTGAAATGTCATGTGTTCCTCTCTGGGAAAGGAACTGTAAATGTCAAGTCATCAGTCTCTGCAATCAGCTCACAGGGGCTCAGGAAGATTCCCAGGGCAGGAGGCTAGAGCTGGGCAGCCCTTCCACAGGACTCTCTTGCGGTTTCCTAGACCGAGGCTCTCTGGTTCAGAGAAGCAAACAGATGGAGAGAGAAAGCCCATTAGAGATGAGGAAGGGTGTGTGCAGGGAGCCTGGTGACACCCTAGAGGTAGGAACCCCCTGAAGAGAGTACACAAAGCAGGCTTAGCAGGTGCAGTCCTCCCCCACCCCCAGCAGTCCAGACTCCAGGTGCCTCTCTGCAACTGGATGTTAACAGAGCTTTGCGAATGGATGTGCATGCAAGCCACCTGGAGATGTGAAAATGAGGTTTCTGATTCAATAGGTCTGGGGCTAGAGCTCTCCAGGTAATGCTAAGGCTTCCCTGATTGGGAGGGTGTTAAGAGAATCTTAGGTCACAAGGAGAATAATTATATACCAAGATACACAAAGCCACCCGGCTCCCATTTAACCTCGCCAATGTCAGAGGAAATTGTCCAGGTAACTCCTAATCTTTTGGATCTGGCTTTGGAATGCTTTTATGTGATTGAAATTTTTCTTCCTACTGCAGAGAGCTGATATCAGGCTGTTCGGGTGTCTGTTCACATGGCTTAATAGTTACTGAGACCACATCAGCTGAAGAGAGGGGCATGCTGGGTAGCAGGGGAAGGGAGCTTGGCATCCAACTGACCAAAGGTCATCTGTACCTTCCAGAGCCCTCATATGCATGGTTGGGAGCTGGGTTTGCATTGGATGTCTCTTCTCTGGTTAGACTAGAGAGGGGACATTAACACAGGGCTCTCAAGGTCCTTCTCTGCCCCTAGCATTTCCCAAAAGAATTAGGAGGAGGAAACAGAAATGATAGCAAGGAATGAAAGTCAGGAGATGGAGTTTCTATTTTTAATTCTTTGAGAGGAGAGAAACATAAACATCATAGGACAAAGCAAGAAGACAGGAGAAGGGGGAAGGCAGAGAAAAAGGTGGGGGGAGTGTGATGGAGAGGGCAAGAAAATCTCAGTAGATAAAACAGATTTGCCAAATATATTACATTCATTAAGATTTTTCCCTGCTTATAATGTGTGCCTTTCTGAGGCTTTTCTTAGCATTAACGGACGCTCTGGGAGAGGAGAAAGTTGGCAGAGAGAAGCCTAGCAAATATATAAATAAGCTTTGGAGGCCTCTGAAGTTTCATTTCCCACAATGGAATACTCTCCAGGCAGGGTAAACTTTTTCTTACTTAAACAAATGCTTTGAAAGACAAAGATTTCATATCGTCCGTGGAACATTCAGACTAATAATTGCCCCTGTTCTTCCTGCCTTGAAGTCTCCACAGCCAGAAGACTCATGATTCACTTTTGGCAAGAAGCTCCTTCAAATAAATATCACTTTCCCCAGCTGCAAATTGAGTTTTCTCGAATACACAGAGATTTGCTTGACTAGCGGGAACTAAGTTCTCTCTGTGTGTATGTATATATGCATAGATGATTGTGAAGCATGGGATCTTCTCTTTCCCCCTATTCTTTGGGAAAACAGACTTGAAAACTTTATATATGTATAAAAAAAAACACAATCCATTTAAAAGCTGGGTGTGATGACAGGGGTGTCTGCCTGTAATCCCAGGACTCTGGAGGCAGCTTGAGATGGATGGCAAGATTCTGTCTCAAAAGACACCCCGAAGACAAAGAAAACAAAACAAAATAAGTCATTTTGATAATCGCTTGACTTTTTGGTTGGAGGGAGAGGAATGGAGATGGGAAGGGGGGATAAAAGCCATTCCTCCTCCTCCTTCGTCTTCTTCCTCTTTGTCCTCCTCTTCTTCCTCTTCCTCTTCTTCTTTGGTTTTTCGAGACAGGGTTTCTCTGTGTAGCCTTGCCTGTCCTGGAACTTGCTTTGTAGACCCGGCTGGCCTTGAACTCACAGAAAATCCACCTGCCTCTGCCTCCCCAGTGCTGCTATTAAAAGTGTGTGCCACCACTGCCTGGCTATCCATTTTGTTCTCTTTTTCCCTGAGGACCTCAGAAATTTTATGTAGTCTATTGATGACTTGAAACTATTTGATATCATTCCAAAATTCTTAAAGCCAAAGAAATAATGCAGATGTGGTCTAAGAATTAAACCCAGGGTTAAGACTTCAAGTGTTGGGATTGAGAGCTGTTCAACTATTGGGGTCCACAGTAGCCCTTTATGGAGAACTTGAAGGGCACTGGGACTGTGGTGCTAACCAGTTTGTAAACACACTACTATCCCAACGCAGGTGTTATTGCCACATTATTGATGAGATTTCCAAAATATAACTAACTTCCCCAAGGACGTTCAAACTTGTAAATGCAGGACATGCATTTAAACTCAAGCCTGTCTGACTCACTGGTCACAGAAATTACAACAGCGCATCTTTACTGAAGACTTAACTACGTGCTAATTATTATTTAATTAACTTAGCCCTATCATGAATCCTATCAGTGTAGCAATGTTTTAATTCCATTTTCACAAATGAGGAAATTGGGGTTCAGAGATGTAACCGAGCAGTCCGTGATCACACCGCTGGCAAGGGGTGGAGCCTACATCTAAGCTCAGGTGGGCTGGCTCCAGCGCCCCTCCCTCCCCACACTCTAAACCAACATGCCTCATCTGAGTGTCTCCATCTTATGTCCCCCTTTAGTTTACGGACGGACGCAGACTTTGGCTTTTCCACTTGGAATCTTCAAGTTTCCCCGCATCCTTCCACTCGCTACATCCACTACTGTGCCAAACCTCTTTAGTGTAAGTGTCGCCGTCTGTTTCTCTCCTGTTCCCCAAACATTCGTCAAGCACCTTTGGGTCCCAGGTGCAGTACTGGGCACCTGGGATGTGCAGGTCGATGCCTGGGAGTATTTGTTTAAAGAAATAATGAGCCTCGCTTGGAGCGGGTCACAATCAAGATGGCAGAAAGACAGAGCCACAGAGCGTTCCAGCCGAGAGTAATGAGCCCGTGGCGGAGTGAGTGTGAGTGCTCAGGCAACCCCAGGGAGGGGAGGATTTGCCCTGGGGACTGGAGGCACCGCTTAGAGGAGGCTTATGTGAAAAGAATTTTGAGAAATCAATACCCAAGGCAAGGGAGGGGCGGGGGGAGATCACCTATTGGGGGGGAAGATCTTAAGTCCAGGTTTTTTTTTTTTTTCCCTTTCACACATGACTGGTATGTGACTTGGTGACTTGTTTTTGCCTCAGCATTTGACCTTGTATAAAAAGCCCCACACAATGACAATAGGTGTGACGAGCTTCCACATGCCAGGCAAGTTTCTGAGTGCTTTTATAGCGTATGTAGTAAGCTTATGTAGCTCTTATATTCATACTATGACGCAGGAATCGATGTTATTTCCAGGTACACATAGGAATTTTTTGGTGGGAGGTGGAAGATGGGAGAGTTGACCTATTTCCTCCAATTAGACCCCACCTCCTGTTTTTAACTAATTATGAATCCATCCAGGGACAACTCCTTATTCAGAAGCACACAGTGTTTGCCTGCCGTCTAGATGTTTCTTAATCTGGCCAAGGTGACCATGAAGATTGGCCCTCACAGTGCCTTCGACCACATGAGTGGCTTGGATTTGGTGCTGGTGTTTGTATCAAGAGGGTGAAAGCCTTGTGGTTGGCTGGAACAGGCTACCACAAAGTCTGTGCTGCACTGCCCAGTTCTATGGGAGGCAGTCCATAGAGTAGAGATTGTGGAAGAGAAAAAAAAACCCAAAATAACAAAATCATGTAGTTTGTTCACTGGTTGGGCTCAGCAGTATTTGTTAAGCATAATCAAGTTTCCCTTGTCTTCAACAAATAGCGTGAAGGAAGGGCTGACAGCCCCAGAGTAACAAAGATAGGCTCAGCGAGCGTGTGGTTCAATGGCATTACATACATCCACCATATTTCAATAATAATGACGATGATATTTAAAAGATGGGCTAAATGGATCACGTATCTATTTCTCCCCTGGCTGATGGAATCAGAGCCCTCAACAATGCCAGACTCTCACAACCAGGCATCGTCAGCGCAAACGAATATTTGGGATGCAATATAAGGCACGGGGGCTTAGCGGGGATTGTAAAATTCTCCACATCTCCCTCTTTTCCAAAGCACCATGTGGAAACAGGTGCATTATATGGGTTCTTTGACGACTGTTGAAAGGCAATGTGCCCCACTGTACTCAGGTTTCCAATAGCCATTTTTAGCAGAGCAGGGGTTTAGTTTCTGACAGATTTGCATGTATTCAAACACTGGATTTGAATTTAATTTATACAGGTTGGAGCGATTTGGAGAACAGAAAAGACAGTGCCAAACGTAAGAATAAGCTTTATTTGTAAATGCTCACCCATCTGTTTAGGACTGACTGCGAAACCACAATGAGACCAACAATGAGAGATGAGCGAAATCGGGCCTCGCTTCACAATCGTTCTGTCTAGCATGTGATCAGATAAGCATAATCTACTTTGCAGGAATAGTTGTCAGGTTAGAGTGCTCTAGCTACTTGAGAGGCTTTGAAAAGAGTAGGTGGGCAGTTTGCTGTCAGGGCTAGAGAGAGAGATGCAGAAAAAAATGTGTTTCCGTGATAAGGTAATCACTCAATAACCACTTACTTAGTTGGTATCTGCTGTGCTCTATAGATTGTATTCAAACTTAAATAATATGGTGAATAAGATAGGCATTGTGTTGGGATACAGAAACCTCAAGAGAGAGGCAGTTAAGCCAAGGATTTTAATAAGGTTTGGTAACTGCTATTATGGGAAAGGTACTGCTGCTGTATAGCCAACCATTTCACATTCAATGGCTTGAAACGGCAATCATTTATAATTTCTCAGGTATCTGTGGGTTGGATGACCCAGGCTGTGGAACTCTGCGGATCTTTTCTAACCTTACTCCGGGTCACCTCGGGGAATAGCTGAACTGTGCTAAAGCTCCTTTGGGTGGCTTTGCTCTCTAATCTTTTTCCTCGGGCTGTCAGGCTATCTCAGACATGTCTCATGGCTATGGCAGAGGCAAAGAATACAAACAGAAAGACATAAGACTTCTTACTTCCTAGGCTCAGGACTGGCACACTGTTCCTTTTCCCTCAAGGCTGCAAGTCAGGAAAGTACATAAACCAAGTTCAACACCTGGTTTGTCCTGCAATGAGAAGTCCCTTCAGCAAGCAAGTACAGGCCTCGCAGACAATGGTAACATGAGCTCCTTTGAAGACAGTGAACAGGTCAGCATTAGGAATATCTACTTAAGTCACACACATTCAGGGTTATCACTTACCGTAAAGAGGACACAGAGGGAATCCCATTAGCTGAAAAGAATCACATGAACGGACTCCAATTTCAAGGCAGGGGAATGATTCTGTCACCATCCGTGGGGTGAGACTACCTTGACAGTGACGGGAGGAGGGTTGAGGTGAGAGGTGCAGCTTCCCGTCATGGAGCCCAGCCACCCCATGAGACTTGGAGAGGGAGAGAATAGGTGGGGTGGTGAAGGGAAGCAATGTTCCAGGCAGGACCAACAGGAGCCTCATGGACCACGCTAGTAGCTGTAGAAGTTCCTGGAAGGGCCTCCAGAGCCACAGTATTTGTCTGCCAGCTAGGGGTGGCACATGGTCTAGATTTAAGGGACTATGTCCCTACCCTCATCTGTAACTGCATAGGAAACAGTGACTCGCCTTCATTTTGATTAGCATTTCACACCATTTGTCCAATGCCTCCCCCTTCCCTTGGGCCCCCTGATAAATATCTCTGTACAATCCCACGTTGACCTTTAGTAATTAGTGCAAATATTTTAAGTTCAGCATATTAATTCCTCTTGCAGGAAGAGCATTTTCTTTGAGAATCTCCATAAATCATTAAAAAAAATTAATTGGCTGGTGCAAGAAGAGGCCGTTTTTAGAGCAAATAGCGGCAGTCTATCTTGTTATAGGCGAATGCTCTAGCTGTTAGGAACAGTTTTTGACCTGCGTGGACCTTTGGCGCCTTCAAAGTGAAGAAATGTCTTTCTTCTTGTCTCATTCCTCAGGGACTTTAATCCTTTATTTTAAGGAGGTGTCATGGGAGAGATGGAAGAACCCTGTTTTTCTCTTAATCCTGCTGGCAACTGTCTGCATGACCTTGAACAACTCATTTTTTTTTTTTTTCCCTCAACAGGGTTCAATGTTACTGTCAAAGAACGGGCTGAAAATGTTCCTTGAGAATCCTTTTAGTTTCAGGATTCTTTGTGTTTTGAATGTAATGGCAGCCCCACAAATGGGCACAGGTGGTTTCTAGTGCCAGAGACTGGGTAAGCTATCCTTCACTATTATCCAAAATCAAGAACTGGGAAGAGTCAGGAGATAATTAAGAAGAGAACATTTGCACGCCTATAATAAACAGACTTACTTTGAGTTAAGACCTCTGCCAAGAGGTATTGTGGGGGAGAGTAATGGCCGCTTATTCACCTGTGTGTGTGGAG
Organism: Peromyscus leucopus; assembly: GCF_004664715.2. Lineage (NCBI taxonomy): Eukaryota > Metazoa > Chordata > Mammalia > Rodentia > Cricetidae > Peromyscus > Peromyscus leucopus. Next base: position 38,132,923 of record NC_051078.1, on the reverse strand, counting down.
CAGGGGTGGTATTCTAGAATATGTAGGTAGCTAGAATTATGCTAAGAATCCTGTGGTTCATAATTATTTAGGTTTTATTTTTCAACATGCAGTTTTTTACTTTAACCCTTGAGATTTGTGGTTCTACAATTGTATCAGAGTATTTCCTGGGCCTAATGATCCTTGGAACAACAAGAGAGGTTCCCTTCCAACCCATGGAGATACAGTCTTGTGTGTGGTACTCTCTGATCATCCCGAGGCAAATCCTATGTCAGAATTTAAATTGACATTGATACTGATTTTCCCCAGTCTCCTGGACAGCACCTAGGCATCGGAACCCAATGTCTGATGTGTTTGTAATTGCTGTTTACTTACTATCTCTTAGGTGCAAGAATTTTCTTAGAAGCAAGTGTGAAAGGGGAGGCAGAGCCTGGCTTTCCTGTTGTCTTTCTGACACCCCCCAGTACACTGACGGGGGCGCTGGGGGGGGGGCATCCACAACTCAAATACTTAGCATCTCCCGGAGCAACACAAGCGCTCAATCCCAAAGATAAATCTCCACCCTTCCGAAGGTATCTCGGCACTTTAAAAGCCAAGTTAGTTATTTCCCAGGGAAGGCTTTGGCTGCAGTGATTACAGAAATAAATCTGCACTTCATTTTTAGCCCAGTGGCCCATTACAGCACGCTTTAGATCTAAGCTCCCAAGAATAACGAGAGTCATTTTATGGGAATGAGAGATTATAAATCACCGACTTTGTCAGCTCCGTGTTTTCCTCCAGCGTTCTCTTTTCCGAGAGTTGTGCAGACAGCGACCCCAGAGACCTCCCCCTGGAGGAGCCTCACCTGTTCTTTGTTTGGTTTTGACTGAAGCCTGAAGTCAGCCCTGGCTTCTTCCTGGGACCACCTGTTAGTCCCGCATAGAGAGGTGATTGAGAAAGCATTCATTTTTAATGGGAGCCTAGTTTTTAGAAGGCTCAACTCTGAATGAGTTTCACTCCACATATCCACAGGAAAACAGAGCATTACTGTGGAATGAAAACCCAGGGTAAACAAAGGATTAAACCTCGTGCATTGCATGGTCTGCCAAGCTCCACAAAGGAGGAAGCTTGACCAGAGGTCTTTCTCCCAAGACACCTGGGAAATACTCATGAAAGGGGGTGGCTAATAGGCTTGTGTTCTCTATTTGTGTGTTTACAAAAGAAAAAAGGAATTTTTTCTCTTTCATTTTTTATTTTTGGTATTTCTTAAATAGAGAGAAGATTGGGACTGTATATAGAGCTTATAAATATATTTAGCATATACATTTTTATTTTTATTTTATTTATTTATTTTACAATACTATTCAATTCTACATAATAGCCACAGATCCCCTTGTTCTCTCCCTTCCTGCTCCCATCCCCTTCCCCCTAGCACACCCCCCATTTCCACCTCCCCCAGATCAAGGTCTCCCCCAGGACTGGGGTCGACCTGATAGACTCAGTCCAGGCAGGTCCAATCCCCTCCTCCCAGATTGAGTCAAGCATCCCTGCATAAGTCCCAGGTTTCAAACAGCTAACTCATGCAACGAGCCCAGGACCTGGTACCACTGCCTAGATGCCTCCCAAACGGATCAAGCCAATCGACTGACTCACCTATTCAGAGGGCCTGATCTAGTTGGGGACCCCTCAGCCTTTGGTTCATAGTTCATGTGTTTCCATTCATTTGGTTATTTGTCCCTGTGCTTTATCCAACCTTGGTTTCAACAATTCTCGCTCATATAAACCCTCCTCTTTCTCACTAATTAGACTCCCAGCGCTCCACCAGGAGCCTAGACGTGGATATCTGCATCCAGATTCCTCAGTCCTTGGATGGGGTTTATGGCACAACTATTAGGGTGTTTGGTCATCCCATCACCAGAGTAGGTCAGTCTCGGCTGTCTCTCGACCATTGCCAGCAGTCTTTTGTGGGGGTATCTTTGTGGATTTCTGTGGGCCTCTTTAGCTCTTTGTTTCTTCCTTTTCTCATGTGGTCTTCATTTACCATGGTCTCCTATTCCTTGTTCTCCCTCTCTTTTCTTGATCCAGCTAGGATCTCCTGCTCTCTTTCCCTCGACCCTCGCCCTTCATTGCTCCCACTCATGTCCAGGCTGTTCATGTAGATCTCATCCATTTCTCCGTGTCTTTCTTGGGGTCCCGTTTTCCAAGTAGCCTCACTGGTGATGTGAGTAGCAGTCCAGTCATCCTTGTTCCACATCTAGCATCTTCCTATGAGTGAGTACATACCATATTTGTCTTTCTGAGTCTGGGTTACCTCACTCAGGATGATTTTTTCTAGATCTATCCATTTGCTTGCAAACCTCATGATGTCATTGTTTTTCTCTGCTGAGTAGTATTCCATTGTGTATATGTGCCACAATTTATTTATCCATTCTTCAGTTGAAGGGCATCTAGGTTGTTTCCAGGTTTTGGCTATTACAAACAATGCTGATATGAACATAGCTGAGCAAGTGCTCTTGTGGTATGATTGAGCATTTCTTGGGTATATGGCATATACTTTTTTAAATCATGAAATGCATGGCTTGCAAATCAATAGCAGACTAGAAGTATGAAAAAAGTAATCATAATTACAACTCATTATGCCTCTTTGATATGCTAAGACAAATGGAGATCTAAAATGTGTACTTGATTTATATTTCAGTAAATCCAGAAGGAGGCAGCCTGGGAATGTAACCTAGCCTGATAAATAGAACAATAGAAAACAGATGGGGAAAAAATTAGTGCTGAAGCATCTTTCCTAGTGAGAACTAGTTAATAAGAGTCACTCTTAATGTAACTCCTCAACCCAGCCCTTTGTCATAGTATTTTATTCCTAAAGTTTATTCTACCAGTCAAACAGATGAGAAGTTTGGAGGGAAAGAGAGAAAGTGGAATGTAAGGGAAAGGGTAGCGAGAAATGGGCTGGGTGGCCTGTCAGTGACCACCCCAGTCCCCGGGCCCCTTGAGATGAGGCTATAGATTTTCTCTGTCATTTGTGCTCACTGAGCGTGGATGCTGAAGGGTCTGGAACTGGCTGAAAGGTAATACAGACTTTTGAAGAAGCCATAGGCAGTTAAATTACAAGTGCCCAGTACTCCTGAAAAATCGAGACTTGACTGTGAAAAGCAAGACAGGGATGACAATTATTAATGAATTATCACTTAATACAAGGCAGATGCTAAAGTGATAAGCACATCAATTAAAATGCTTTACAAACAGCTCATAGGTATGTTCGTCAGTCTGAAATGTTCTCTGGAATTTGCCCACCTTCTTCTTCTGTCGGTCCATATATTAGGGGGGGCCAGGTACTCAAGGGCTGTCTCCTTTGGGATTTATTAAAATATAAGACAAGTAAGCATTTTTTTGGTCTCTCTGTGGCTTAGCATATCAAAAAGGAACCTTTTTTTTTGTTCTATTCTGCTGTCGATTTACATACAAAATAAATTATGTCATTGAGAGGTGAAATTTGCATTCTTCTGTGGTTACCAATGAGAGGCAAAATATTGGTTCACTCATTTTAAAGATTTTTTTTTCTGGTGCTGGAATGAACTTACATTACTATGGCAAGAATAGGGGATGAGTGTATTATTCCATTGGGATGGGGTGACAATTCATTTGTCACTATTTATGAACTATGGATGCATACACTGTCACAAATGAAGATGGATGCATTATCTCTTGGGGTCCCCTGACGCATAGAAGTAATGCGTGTGGGCATATGTGATTTTAATATATATTAACTTGCAAATAACTCCATGAAGCATACAGACATTGCGTGTGATAGGGGTGCTGATGAGTCAACACGCAGCTTGGCTTCCAGAGACTCTGCTGGAATCCTATGCTGATTGACTGAGGCCGCTCTCCTTAACCCGTTATCTTAATTTTTAATAAGTTGTGTCATCAGGTATTTCTTTTCAGATATGGAGACTTAAGAACAAAACACACGGTCTACTAAGGTAAGACAGAGCCTGGTGATTCAGGCATCCTGTTCGTAGAAGTGGTCTGATTGCTCATATTGCAACTGTGGATGAAGAGCAAGATGCTGAGGGGAATCACCAGAGTGGCCTTCTGCTTTGGCTAGGCCATCTCTAATCTATTTGCATGCTCAGTCATCTGGACCAGCACTTGTAAATCATTCAGAACTTCCTCTCAGAGCTAAGGCTTATTGACAATGGGGTTCCATAGGCTCCTGGCTGCGCCTGTGACTCTGCTCCCTGGGATCCCATTGTGACGACATTCTAATTCATTTACTTCTTTTTCATTTGAGCCAGGATCTCTCTATGTAGCCCAGGCTGCTCTCAAACCCATGGTCCTTCTGCCTCAGCCTCCCTCTTGCTGGGATTATAGGTGTGAACCCCCATGCCAGTCTCTCAACTGTGCCGTTCATACAGAGGCCCACTTACTTCAGTTTCTTTATTGATTCCTGGAAATATTCTTGAGCTGGAAACTTGTTTTTTGTTTGTTTTGTTTTTCGAGACTGGGTTTCTCTGTGTAGCTTGGCGTCTTTCCCGGAACTTACTCTGTAGTCCAGGCTGGCCTCGAACTCACAGAGATCCGCCTGCCTCTGCCTCCCGAGTGCTGGGATTAAAGGCATGTGCCACCACTGCCCGGCTGAGCTGGAAACTTTGTGGAGATGTCGGGGAGTTTTATTGAGAGTGATCATGCTGCATTATGTGATGAGAAAGAGTGTGTTGTGTGGTCTGATATGTATTACAGTTAAAATAGAATTGGGAATTTATCAAAGCAATACTGTTAGGATAAGATCCTGAATATTCGCCATGTTCTAGGTCTTCTGGTGGACACACTAAACCCTTTTATCTCATATAAACTGCAAAAAAAAAAAAAATCCTGTGAATAATCTAAAAAATTCTTAATCTCATTTTATACATGAAGATTCAGAGAGGTTCAATTATTTGACTGAGGAATCCCAGCAGAGGCAGGGGACAATTCAGGTCTCTGATGTCTGAACTGAGGGACGTTCTGATGGCAATCTCTGTCCTCCTCCTCAGGACCCAGTGAAGCCAAGTAAACCGTCTTTAGGAAGGCTGTGTTGTGTTAGGGGACTTTATGCATCATTCGACCCTTCATTTTGCCATTATTTGCTGTCCTGACTTGCAGTCCTGGGCCACCATGGGCTTCTGGCTGAGGCATGGCCTGTCAGTGCTGGGTCTCTGGTGTTCCTGAGGGATCTGTACCCAGTTCTCTTGGGCATCTTTACATTCAGACATACATATTGTCTATGCAGGAGGAATCTCTGGCCTTTTTGCCAGCTGGGCCCTTCCAACCTGGAACCTTCCTTTACCGAAACAGACCTTCCCAATGTCCAGAGCATCCTTCTCACGATCACCAAACCATAGCCAAGGTCATTATTAATTACTCATACTTGACACCATGCAGAATTCGCTTATGGTTTAATTCATGGTTCTGTCGTCATTAATAGAAGCTTATATCCTCCATCTCTGAAAAAAAAAAACCCAGAAGATAGAAATTTTGGAGTTGTTTTTCACACACAGAAAAAAGCCAAATTCCAAACCCCAACAGTCCAAATGAAGAAGCCCTTACCTTGCCTGGATTAAAATGGAACAGAAATTAGCTCTGGCTGGGATCCTGGGCTGTATGGTTGTGTGAGTACAAGAATAGAGTTACTGACCTTGAAGTGAGTCTGGTTTCTAGTTTTAGCTGTATCACTAGCCTGCTCTGATCTTGGATGAGTCACTTAATGCACCTGGTTTGTGTTTTCTTTCCTGTAACATGAGGATAGTATGTGCTTGAACCAGGTGGTGGAGGTGCATATGAGACCGTGCCCTCGATCACTGATTTATACCTGTTTACTAAATACTGTGTGTGGTGAACATCGTGTTCAACTGCAAGACAGAAGAATAAGTAGCCTATATCTGCATTTCTTAGTCTCCCAGTTATCTGTGTTTCCTCCTAAGAAGCTCATAGTCTTGGGTACATAAAATTAAAAATTATGTTGGGCGTTGGCGGCGGCGGCGCACGCCTTTAATCCCAGCACTTGGGAGGCAGAGGCAGGCGGATCTCTGTGAGTTCAAGGCCAGCCTGGTCTCCAAAGCGAGTTCCAGGAAAGGCACAAAGCTACACAGAGAAACCCTGTCTTGAACCCCCGCCCCCCCCCAAAAAAAAATTACAGAGGTGCACCTTGTAAATGCAAAAGCTTTGTCTCTGATTGCTGCAGATTGAACCCACGGTTCTGTGTGTGCCAGGCAAGGGCTGTACCTGAAGCTATAGTCTCAGTCCCTGAAACTCTTTCATCGGGGTGATCTGTGCAGTGAGGGTTCTGTGGTTTAACAAGCTTGAGAAAGTCATACAGACTGTCTTTGGAAATTCTTCTGTGAAAACTCACAGTGAACACTAATTAGAAGCTCTGATAAGTCACACAGCAAGGGACGATGCTGACCTGGGGGCAGGGGAGATAGCCTAGTTTCAAGTGTTTGCTATGCAAGCACGAAGGCCTGAGTTTAGTCCTCAGAAACTATGTAAAGAAGACGAACAAACCACGGAAAAGAGCCAGGCTTGGTGGCTCGCTCTTGGGATCCCAGCTCTGGGGAGGCTGAGTCAGGTGGATTGCTATGACCTGCTGGCCAGCTGCCATTGTTAAGCCCCAGGCTAATGAGATACCTTAATTAAGAGGCAAGGTTGATGGCTCCTGAGGGATGGCAGGTTGTCCTTGTGTTTTGATACACACGCATGCACCCTCACACATATGTGCATCTGCACACATGCACATACTCAACAAATCAGTAAGAAATAATAAAAGAGGTATGTTGAATTCCATTTAACCTCGTATGTTTCAGGTTTATAGGAAACTTAAGAATTACGGAACATCAGCTAACACCTAGAGGAACACCTAATTTGGGGAACCCCCCTTTCGTGATGATGCATGACCAACTATTCCCATTTTACCCTCTATCCATTTCCACGATTACCCTCATCCATTGGTGCATATCCCTTGCTTGTGTGTTCGTGTCCCTGATTCAGTTGTGAGATCCTCAGAGAATGCCCTATCTGTTCATATTTGCACCCCCAGGATGTGGGTTGCAAGGAAATCCCTGATTTTTAGTTGGCATTCAACAAATGATCACTGGGTGAGTGTGAGATTTTATATTCATAGTGCACAAATGTGATGGGTCTGAAATGCTATGATCTGAGAAGAGAGTGACTGAGCTTCTTTCATCTGCTTTGCATAATGTCCAGTTTTATTAATTTTCATGACTGTAGTCACATTTAAAAATGTTTTTTTATTTAGTGTGCAGGGGTCTATGTGTGGGCATGTGCATGCCACGTGCACATAGGATGAGATCAGAGGGCAACTTCGGGAGTCAGTTCTCTCTATCATGCAGGTTCCAGAGATTGAGCTCAGGTCTTCAGGTCTGGTAGCATGAACCCTTCCATGGTGAGGGGTCTTATCAGCACTTAACCAGGCTTATAGAGTAACTATACAAGTTTAAACCATGCCTGGAGTTGGAAATGGGGTACTTTTGGATGAAGAGATAATAATAATTGCTGTGGGATGTTCTATATGGCAAATGTGTTGCTCTGATTGGTCAATAAATAAAACACTGATTGGCCAGTGGCTAGGCAGGAAGTATAGGCGGGACTAACAGAGAGGAGAAAAGAAAGAACAGAAGGCGGAAGGAGTCACTGCCAGGCACCACCATGACAAGCAGCGTGTGAAGAGGCTGGTAAGCCACGAGTCATGAGGCAAGGTATAGATTTATGGAAATGGATTAATTTAAGCTATGAGAACAGTTAGCAAGAAGCCTGCCACGGCCATACAGTTTGTAAGCAATATAAGTCTCTGTGTTTACTTGGTTGGGTCTGAGCGGCTGTGGGACTGGTGGGCAAGACAGGAAAACTCTAGCCACAAATAATAATAATTATTATTTTAGTTTAAAAGCTGCTCATATAACCCTACAAGTTTCGAATGAATTTAGTGAATGAGAAAAAAGGAGAGTATGCCACAAGGCCCCAAATGGGTATAGCTAAGAAGTTGTATAGATTTGCCCTGGATATAGGCGCACTCATGTTAGGGAAAAATTGCAACCAGTAGACTAAACTTTTATTGGGATGAAAATCAGGTTAGATGGATGAGTCTTTCTGTGGCAGGATATTTCTGACAGGGGACCACTAGCAGGGAAGAAAAGGGCACGGGCCGGGTGGGGGGTCGCTCCGTGGTGGCTGCTTGAGTTTGAGTCAGGCACAAAAACGAGAGTGGCTGGTACAGCTGGAATAGTCCCGAGGTGAAATGAAACACTAAGTACAGCAACCCGAGTGATAAAGCCTTTCCACACTTCGTTACCAGCTCTCAGTGAGCCTCCTCCCCAGGGCTCTTGGTGGAGCCAGCAGGTAGAAATTGTAGGGCGGAGGCTTCCTGCGTGTGCTCCATCAGTGAGGAAATAGGGTACAATAAGCCCAGATTGAGTGAAGGAACAATTGGGCACAGTTGGAGTAGTGGAAGTTGGTGCTTAGAAAGTTCTCCTAAGTGTTAAAAGCATAGTTCTTAGCCTTACACATTTGCTGTAAAAAGTTGTAAAGAGTATTGGCAGATATGACGGAGAATAAAATAATCACATTCATGTTAATTGAGGAGGATATAAGTTTTCATTTTGTAGTAAATTAGTTTTGACAAATATTTGGGATGTATTTATATAAACAAAGCTGATACATATTAGTTACCTTTTTAAAAACATAAACAGTCTAATATAAACATAATTTTGGATAATTATTTTTTGTATAGATATTTTTGTAACAACATAGTATCCTATTTACTTAGCATTTATTGAACCAATTTCAGTTATTTGATATCTAGCTTACTTACAAAATATTATATATATGTGGCATATATCATATATTGCTATATATATATACACATATATGTTTTGTTATTATAAGCAATGCAGAGATGGACTATGTTCTACCCAAATCTTCATTCATGTCTTTTATTATTTCCTTTGGATCAGTTCCACAAAGTCAAATGACCAGTTTCAAGATAATAAGTTGACCTTTGGTAATGTTGAACCAATTTTTAAAACTACTTCCTGGAAAAAAGTTTGTTTATTATTATAGAAAGATACTATTTATTATTAAAATATTTTCCCGTTAAATAGAAAGAATGGGATTAGCTTATCTGGGTTTTCATTAGGTTGATAGTTTAAATATTAAAAAGTGATTGAATGGGCTGAACTGTAGCTCAGGGGTAGAGTGCTTACCTAACTTTGTAGAACCTTGGGCTTGATCCCCAGTACCAGAAAGAAAGTCTACTGCTCATTTATATTTTTCTTCTAAATTGAATTTATTTTTGTCAGTTTTATATATGTATATTATGCAGTCTCATCATACATGCCCCTTACACCCCCATGTCCCCTTTATTCCCTTGCCAACACTCGCTCCTTCCAGCAATTCCACCTCCTACTTTCACATCTTTGTTGTGTGACCTAATGAGAAGGCCAACTTCATGAGCACGGAAGTGTGGGCGACTAACTCATCAGTGGTTGGTTACTCCCTTGCCCCAGAAGTCCTTAGCAGCCAATATTTCCTGCATAGTCCATGGGCCCCTCTGACTGGATGTTGACAGGCTCAGTCTGTGTCAACCTAGCACAGGCTATTTCAGCTCCTATGATTACAACAGCCATGTGCAGAAGATAACATTTCCTAGCTCTTCTCTTCACCATCCAGATCTTACATTTCTGCCTCCTCTTCTATGATATTCTCTATACCTTGGAGGTGAAAAAGATGTCTCATTTAGGGCTGACCACTCTACAGGTACTTATTCTTAGTACCTTGGGCAGTCATGAGTCTTTGCATTATCTATCATTTGCTGCAAAAAAGAAGCTTCCCTGATCAAGGTGGAGAGAAGCACATACCTGTGGGTATATATATATATATATTATTTAAGAGGTAGTTTGATAGCATGCTCATTTATCGAAACAGAAGTAGTAGGTTCACCCCTAGGTCCTATGATCTCCCCAGCCACGGGCCTTTAACATGTTCAAAGTACCAGACATGAACTCCTATGTGTGGAGGGAGGCCTCAGATTCAATCAGAAAGCAGTTGGCTACTTCCCTAACAGTCATGGCGCTGTTGTACCAGTGGTCACATCTTGGTCCACAGCTGGGTAAGAATTTTGCTAACTCATTTTCCTGAGCTACTTGTGTAGTACCTTCTGTACAATGGAAGCTAGCCATCAGGGAGAATGCTTTTGGATCATTCAGTTCCATCCTGATTTCTTTCTTTCTTTTCTTTAAATTGTACCAGACTCATTTTTATTTTGAAAATATGGTATTTAGCAGCTGACTGTATGTCTTGTTAATTTCTTTTTTATTAATTTTATTTATTTATTTAATATACCAACCACAGTTTCCCCTCCCTTCTCTCCTCCTGTTTCTGCCCCCCTCTGCCCCCTGTCCACGCCTCAGAAAGGGTAAGGCCTCCCACAGTAGTTAACAAAGCATGCCATGTCAAGTTGAGGCAAGACCAAACTTCTCCCCTATGCATTAAGGCTGAGCGAGGCATCTCACCATAGGAAATGGGTTCCAAAAGAGCCATATCATGTACCAGGGACAGATCCTGGTCCCACTGCTAGGGACCCTACAACCAGACCAAGTTACACAACTGTCACCCACATGTAGAGTGTCCAGGTCATTCCCATGCAGGCTCCCTATCTGTCTGTCCCACAAGCTCAGATCAGCTGTCTCTGTGGTTTTCCCCATCACGATCTTGACCCCCTTTGCTCATATAATCTTTCTTCCTTCTCTTCAAATGGATTCCTGGAGCTTGGCCCAGTGCTTGGCTGTGGATCTCTGCATCTGCTTCCATCAATTACTAGATGAAGGTTCTATGATGACAATTACGGTAGTCACCAATCTGATCACAGGAGAAGGCCAGTTTAGGCACCCTCTCTATTATTGCTAGGAGTCTTAGTTGGGGTCATCCTTGCAGATTCCTGGAGTTTTCTCTGGCATCAGGTTTTTCTTTAACTCCATAATAGTACCCTCTATCATTGCTTTTTCAATGCTCCCCCTCTCCATCCTTCCTCCAACTTGGCCATCCCAATCCCTCATGTTCCTGTTCCACATCCCCTCCCCTATTTCTCTCCCTTTCCACCCCCAACTTGCTCAGAAGATCTCATCTATTCCTCTTTCCCAGGGCTGTCCATGTGTCCTTCTTAGGGTCCTCCTTGTTACCTAGCTTCTCTGGGGCTGTGGGTTGTAGCCTGGTTATCATTTGCTTTACATCTAATATCCACTTATGAGTGAGTACATACCGTGTTTGTCTTTCTGGGTCTGGGTTACCTCAATCAGGATGATTTTTTTTTCTAATTCTATCCATTTGTCTGCAAATTTCATGATGTCGTTTATTTTATTCTTATTTTTATTTTTTTTAACTGCTGAGTAATACTCCATTGTATAAATGTACCACATTTTTTTTATCTACTCTTCAGTTTAGGGGCATCTAGGTTGTTTCCAGGTTCTGGTTATTACGAATAATGCTGCTATGAGCATAGCTGAGCAAGTGTCCTTGTGGTATGATTGAGCATCCTTTAGGTATATGCCCAAGAGTGGTATCGCTGGGTCTTGAGGTAGATTGATTCCCAATTTTCTGAGAAACCGCCATACTGATTTCCAAAGTGGCTGTACAAGTTTGCACTCCCACCAACAGTGGAGGAGTGTTCTCCTTACTCCACATTCTCTCCAACATAAGCTATCATTAATGTTTTTGATCTTAGGCATTCTGACAGGTTTAAGATGGTATCTCAGAGTTGTTTTGACTTGCATTTCCCTTATAGCTAAGGAACAATGTCTTAAAGAATGCTGAGCAATTCTTTAAGTGTATCTCAGCCATTTGAGATTTTTCTGTTGAGAATTCTCTGTTTAAATCTATACCCCATTTTTAAATTGTATTATTTGGTTTTTTGATGTCTAGCTTCTTGAGTTCTTTATATATTTTGGAGATCAGCCCTCTGTCAGATGTGGGATTTGTGAAAATCTTTTCCCATTCTTTAGGCTGCTGTTTTGTCTTATTGACAGTGTCCTTTGCCTTACAGAAACTTCTCAGTTTCAGGAGGTTCCATTTATTAATTGTCAACCTCAATGTCTAAGCTATTGGTGTTGTATTCAGGAAGTAGTCTCCTGTGCCTATGTGTTTAAGGATATTTCCTACTTCCTCCTCTATCAGGTTCAGTGCAACTGGATTTATGTTGAGGTCTTTGATCCACTTGGACTTGAGTTTTTTGCAGGGTGAGAGATATGGATCTCTTTGCATTCTTCTACATGTCAACATCCAGTTATGACAGCACTATTTGTTGAAGATGCTTTCTTTTTTCCATTGTTTATTTTTGGCGTCCTTGTCAAAAATCAGGTGCTCATAGCTGTGTGGATTTATGTTGGGGTCTTCAATTCGATTCCATTGATCCATCTGTCTGTTTTTATGCCAATATCAAACTGTTTTTATAATTTCTATGGTAGGGCTTGAAGTCAAGAATAGTGATACCTTCAGAGGTTCCTTTATTGTACAGGATTGTTTTAGCTATCCTGGATTTTTTGTTTTTCCATATGAGTTGAGTATTGTTTTTTCGAGGTCTGTGAAAAACTGTGTTGGGATTTTGATGGGGATTGCATTGAATCTGTAGCTTGCTTTTGGTATGATTGCTATTTTTTCCTATGTTAATCCCATCTATCCAAGTGCATGGGAGATCTTTCCATTTTCTGATGTCTTCTTCAATTTCTTTCTTCAGAGACTTAAAGTTCTTGTCGTACAGATCTTTCACTTGTTTGGTTAGAGTTAACCCATGATATTTTATATTATTTGTGGCTGTTGTAAAGGGTGTTGTTTTTCTGATTTCTTTCTCAGCCTGTTTATCATTTGCATATAGGAGAGCTACTGATTTTTTAAGTTAATTTTGTATCCCACCATGTTACTAAAGGTGTTTATCAGCTGTAGGAGTTCCCTAGTAGAATTTTTTTTGGTCCCTTATGTATACTATCATGTCATCTTTAAATAGAGAAAGTTTGACTTCTTTTTTTCCAATTTTTATCCTCTTGATCTCCTTTTGTTATCTGATTGCTCTAGCTAGAACTTTGAGTACTATATTGAATAGATATGAGGAGAATGGACAACCTTGTCTTGTTCCTGATTTTAGTGGAATTGCTTTGAGTTTCTCCCCTTTTTAATTTGATGTTGGCTGTCAACTTTTGTTTTTTGTTTTTTGTTTTTTTTTTTTTTGGTACTAGATGGAGAACTCCAACCCAAGGAAGTTACTACATCCATGAAAACACAGGTAATAGATAATCTCACAACAGCAAATCCCAAAGAAGGGAAACACAAAGAAGGTGGTACCCTACCACTACCACCACCAAGACCAAAAATAACAGGAATTAACAATCACTGGTCATTAATATCTCTTAATATCCATGGACTCAATTAGCCTATAAAAAGACACAGACTAACAGAATGGATAAAGAAACAGGATCTATCCTTGTGCAGCATTTAAGAAACACATTTCAACTTCAAAGACAGACATTACCTCAGAGTAAAAGGTTGGGAAAAGATTTTCTAATCAAATGGACCTAAGAAACAAGCTAGTGTAGCTATCCTAGTATCTAACAAAACAGACTTGAAACTAAAATTAATCAAAAGAGATAACAACCGACACTGAGGAAATCCAGAGAATATAGTACTCTCTGTAGGGCTAGATTTGTGGATAGGTATTGTTTTAAATCTGTTTTTTTTTTTTTTCATGGAATATTTTGTTTTCTCTATGGTGATTTAAAGTTTTGTTGGTTATAGTAGTCTAGGCTGGCATTCGTGGTCTCTTATTGTCTGCAAATTGTCTGTCCAGGACTTTCTGGCTTTCAGAGTCTCCATTGAGAATTAGGGTGTAATTCTGGAAGGTCTGCCTTTATATGTTACTTGACCTTTTTCCTTTGCAGCTCTTAATATTCCTTCTTTATTCTGCATGTTTAGTGTTTTGATTATTATGTTGGGGACTTCTTTTTTTGATATAGTCTATTTGGTATTCTGTAAGCATCTTGTATCTTTATAGTCATGTCCTTCTTTAGGTTGGGAAAGTTTTCTTCTATGATTTTGTTGAAAATATTTTCTGTGTCTTTGAGCTGGTATTCTTCTCCTTCTTCTATCCCTATTATTTTTAGGTTTGGTCTTTTCATGGTGTTTCAGATATCCTGGATGTTTTGTGTTAAGAATTTATTGTATTTAACATTTTCTTTGACTGATGAATCTACTTCCTCTATCATATCTTTAATGCCTGAGATTTTCCCTTCCATCTCTTGTGGTCTGTTGGTTGTGCTTGCACCTGTAGTTTCTGTTCATTTACCCAGATTTTCCATTTCTAGAATTCCCATGGTTTGTTTTCTTTATTGCCTCTATTTCAATTTTCAAGTCTTGAACTGTTTCCTTCACCTGTTTGATTTCTTTTTCTTGGCTTTCTTTAAGGGATTTATTGATTTCTTCCAATTTTTTGTTTGTCTTTTCCTCAATTTATTTAAGGGAGTTTTTCATTTCCTCTTTAAGGACCTCTATTATCTTCATAAAGTTATTTTTAAGGTAGTTATCTTCTGCTTCATCTGTGTTGGGATGTTCAGGTCTTGCAGTTGTAGAACCACAAGGTTCTGGTGGTGCAATATTGTACTTTATGTTGCTGAATGTATTCTTTTTTTTTGAGACAGGGTTCCTCTGTGTAGTTTTGGTGCCTGTCCTGGATCTTGCTCTGTAGACCAGGCTGGCCTTGAACTCACAGAGATGCACCTGGCTCTGCCTCCCCAGTGCTGGAATTAAAGGCATGCGCCACCACCGCCTGCACTGAATGTATTCTTATACTGCCATTTACCCATCTAGGTTTGGAATAATAGTAGGAACAGGTGTTGATTCTTGTGATGTGTTTGTTGAATAGGTCTTTTGCTCCTTCATTGCTTGTTGGCTTGAATGGCCAAGGATTCTCATGATTGGCTGGTTGTCAGGTTGAGCAGGGTTGTCTCAGTTGAGGTTTGTGGGTGTTTTGGTGCCTAGACCCAGTGTATCATCCAGTTATTCTGGCTGGTGTGGACTTTACTTCTGCCTTTGGGATCTGTTCTTCCAACTGATGTAGGTTTTGCCTGTGCCTGTTCTTCCAACTGGTGTGGGTGAGGCTTGTGCCTGCAGGGTCTGCTGATGTTGCTGGAGATGGTTATTCACCAGGAGGCTGCTCTTCCAACTGGTGCATGTGGTGCTTGTGCCTCTAGAGGTTGTTGATGTTGGGGAGGATGTTTGGCCAGGGGGAGGATGATGGATTCAGTGGGCTTGGGCAGCGGAATGAGTCTTGTAGGGTACAGAGTCCAATGAGTGGCAGTGGTGGTGGAGCGCCTGCCCACAGGACTTTTACTTGCTGGCTGGCTGCTGGGGCTGAGATGGGATGGGGAGAGGCATGGGGATGTGTGTTGGGGCTTAAGGCTTAGAGATTGGAGCAATTTAGCTGGGGTACCAGTCACTTACCTCTTCTTCCAATTGGTGCAGGTGGTGCTTTGTGCCTCTAGGGGTTGCGGATGTTACAGGGGATGGTTGGTGAGTGGGGGGATAATAGGCTCGATGGGTTTTAGTGATGGAATGGGTCTTGTAGGCTACAGAATCCATGGGTAACCATGGTGATGGAGCAGCCTGCCTGTAGGACTCTTACCTGCTGACTGCCAGCCTGATTTCTTAGGTCAAACAACTAAGGCATGTGGGATCTTTGGCAATATGGTTAGTTCTGGTGTACAACCAAGATCAGTGGCAACATCCTGTGCATGTGGGGCCATCCTGATGAACAACTGGTTATTTTTATTTCTTTCAGTTAATTTTGTGTACTTTGCTAACAGGGTGTTCATCTTTTTGTTGATTTATTAGAACATTATATATTAACATAGTCATTATACACATGAATTAATTCTTTCTATTTATTTATTTATTTATTTATTTATTTATTTATTTATTTATTTATTTATTTATTTATGGTTTTTTCGAGACAGGGTTTCTCTGTGTAGCTTTGGTGCCTGTCCTGGATCTCACTCTGTAGACCAAGTTGGCCTCAAACTCACAGAGATCCACCTGGCGTTACTTCCCAAGTGCTGGGATTAAAGGTGTGCGCCACCACCACCTGGCAAATTAATTCTTTAAAAGCTCTTGTGTTCTTATATAACAAGTCATGAATATGTATTTTATAATTTCATTGTACCTTTATAAGAAGAGTGGGTTTGGCCTTGTAGACTACTGCTTCTTGTTTATTTGTAGAAACCTGAGTATCTCTCATGGTTGCTTGGTAGGTTCCCAAAGTAGCAGGCAGCAAAGGACTCTTAGAGTTACTACTCATAGTTCAAGGTGTACCCAGTAAGTTTCCAAATCATGGATGCTTCCATGGGGACAGTGTTTTTCAGCATGCCAAACACTTCCACTACTCACATCTCTAGCTCAAGATGAGTTTTAGAGTTCAGACAGTCCTTAGAAACTGAATAAGGAGAGCATGACTGTAAACTTTTTACCTTGTCAGTTTGGATGTTCTGTTTACACAGACCCTTGTTAGAGGCACACACATTTTACATCAACCGTAGACAGGGCCTACTGGTTCTCTTGGCATTAAAGGCCACAGCACTGTAATTCCAGCCACACAGTTGTAATCTGGGCTGACCCGGGACTGTCATCCCAACACAGTTTTCCACAGGTGTCTTGACTCCACACTTTCCACAGTTGCAAATACTTAGCCAAACTTCATTGAGTCTTTTCCTGGCTTTTCTCCTGGTATTTTAAAGCAAACTCTGCCACCGTTTAATTTCATGTGCAGATACTTCAGTGTGCATGTCTGCACACTGAACATAACCAACCCATTTTATCATAGAGTGCACAAATAGCAAATGATTTTATATCCTGTGAATCCATTATATATTATTTCCTCCTTCTTTCAAATATTTTTGTCTTAATTTGATTTATCCAACTCAGAATCCAAACAAGTTCCATCCATCGTACTGGACTGTTATGTCTCTTAAAGCTTTGATTCTAAAGTAGTTTCATTCCTAGGGTTTTTTTTTTTTCTACTATAGCTTCATTAGAGAAACTGGGTCATTTGTCTTTAAAATGTCCCAGTTTCTAGGTTGTGTTGCTGTCTAGCTTCCTCTTCTACCCTTTGTAGTTGGGGCTAGAAAACTGGTTTCTCGAGTCAGTTCAGTGTTTTCAGGCAAAGCTATTTCCTAGGTGACGTGTGCTCTTCCATAAAGTATTAATACCAAGAAGTATCTGGTGTCCAATGGTTTCATCTCCAATGACACTGTGATTGATTAGAAAGTTCAGGAGCTGTCAACATTATCTTGTCACTTTCCCCATGGACACTTCTCTGGCTAGTTTTGACATTCATTGGTACGTTTTTTGTTAAGACTCATCATTTCATTAAGAGTTGAAAATTGGTGAGGGTTTGTGTGTGTGTGTGTGTGTGTGTGTGTGTGTGTGTGTGTGTATGTGCGTATGTGTGCATGTTAGTGTGTATGTACCTGTTTTCAGAGCCCAGAGGTAGATGTTGGTATTTTCCTCAGTCTCTCTCCATCTTATATTTTGAGACATAGTCTTGCAAAGAACCTGGAGCTCACTGATTTGGCTAGGCTGGCCAACCAGCAAGCCCAGGGACCACCCTGTCTTTGTCTGTTCAGTGTTGTGATTACAGGCATGTACTGTGATGCCCAGATTTCCTCTCAGGTGCTAGGGATGCAAATCAGAGCCTTCCATTTGTGTATCAAGAATTTTACAGGCTGAGCCATCTCCCTAGCAACTAAAATAGTGATTTTTTTAAAGCCTCATCGTTTCTTTTGTAAACATCATCTGAAAAAAGTTTTGAGGAGCCTACTCTCACAAACTGTATTTTATTTGATTATAAAGAACTGTGAGTCATATAGAAAAGAAAGATATTTGTGTCGTTCTTTGCCACTATTTGTAAATTTCAGTAATGGTCTTAGATAGTAATCTCCCCTAGAAGCCAGTGTCTTTTAAGTATAGTTATGAACTCATGGACTTTTACATGTTTAATATGCACTGATAGATTGTTGTCATTATTATTATTATTTTTTAATGTTCCAATTGTCCCATTCTAGACCAGAGAGAACTGTTCCAGGTGGCTGCGTCTTTTTGACACAGTTCTTGTTGCCCTGTGTATTTTAAAGTATATACCACCTTTTCTGCCACCCCCCCCCCACAAAAACGGAAGTTACTCTACCTCACTGAATCTCAACTCTCTGGAAGGCAGCCTAAGCTTCATTTTCTTTAGAATTTAATTCTTCTTAGACTCGCATATTACGGTGAAAAATGAATTCAGGTACCAAGCAGGCACTCAATCAATGTGTATTGTTGAATTAAATCCTGCTTTGTAGCACCATGCATTTCACATGCTAATGTAAACAGTAGATGGACCCAGGATAATTTAACTCATTTCCATGAACATCACCGAGCCCACATAATGTTGTTGTAGCTTTAGAAAAGAGCTGAAACACATACCTATCAAGCTTGGAAATATCTCCACACAATTGTCCCTGTCATCTGGTATATTAGCATTCTTCTCACAGTGCTTTGCTTATATAAATTTAACAAGATGAAAGGGTGATGCTGAGAGAAGTCTTTGGACAGATTCGTTACCTTAGCAACCTTGCCCCAGACTTCCACAGCCCTGACCCAGCTGCAAAGTCCTTCACTGGCTAACGAGACACTCTTAATGACAGCTGGCTGAAGCTCAGGCCTGCTGGTAAAATGACTTCTTATCTGGACAGTAACCTTTGAAAGAATATTATTTTTATCAGATTTCCGAAAGAATCCAAACACCAAATGCGGTTCCACTAATAACTATATTCATAAGGCCATCATGCTTAAGTGCTTCTGGGAAAGCATTAGTAACAGGAAATTAAGTGTTACAGAATAATTGCTAACCTCACTGCATAAAATAGAAGTTGGCCACCCAGTGATTTTGTGTTGGTGGCAGTCATTAGATGCCACTGTCCTGTATAATTGAAAAATTGTTTGTATAAGGAAATATTGTCACTGCCTCATTAGTCCCAACATTTAATTGTATTGGGAAAATCTGAATGAAACTGCATATCTACATTGGCTACCTAGGTGGTTTAAACAGTTAAAAATTAATTGCTACCTGAGCAAAGACAGCCCTATAGCTCTTTTTCTAGAAAGCTCTTTGTGAATAAAATCAAATTTATTTATTTTGTTGATTCATTCACTATCTGCCATTTACCATTACTACAATTTGACACATAATGGGAATGACTGAAGTATCTTTTCTTTTCCTCAAGGATCGAAGTTTTTAATAATCAAATAGTGTATGAGAATGTTATTTAACATTTTTTCAGATGATGTTTGCAAAGTAAATAATATGATTTTAAAAATTCACAATGTTAGGGGAGGGGAAGATGATTTAGTTAGAGAAGTTCTTACCAGGTGCTGTGCTAGGTAGGCACTAAGAGTGAGAACAAATGGACAAAAATCCAGTTCCTGCCCTTCCATATATTACAGGATGATAGCCTAATGTTTCAATGTCACCCAACAAAAAGCTCTTGAGGAGCTTGGGTTTTCCATCCATTGGTACCCCCACACATATTTCCCTAGTACACACAGCTGATCATGGTATTTGTTGACTGCTGATACCCATTCTGATCAGTGCATAACCATGGCATGTAATTAATGTAAGTTTGCAAGTTGAAACTTTTGCACATTCAGTTATTAGATTAGTGACTTGGTTTCATTTTTTAAGACAAATAGTGTTTTCTTATTTTACCAACAAGCCCAAGAGTCATATGAAGAAGAACATCCAAAAATGCAGGGAAATAGTCATAGTTCATAGCCTAGTGAAAAATAATAAATCATTCCTACACCCATAGAGAAGAAATTGTAGATAAAACATGCCCCTATTTAGTGTGGTCTAGAAGAGCTGTTGTTGTGCGATTGTTACTGGGACAACATGGGCAAACATTTATTCACCCCAGGTAAGGCAATCAAAACAGACCAAAGAAGTGAGTCCATTCAGTCCTAGCTTAATAAACCAATAGGTTTAACTGGGGTTACTTATAGGAATATGGTTGAGGGGTTACTTACAGGGACATGGATAACTATAAGGAAGCTGTACCACTGAAAAGTTCACCCAGACATGGGTGATTGCTTTTTTTTTTTTTGTTTTTTGAGACAGGGTTTCACTGTGTAGCTTTGGAGCCTGTCCTGGATCTTGCTCTATAGACCAGGCTGGTCTCGAACTCACAGAGATCTGCCTACCTCTGCCTCCTGAGTGCTGCGTTTAAAAGTGCTTGACACCACAGCCTGGTGGGTGATTGCTCTTAAAAGGGAATTCCTTGAATCATCACAGTCAGTTCCTTGAGTCAGAGTATCCTCCCTCCAGCAATTGTGACTGTTTATATAACCTTGGAGAGGCGGGACTAGTGAATCCTGTAAGTTTCAGGAGCTTCCTGATACTTCTTTTTATGTGCTTCCTGAGTCTTAAGAGCTTCCCTCTACCAGGGAATATTTCAGAAAGGAATAAATAGCTGCAGAACAGCCATCTACTTAGAAAGCCTCTTTTTTAGGTTTTATTGATAGCTTAAGTTAGATCCTATTGTGGACCATATACTTTTTATGATCCTGCAAATTCATATGTTGAAATCCAGTCATGGTGGCACATGCCTCCATCTCCTAACACTTAGGAGATGGAGGCAGCAGGACCAGTGATTTCAAGGTTGTCTTCAATCACATAGTGAATTTAAGGCCACCTTGGGCTGCATTACAGCATGTCTCAAGAATAGAACAGAACTTAACAAAACAAAACAAAATCACACGTCAAAGTCCCAAGCTCTCATAATACATTATTAGCTGAGAGCTTTGAAAGGGAGTTAGATATGGATGAGGTCACCAGGGTGGAACCCCTATGATAGGACTAGTGCCCTTAGGAGAAGAGGAAGAGATACTAGAGTTCCCTTTTTACCATGCAAGGATATAGCAATAAGACAGGCATCTACCAGTCAGAGAGAGGCCCCCTACCAAGAAAGTCTCCAGGTACATTGAGCTTGGACTTCAGAACTAAATGTGAGAAATAAATGTCACTGTTTTAAGCTACATAGTCTGTGGCATTTTGCTGTAGCAGCCAGAACTAAATAAGACAGATCACCCAAGTTCACATACCTGGAGCTTATTATTTCCTTCCAGCACATTCTCTCCATCACAAGTAATTCCACGATACCACTTACTGTTGAATACACATTTATGAAGCCCTCACATGTACTGCTGCTGGACAGGGTAGGAACTTGGATTCTGAAGTGAGTCATGTGATCTATTCTTCAGAAGTCATAGTCAAACATTGAGTTCCTAACTGTGGTAGAGACAGATGGCAACATTGAGATCTAAGGTTTTAACAAAGGAACTTATGGAACTCTTCCCTTTATTTTATACAAAAAAAAAAAGAAAAAAAAGCAGAAAAGATGCATTTCTGTTACAGAAATCTTTGCATCTTTTGAGCAATATTCATGGAATAGGGACAAAATAATGTTTTCTTAATTCTTGGTCGGTGTCTGCAAGAACTAGTATGTGTTGCTTCTTTTCTTTCTTTCTTTCTTTCTTTCTTTCTTTCTTTCTTTCTTTCTTTCTTTCTTTCTTTTCTTTCTTCTCTTTCTTTCTTTTTTTTTTTTTTTTTTTTTTTTTTTTTTTTTTTTTTCTTTCTTTCTTTCTTTCTTTCTTTTATTTTTAGCTTTGGGTCTAGCTGGGTATGTAGTTCAGTGGCAAAATATTTACCTAGCATGTATGAGGCCCTGGGTGTTGTTGTAGAATATTATTTTAACTAGGCAAAGATATGTTACATTTGTTTATGCTGCAGAATATTACGTTAACTGTGGAAAGGTGTGTTACTTTTATTTATGCTGTAGTTGGTTAATGGTGTAAAGATGTGTGTTTAATTATGTAAAGATATATTGCATCTGTTTCACCTTGCCTGCTTAAGGCACCTGATTGGTCTAATAAAAAGCTGAATGGCCAATAGCTAGGCAGAGAAAGGATATGTGGGGCTGGCAGGCAGAGAGAATAAGTAGGAGGATAGATCTAGGCTTGTAAGGAAGAGTGGGAGGAGGAATGAGAAAGAAGGAGGAGGAGAACATGGGAGACACCTGGAGCAAGAAGCCAGGCTGCCAGCCAGACATGAGAAGCAGTGGAAATGAGATAGACAGAAAGAAAAGTGAAAAGCCCTGAGCAAAAGGTAGATAAAGAGAAACAGTTTAATTTACATTAAAAGAGCAAGCCAGAAATGAGCCTAAACTAGGCTGAACATTCAAAACTAGTAAGTTTCTGTGTCATGATTCGGGAGCTTGTTGGTGACCCAAAAGAAAAAACCTGGTACACTGGGTTTGATCTTCAACACTGAAATGAAAAGTAAAACATTAAAATCTTTGAGCCATGCATTTATATTTTTCTTCATCTTTGGGTACCAGGAGGCCCCTGGGTAAAATTCAGAGCTCAGTCTCTGGCTAGTAGTGAGGACCTTCAGTCTAAGAGTTTACCTTCCTCATTTACAAGATTTGGGTGTCAACTCCAAAACCACCATTGGCTTTAGTTGATGTTTTTTTTCTACATCAGCCAACCCCACTTCCTTTAGCCGGAAGTGCTGCATACAACGGATAGAGTGGTTTTAATAGCAAGACACTATGTCTCGTAGTTCCAGAAGGCTGAGATTGAGGTGTCAGTGTGGGTGGATCACCTAGGGGGCTTGCTTCTTGAGTGATGGATGTGTTTTTGTGCCTTTACATAGCGGAGGACCTCTTTTCTTCATGATCCTTCATCCTTATGATCTCATACAGACATAATTTGATCCCCAAGGCCCTACCTCATAATGCCATCTCATTGGGAGTTAGAGTTTTTATATTTAAATGCTTTTGGGGAGCATATCTATTCATAAAGTCCTTCCTCATATAGACAGAAGTTCAGAAATCCAAGGTCACAGATGAGACCTTTAAAAATTACTCTTGATGAGGGGTGAGGACTATACTTACCTGTGGGTATGAGGACAAATGTTTATAATGTTAGGGAGTCATTATAGAAAACCACAACCAATCAAAATGTAGAGTTGCGGAGCCAGTCTCAAAGGATGCCTAGAAAACACTGCTATATAGACAAGGTTCAGGGAACATTGTGAAAGAAGGAATGGAAATATTGTAAGGGCCAGAGGATGGAGAAAAAAGAGAAAACATGTTCTCCTGCTTGCTGCCTTTTCTCAGCACCTTCTCAGGTCTCAAGAAATCTCCTTGATCTGTGACTTAGCAGCAGTCACCTTCTCTTCTTGCCTACCAGCCTGCCCACATCCATCCAGACTATTGAAAGCCTTCTGTGGGATTCTTTAAAACTCCATCTCTCTTGCTCTAAAATCAGCAGTGGCTTCTGAGACACCACACAACCGGCTGTGTGGCACACAATCCTTTGGGGCAAACATCTCCTTATGTATCAGGTGTGGGTCCCAGTCAGCTGCCAAGGGGAGCAAGAAATAGAGTGGCCTTTGTTTTCTTATGTTTTAATGTCCAGTCTCCGCTGTGTCAGGGCAGTAGAAGCTCCATCGGTTTAGGGCCAAGTCCGAGATTCCGGGGGAACTTCTCACAGCATCAGTGTATTGAATGAATATCTGTCTCCAGTGTTATCTGGGTGCAGAGAAGCCCACTGAGATGTCTGTTGCTTGAGGACATGGCTCCATCCCTCTGCATTTGCGATGTTTCTTGAACTGTCCATCTGGCTCTGGCTCTTTCAAGCTCAATGCTCCATGATCCCTGTTCTTGTTTTGGACACAGTCATCATTTTACTGCTTCTGGGTCACCTTAGATATGGGATTTCCTGAGGCTGTTGATGGCTACCTCTGCTCTGTTTCCACTCACTCCCTTTAAAAAGATCTGAAAAAAAAAAAAGGAAGGTGCTAGAAATACATTGTAATGTCTCATTCCTTCAATAACCGTTTTTCTGCCTTCAGGTCATTATTTTTTTTCTGAACTCAACTAACACTACTTTCTCTCTTTAGTTTGAATTTGTTTACTTGCTTTTTATTTCTCTTAAAACGGTACCATCTTATCCCATGCATTTTCACTGTTTCCTTCTTTATTTCATGCCAGGAAAAGTTATTTTCTTTTCAAAAGTTTGCTAACATGTTAAGTAGTCCAATAAATGAATTCATGAACAGCATGAATCATGACTCCAACAGTTATGCCCAGGCGCAAATGGGTTTTGAATCCCAAAACCTCTTATAAGATTTGGAAATATTAATATGATTTTTGTGGGAATTAAACAAATAAAAATGACTTGCTTCTACTCTTCTGGAGTTTTATTATAATTTTGTTTACTGGAACTGCTTAATCTTATTTGTTTTATTAGATCATTTGTTATTGCTCTATGAGATTCCAATAAACGCTTTAATAAACATCAAAACTTGAGAACTCATCATACCCTGCCATGTCTCCATAAATACAGCTGCACCGCAGCCTGATATCAGGATTTTTTTTTTTTTTTTGCAAAGCAGATTACCTAAACATTACTTTATGATTTCTTTTTCCTTTTAAAAAAAGTAGGTAATAGACATTATTTGAAGAAACCAATTGTAATGCAATTCAACATAGTACCAGTGATCAAATTACTCCTTCCAAAGATGGCAGTTGGGAATATTTACTGTGGAAATATTTGTCTTTCAAATGATTTCTTAAATCAAATTGCAGTAGAAATAAGCAAGACCTACAAAGACTGTTTCTGTTAGCAATACCTCTTGAGGTAGGAAAAGAGAGGAGAAATGAGAGTCAGAATTCTCGCTGTTTCTTGGAGATATATTATACCTTAATTGTGTGGGGTGCAATATTTTTCTGATCAAAAATTATATTTGCCAAATGCATTACCAGTCAAGTTAGGCATAATTTTGCCAGCCCTCTACTTTTGTAAGTTTAACATGGGGATCTGCTCTAGGCACTCCAGTTTAATATGATAGCTTCCTTTGAATTACAAAAGTATGTGGGGCATAAGAATGTCACCAAGGAAAAAGCGCATTCATGATCCCCTTCTCTCCTTTTCTCTCCAGATCTACATGGCCGCTCTGTTCTAACAACACTGTCTTCTGAAGCAGTCTTTCACCAACAGTTCTTGTCCAGAGGACAATGTCACCCCGATTCAAGGTTCTGTCTCTCAAAGCCCGTATCTTATTCTAGAATGATTAGATCACAATATCTTTTATGTCTGGTCTGAGATTCAGAGGATGAGCTACCAAGCCTTCAAGACAGAGTCCCATCTGAGTGTTTTGGCCCTATCCCTGACCAGATTTTATGCTCTGTCAG
Organism: Peromyscus leucopus; assembly: GCF_004664715.2. Taxonomy (NCBI): domain Eukaryota; kingdom Metazoa; phylum Chordata; class Mammalia; order Rodentia; family Cricetidae; genus Peromyscus; species Peromyscus leucopus. Next base: position 38,107,577 of record NC_051078.1, on the reverse strand, counting down.
CATCTCCACGTCCACTCCAAGATGTTTCTCAATGCCATTCTTTTGTCTTGACAACACACAGTACAGTTGGATGCTTGGAAATCCCTGAGAAAGTTAACTTCTCTGGCTCTGTTCCCAAGCAGTGGGGTGTTATAGTAGACAAAGAGCCTTGAGGTTATCCTGGAGTGGTCCATATGGCTTGGCTTTTCACCTTAGGCAGACATCCTAGCTTTGCATTGCCTAAAAAGGAGGCAATATTAAGCTTGTATATGGCACATGGAAAAATCTTGGGAAATGTTGGCTTCCTTGCTTTTTAAAAATGCTGTTAAGTCTCATCGAAGCTAGCATGGAAGAGAGCAGGTAACTGTTTACAAGTGTGTCAAACCAGTTACAGCTGATTAACTTCCCAGTGCTGCCCGCACGATGTATAACAGCGGAACACAGAAACACAGATTGCCAAGCTCATTCCATAGGGGATGAAATATTACATTTTTATTGTTCGTGAGTAACATTTTGATGGAATTTTCCTACCAGATTTCCCTTAGAAATGACTCACTGGGAAAAGGAACATTGGCCACAGATCTTTGGAGAGATAGGCTTAAAGGAAAGAGCTAGAAAACCCAGAGTATGGGGGACCCCTCCAGGAGGGGACAGAAAGTCCAGAGTGTGGGGGACCCAGCTGGAGGGGACAGAAAGTCCAGAGTGTGGGGACCCCTGCAGGAGGGGATGGGAAGTCCAGAGTGTGGGGGACCCTGCAGGAGGGATGGGAAGTCCAGAGTGTGGGGACCCTGCAGGAGGGGAAAGGAAGTCCAGAGTGTGGGGACCCCTGCAGGAGGGGATGGGAAGTCCAGAGTGTGGGGACCCCTACAGAAGGAGACAGAAAGTCCAGAGTGTGAGGGACCCAGCAGGAGGGGACAGGATGAACAAGAAGTAAGTGTGGCAGAGCTCATACATCTGACCTACTTTACCGGTTTGCAGGGAACCAGCGTTTTCAGTGAGATTCAGATGGATGACAGTGTATGAGAGGCTCAAAAATGGAAAATGGGTGAAGTCTAGAATGATGAAGGAACTGCTCTGGCCAGGGCTTGGTCTCTGTCTCTTACCTAGAGCCAGACCTCAGCACGAGGAGGTGGGGAGGAGGAGAAGCAGCTGGTAGAAGCCGGAGTGGGTGCAGATCATCTAAAAGTAACCAAGCCAATCCAGCAGGTATGGGGTAGAGACACAGCCAGACACCGAGTGTGACATTTGGAGAGATTAAACTGAGCAGAGCAGAACACATACCAAATACCAGGCAGGAAAAGGAAGTGAGGGTGAGAGGCTGGAAGATGAGAGAAGGAAAAGAAACAGATGAGCAGAGGAGTTCAGGGCAAAGCAGGAGTCAGCTCACCCCATCTCCTGCGTCTCTAGTATTTCAATTTTCATCTTTTAAATGAAAGGACAATCTTATTATTTGCAAATAACTAGACATTTAGTGCTAGATGGATAAAAACCAATTTGCTGATTTCCATCTTTTTTATTTTCCCATGGCACAATACAAATACAGATATACAGACACATTTAATCCTACATATATGCATGTACACTCATGGGACACACACACACACCACACACACACACACACACACACACACACACACACACACGCACTCCCACCATGGCTCTGCTTTTTCTCTTGACGTCTTTGTGAGATAAAATTTCAGATTTAGTTTGGTTCACTGCAAAGGTAACAAAAACACTATAAAATATACATGTTCCCACCCAGGAAGACCGTTTCTTATTTTAATTGTTCGTTTTTTTTTGATCTGTAGCTGCTCTTAGGGTTGTGGGGCAGAATTATAGATGGACGAAAGAGCCAGGCAGTGCCTGTAGGGAGGCAGGCAGGTGCAAGATAAATCAAACCAGGAAAGAGGGCAAATCAACAGTTAGATCTGGAACACAAAAGTGCCTATTAAAGAGAGATGGGGAAAACCATTTGTCAAAATTTCTAATATCGACCGTCGATCTTTGTGTAGAGAGTCATTTCGTGTCCACCCTTACTGACTTATTGAATTGATATCGTCAAGGAGTTCGGTCTGCTTCATCTAAATCAACATTAACAAACCTCAAGCAGAATTCTGAATCTCAATTACAAGGGAGTTGGTTTCAAGACAGACAGAGTTCATTTGTCAGGTTTGGCTTCCTACAGGACGATGCTCTGACTCACGCCTTCAAAGTCAATTTGACTCAGGCTACTGGACACTGAGCCAGGGTTCTAATTAAAGGAGTCTGTCTTCTTTGGCATTTCTGTTTGGCAAGTCATGTTTTTTTATATAGGGGCTTGTGTAAATGTCATTATTTTTCATATTCTAAGGTGTTATACCTTGGAGTTAAAAAAAAAAAGGAGAATCAGGCCCTTGCCCTGTGTTTTTCTTTAAAAATGTTCCCTCCTTTGCTGGATGCTGACCCCTCCACTGCCGAGTGACGGAGGTGCTCCCCTGCTTTTCATTTCCTTGGTGGAAGGTCAGGCCTCAGAACAAAGAGTAAGACAAGAGATGCTCTCATGGAAATGAAACAAGAGAGACAAAACATGAAGAAGGCCCGGGGAAGGATATAAAAGTGGCTCACAAAAGATCAGAGAGCTGAAAAGATGATGGAACTAAGAAAGATGTGATAATGCGATCACACAGAAAGAACATTTTAAAATAAAAAGACACAGGAGAGTGGATTGAAAGGGATAAAAATAAAAACAAAGGCGTGAGCTTTTCTTGTGTGTGACAGTTTCTTCACCTAAGAAAATGATTTTCAGGCAAATCTATTGCATTTTGCGACAATTACATAACACACTTTATTACAAAGCCCAGGAGACTTTAAGATAAACAAGAGAGAAGGCAAAATACATTTCGTGTTTTTCTACATAAAATGATGACTCTCAAACCAGTCCCAAACTCTACTCAGTGGATGCTGGGTCATTAATGGATGACTACTGCACACATAAAGAAATGGGTCTGTTGTTGGATCCATAGAGTGATGGAAACAGTTGACTGTGAACATGGCTTTGTAACAGCTGTGTAGGATATGGAACATGAGGACACCTCAGCATCAGTTCTATAAATTACACATAATCTGTAAACTACAGATAATGACTTCTTCTATACTTACCTTGAAGAAGCCACACTGTGTATATGATAAAATGTGATTATAAAGCAATAATTATATATATGGTCTATTTATACTTCCAATTTCAGCACATGGAACAGAAGAATTAATAGTCAGGAAAATTTAATGCTATTTGATTCCAAGATGATAATATGAAATTCAGAATATTAAAATGTACTGGGTCCTCTCACAAATTAGGGAAATACATATGTTTCAAAATTTAACATACACAAAAAGCTAATTCGTATAATTATTTTATTTTTTTTGATCACATCATATGCTTATTTATCTATTTTCTCTTTTGAATCTGCAGTCTGTATCAAGATCTGTTCACAGGGGCAACTGCTGCTACAAGTTTTATGTGGATCTTTCTAGGGATTTCACACTCATATCTTCACACAAATAACATTGATCCTTAAAAGAATATTATACACAGAATGTTTTTTGTCCCACTAAAAGCCTTACATCCCAACTCTAACTCTCAATGTCATGGTAATGGAAAATGGGCCTTTGGAAAGTGTTTAGGTCATGGGAATGGAGATCTCATGAGTGGCATTAGTGCCCTTACAAAAAGAGACAGGAGAACTTGAGCTCCTTCTGCACATGAGGCATGGGGAGAAGAAGAAGGCAATCTAAGGCTCAGGAGGAGAGTGCTCATAAGATTCTCACCTGCATCTCCATCTTGGACCACCTCCTGTTAGAGATGCTTGTTGTTTAAGCCCACTAAGGTTATAGTGTTGCTACAGAAGATAAAATGAATACAGCATTTTATACATAATGCATTTAGTGATTGGCATGTTAATGGACACTTAGGATCTGGTCGAGTTTATTTTTTTTCCCCTCTGTTTTGCACAGAGCTGTACCAGATGCTTCTGCAGTAATTGCACAGGCAAGAGTCTAAATAGTGCTTATATATGACATGTCTAGTCATTTAGACATTAAAATCAGCTCACAAACAGTTAACCAAAATAGGTCCTACTCCTTCCTGTATTTATTTTGACAAACATAGTTCTATAACAAGAAGAGGGGAAAAAAAGAAAGTAAAACTGTGCTTTTCATATCACTTAAAGTTAGTAAGTATCAAAGATTGACTTTATCCAGGCATGGTGGCACATACCTTTAATCTCAGTACTCAGGAGGCAGAGGCAGGAGGATCTCTGTGATTCTGAGGCAGGCCAGGGGTACAGAGTAAGATACTGTTTCAGCCTCCCCCCAAAATTGAATTTACTTATTTTTGCACATGGACATTCTGATAAAAAAATACAAAAAAACCCACTACCAATATTTGGATTACTAACAAAATAAAGCACATAATTAATAATTGTTTTATATATATTCTACAAATATATATATTCTCATTTTTAGAGAATTACTAATTATGCTATTATAGTCAAGATTTTTACATAATATAGACAGTAATGATTTTAGAATTAAAATGCAATTATACTTAAAGGATCAGAAATTTGTGTGCATTTTCATTAAAATGTAATATACATAGAATAATGGTTAATTCAAATTGATCCATATATTTATTTTAAAAATTACTTTTCCTTTATACCAATCTAAGTACAAGAGAAAAAGAACAATTTTAATAATCCTTAACACCAAAAGTTGGGACTGGGGAGATGTTTCAGTTGGTAAAGTGTTTGCTTCATAAGCATGAAGACCCACATTTGATCTCAGACACATGCCAAGCCAGGCATGGTGGCACACCTTGTAATTCTAGCAATGGAGACAACACAGAGAGGTGAAGTCTCTGGTCTCACTGTTCAGACAGCATAGCCAACTTGGCCTGTGAGAGACCCTGTCTTAAAAAAATAAAGTAGATGATGCCTGAGGAAGAACACTTGATGATGTCCTTTGGTGACCACATGCATTTGTACCCCCACATGCATTTGCACCCCCACACACATGCAACTTGTACAACTGGTTCTCCAAGCGAAACAGCCACTGTTTCCATTTGATTGGCAGTGCCTGCTTATAAGAGGCCACCAAAGCAGGCCTGTAATGTTTTCTCAGAGAAAGAGGGAGGAAGGGGGAAGGTCATTGTGTGCTCACCTGACATTACCGATGATGTTCCCAGCCACTTCAATGCAATTCTGCCCCTGTGGCAAGTGGGCTTGGTCTCTGGAGGTGCCAGTGTACATAGGCCAAGGAAGATTCACTGACAAGTGTTCCATCTATGTGGTTACAGGGGAGCCATCATCCATGCCGGGTAAAGACTTTGCAATGTGGCTGCTTTGGGGTCACCCCTTTAACCCCTCACTCATGCTCCATAAGAAAGCTCAATAAACTCATTGGATCCCCAGGGTAAACTGTTGGAATCATACTTTGGTTTGTCAGTGGTACTTTTGAGGAAGGAGTAGACATTTAGGTCTCCCCAGGGAAGGAATTTTTACAACATACCTGCATGCCATGTGAATATTAACACACACACACACACACACACACACACACACACACACACACACACAGAGAGAGAGAGAGAGAGAGAGAAGCTTAAATTAGCTAAATTTCTTACATTTTTCTCGAAACGTAATACAATCTCACTTACTATTTAATTAAACATTAGATAATGTATTTACATTACCAAATACCTTAATTTAAACAAAATACAATTTACAATGAAAGCAAAGATGTTTGGGTCTGGTTTTCAACTCCCCAACAGTCAAACTGTTTCCAGTAAAATTGGGAATACCATGAAGTAATATTGTTTGTGGGTAGCACATCTAGACTGTTCCCCAGCAAGAGCTGTAGATACCATCAGGATTTGAACGTTACAATCCCCTCATAAAGAAAAACCAAGAGATGTACGATCAGTTTTACAGTGAAGTAAGAATCCAGAGATCTGCCTACGGACCCCCTGCGATCCAGGAGTTGATTATCTTCACCCTCACATGAGTACCTCACAGCCTCCATCGTTCCCGCTCTTTGAAGCAGGGGTCATTTCTGACCTCCAGTGGCACACTTGAACTCTCTAAAATATTTGGACGGAACTGTCTTTCATTTTGATGGTATGGGGTAACCAATGTGGAGAAGTTTCCCCCTGGGACCTGAGTGATATGACCTCTGTGAGTTGATGGTCACAGTGCTGGGTTGTCTGTCAGATCTTGTATGATAAAGGTCCCCTTGTGCTCTTCAATGAATCCACTTGGTATGTGTTAATAAAGCCCTCTCAGTCAAAAATGGCTTCCTTTGCACATGCCAAAGTGATCATACTCAGTGAATAACTGAATGTTCATTTTATCTACAGGATCAATGAGAAGGCCAACAGATATTCACATTTTTTCATATATACTACAAAATTGCTTTTCTTGGAGTGATATATATTTGTGTTTTATTTTTTGTTAGATTTATTTAGTGAGTGTGAGTGTTTTGACTAGACTTATATCTGCGTATCATGTGCCTACCTGGTGCCTGTGTAAGAGGTCTGTACATCCCCTGGGACTGGAGCTATGGATGGTTGTGAGCCACCATGTGTGTGCTGGGAACCAAACCTAGGTCCTCTGCACGAATAGCAACTGCTCTTAACCACTGAGCCATCTCTCCAGTCCTTGTATTTGTTTTTATAAATAAAATTATTTTCTTACATTCTTACTTTTTTTTTTTACAGTTTTTTAATTGGTGTGTGTGTATGTGTTTGTGTGTATGGCTGTGTGCATATGTGTGTGTGCATATGTGTGTATGCATGTGTGTGTATGTGTGTGTGTATATGTGTGTGTGTGTATGTATGTATGTCTGTGTGTATGTCTGTGTATATGTGTGTGTGCATGTGTGTGGAGGTCGGAGGACAACTTTTAGGAGTTGGTTCTTTCCCTCTACTTTGTGGGATCTGGGACCCACAACTCAGGTTGTCAGGCTTTGTGACAGGCACTTTTGCTGAGCCACCTCTCCAGCCCCTTCCATTATTTCTTGTAATTGTTCTGTGATTGCATGAAGGCTACTGATTCCATGCAATTTTTTTGTTAGCATTTCCTTGCTAAATTCTCTTAGCATTTATAATAATTTCTCAATGATTGATTTTTGTGGGTTACTTAGAAATCATGATAGTTTTATAATTTTCAATCTATTCATTTACCTAATTGTACTGGTTAGCTGGGTGATATGAAGTATTACGGCACAAACAAACTTGTTCCTGAATATAATGGAATTCTTCTGGAATTTCCATCCATTGTGATATCAACTTTAGACTGACATATGTTTATGTATTTATCAGACTAATGAGATATCTATTAATATTCTATCATTCTTTTGAATTAGGACTAGAGATTACCTTTGTGCAATGAGCTCCTGGCATCTGTGGAATGGTGATGCTTCTCTTTCCATTTCTCGAATTTCCTCGGTAGGTTTCATAATCCTTAACCCTGGCATTCCCTTCGACTCCAGAGTAAAGCCCCCTTGGTTATCGCGTTTTCCTTTCTGAATTCCGTTCCATAAAGTTTACGTCAATGGGTATATGGATTGTCCTTGGATGTTTAAAAGCATAAATGCCGTGCCAGTGTTTTGGGCTCTCCTGTCTCTGTTCGAGGAAGGCCGCCATCCTTTCTCTTGTCCATTGTTCTCAGCTCGGGGTAGAATGAGTTGTTCGACTAGACCGTTTGGTATTGGGGGTTCCACATGTGTTAAGCCTATGGTTTGACCAGAGTGAATCAGATCGCCAAATATTTTGACACATAGACTTTTTAGCTTCCCAAAAACCCAATGTCACATTTCATCATCTTGCTGATCCCATCTCACTAAGCCAAGGCAGACCACACACAGCCAGCCCTGAGCTAGCCTCAGCTCAAGTGTTAAACCTCCATAGTTCCTCTAAGTCAAGCCAATCTATTTCTTTGAGGATAACTGTGCTTTTCTCGATGGTTTTCTCATGGTAACCCCATCATGACTTATTCAGCAGATTCATTAGGCCACATGCTTCTGTGATGCTCTATCATCTAGTCTCTGCCAACATGGACATAAGACTAAGGATCCCATGATGTTACACCATCTAGTCTTTGCCAAACCCTGCAATTTGAACAACTTACAGATGAACTATTAACCTGCAGGGGCTGGGATGGTGCTAGAGTACTTGCCTAGTACTAGGTTGTAGGTTTGCTCTCCAGCACTGTAAAGCCAGACCAGACCAAACCAAATCAAACCAAATAAATAAATAAATAAATAAATAAATAAATAAATAAATCAAACCAAACCACCAACAAACTGCTTTCCTCATAGAATAACTGAAACTCTGCCAAGAACCTTTATTTTTAATTTTTATTTTTGGTATGAAAATAGGCTGAAAACTAGGAATGTAGCCAGTGCTGATTCTAAAGCAAACACACTCTAAAATTACAAAAAATTGCTGTGCGTGTGTATGTGTGTGTGATTGTGTGTGTGTGTGTTGTGTGCTGTATGTGTGGTAAGTGGTGTGTGTGTGTGTGTGTGTGTGTGTTTGTGGTGCATGTGTGGTGTGTGTATGTGGTGTGTGTGTGCTATGTGTGGTATGTGTGTGTGGTGTGTGTGTGCATGTGTGCATGTGTGCAGTGTGTGTGTATAGTGTGAGATGTGTGTGTGTGTGTCTTTGAGTGAGTGTGTGTGGTGGTCAGAAGATGACTCTGTGGTCTGCTTTTCTCCTGCTACCTTCTTGTCTGTCCCGGGAGCCAAACTCACTTTGGCAAGTGGGGGAGCACTCTATCCGCCAAGGCGTCACACACCTCTAAACTGAGCACTTCTTTTTTCTTCAGATCATGGGAGTAAAACTAGCTCATCTTTGCTATTGTTTTGAACACGTCTCCCAATCCTTTTTGAGACTCAGCTCCTTCAGGCTCCGACCTGTGTTGATTTCTCTTGAAATGATATCTTCAGCACATTCGAAGAGTAGAAAGGAAGTTGATCAAGTTGGGAGAAGTGAACGGTGCCATCATTTCGAATTTGGGTCCAATAAAACTTCAACATGAATAATGGAGTTTTGTCCACGCATTTAATCTCTGTTTATAGTCCATTAATCCACACATTTATAAGTTCTTAGCTAACGGCTTCCAGGAGCTCAGGGATATGAAATTTGCTTTTTGTGGCCATTTGGCTCTGGAGGGCAGTGGACGGTTGTTCCTCAGGGCTAGGTGAGCAGGCAGAATTTCTGGTGTTAATTGTCTGTGCTCATCTCAATGTTGGAAACCATGTTACTTATTTATCCCCTTCAGGGGCCCGCTTGTGCTCTAGGAGGCCAGAGTTTTATCATAGTTCCACCTAGCAGTGATAGTCCCACTCTTTAATCCTTGCAGAACCCCGTGTCTCTCCCGGATCTCGGCTCACTGCCTACAGGGCAGCGCAGTGATTTATGTGTGTTTCCTGTTTCTATGATTATGCAGCAAGCACCTCAAAGTTGGGGGCCCCTCCGTGTTCTGTTATTTCCCACTGTGCACTCACGGTGCCTGACACATAGTAGGAACTCAATACATCTTTAAAAAGTGATTAAACCAGGTTCTAAATTCAGCAAATATCATCTCCCCTATTTTACTAATACCATTTCAGCATTTTTTTTTCAGCTGCCCACTATTCATGTGGGTGGTAGGAGAGAAATTGCTGAAGAGGGATGTAATTTCCCTTGTTAATATAATTACTGCCGTATATTATCACAGCACTAAAGTCATAACACCCTCATTTTCTGTGGCCTGTACACATCGCCAAAATTATCTCAGGAGCAGAAATTCATCCTGTTTGTTTTCTGTCTCAGAATGAAATGCTGCCAAGCTGGGGGAGGACGTGCTCAGCCCCTTTGAGTGACAAGTGTATGAAGGAGGACATTTCCCTTCTCAGGAGAAAGAGGCAGGGCTTTGATTTGTATCCAGATAATTTATTAACTCCTTGGAGTCCCAACTCAGGATAGGGGGTGAGTAGCGAGGTAGTTTTTCTCTGTGGGTATTTCATCCTTTTGTAAATAATGAATGAAGAATTAAAAAAATCTGGAGAGGGGGCAGGGGAGGGTAGCAGGTCCATCTGGGGCAGGCTAATGGTCCTGTCAGCTGAACTCAGGGGGGCTAAGACAGGATGTGCAATTGTTAGTGGGTAATCAGAAATCATAAACACAGTCTAGTAGGTGTGTGTGTGTGTGTGTGTGTGTGTGTGTGTGTGTGTGTGTGTGTGTGTGTCTGTGTGTGTGTTTTCCTAAGAGTCTGTGCCCTTGCTGCTAAGAAACTTGCTTCAGCTCAGGATTTAAAGGGGACTCTACTTGAAGTGATGTAAATAGGGTTTCTATCGCTGTGATAAAACACCATGACCAAAAGCAAGTTGGAGAGGAAAAGGTTTATTTGGCTTACACTTCCACATCACTGCTCATCATGGAAGGAAGTCAGGACAGGAACTCACACAGGGCAGGAACCTGGAGGCAGGAGCTGATGCAGAGGCCATGGCGGGTGCTGCTTACTGGCTTGTTCTCCATGGCTTTCTCAGCCTGCTTTCCTATAGAACCCAGAACACTAGCCCAGGGATGACCCCGCCCTCCTCATCAATCACTAAGAAAATGCCCTACAGATAGGTTTGCCTACAGTCCGATCTTATGGAGGCATTTTCTCAATTGAGGCACCCTCTTCTCAGATGACTCTAGCTTGTGTCAAGTTGGCACAGAACTATCCAGAATGAGCAAAATCAAGCTGGTCTGTGCATGCTCTTTGGGTGGCTAAAAGGGGGGCATCAGCTCTGCTTGCCAGGGTTCATGCTGGAGGGTCAGCCATGAGGAAGAAGCAGGGCACTGGAGGATTGCCACAGCCTCGACCTGAAGAGAGCACCAGAGACAAGGTTACGTCCCGGCAGGTCACAGGTCTTCTATCATGCAAGCTAGGCTTTGGCCACGAAAGGGGTCAAGTGAAGAAGCCAGAGGTCAGAGTCAGGCTGGACTTTTAGGAATAGTCTGAAAAGAAGGGTCCTAAAAGGAAGTGGGGTCTACTATGAAGTGTCCCAAAGAGCAGAATCTAAACTCGGAAATGCATGACTTGGGTCCGAGAACGTACAACAGTGCTATTTACACATCCATTTCTTAGCCGCAACACTTGTAGGAAGCCCTTGGCCTTGGCTCTTTCTAAAAGTTCTTCATTTGCAGCAACTTTCTACCCTAGAGTCACTTGAGAGGTTTTAACATCCCAGTCACCCCCCCCATCATGTGCACATTTGTTCCTAGTAGATTTGAATACTGTTTCCAAGAGGATGCTGTCTTGGGCGGGAAGTAGAGGGCTTCCGTGACCCAGGTAGAGGCCAGCAGGAACATTAACAGAAGAGAACGAGCACATGCAAAGAGTTCATCGCTGACAGCCACTGTTTAGGGAACGCTCATCTGTGTCAAACACTTTCTTCATGAACTCATCAGACCCTCAGGCAAACTCTGTGAAGAAGATTTTATTAACTCCATTTCAGAGATGAGAATGCGAAGGACCAGACTGAACCAGACTTTGAACCCAGATCCTTGATTCTGGGGCCAACCTATTGGCGCTATTGGCAATAATTTCAACGGAGTTAGAAGCTATTTTAGTATTAAGTACAGAGTTAGACTTAAATTCAAATTCTACTTCTGAAATTTAAAGCTGGATGATTGGCACAAGTTACTTAATTTCGATGGCCTTTAGTATTCTCAGCTGTACCATGGGAACAGAGTGATTGTGAGGCTTAATGGAGATAATTCTTGTAGGACACTGGTGGGCTCAACCTAAGTACGAAGCAAGTGTTGCCCACTACTATGAAAACTGGCTCAGAAAGCAGAGGCAGGGTGGGAAAGGCAGGTGTTACACTTAGCAACCCAGCTAGGAAGGCCTGACGAGGTGTTGAAGAGGCAGGGGGTGGGGGGCTCGGGCGTACTGCCTTGTACGAACTTTCTGTACCATTCTGTGAGACATGGGGACGACGACGAGATGGCAAAGGCAGCGTGAATCAGTGATGCTCTGAGGTCCCCTGCTCTCCCTTCCCCTGTCTGAAGAGCCTCCCTCTCCTGCACCGTCCCTTCTTTTTCCTGTCTAGTGTGCGCTTTCAAGTTGGGGGTCTAAAGCTTGGGTCCAATTTCAGGTGCTAATGGCTGAAGAAGGTACTCCTCGTAGGAGTATTTGACCTTTGCTAAGAGATTCAATTAACCCTCAGGACCTGAAGGAATTCATCTGTCACGGTGTAATTTAAGGCCCCACAAGGGGTTCTGGGGGTATGGTGTTGAGCGAGACCTGTTCCTTTGGCCAGCCAAGATAGATTGCTTCCTTGGCTGCTGAAAGCACTGTCATCAGGGTATCTGGATGGTGGGGACCACCTCCAGTTTACTTTAGCATCCTCTAAAGCCTATGGTTGTTCCCAGGGCCATAATACATTCTCAAAATTCTTTTGTTAAATGAAATTTAAAGAATGCATTTAATTGGCACCTTAATACTTCTATGTAGGTATTCATGAATGTTTAATAACCTTGAGCACAAAGGTTTTTAAAATGTGGAAAATATCACTGAAGTGCCATATAATATTTTGTAACCTTTAAATGTTTTTGTCTTCAAAATTATTTATTCATTGAGCAAATGAATATTATCTACTCTAGGCAACTGCTGGGGGGGAAACTTGATGCATTGAGGGTATTCCAGAATGCCTAGGATTGTTTCCTCTATAATTTTTTTTTTTTTTTTTTTTTTTTTTTTTTTTTTTTTTTTTTGGTTTTTCGAGACAGGATTTCTCTGTGTAGCTTTGCGCCTTTCCTGGAACTCACTTGGTAGCCCAGGCTGGCCTCGAACTCACAGAGATCTATCTGCCTGCCTCTGCCTCCCGAGTGCTGGGATTAAAGGCCTGTGCCACCACCACCCAGCTTCCATAATCTTTTTGAAGTCAGTTCACCTCTGTTGGAGGGATGTTCTCAGCCAAGAGTATGCTTGATCTTTTGAATGTAGCTGTCCAGGAGCCCCCAGGCTTTAGCTCTGGACTCCTTTTTACTTACAGCCTGTGTGCTCTTTGTATGGGTGTTCAAATTCTGTGTATTAAATATGATAGTCAGGAAATAAAAGAACCTGCCACCGTCAGACAGCAGGTGATTTTTACAGAGATTTCAGCAAATATTATGAAGCATCTCTCTTACTTTCATGATTTGGGAACTAGTCTTGTGACTTTTGATAAGTCATCAGTTACTTAGTTGGCTTTCAAGGACTGGTGTGTGTAGGAGGCCCGTGATGGTTATGTCAATGTACATCGAGGCTAGCACCATATTTCAAGTGAAGGAAAAGAGTATCTTCTATGGTAGTAGTCAGAGAATAGTAATTTTGCGTTTCTGACTGTTCACATGTAGAGTTTTCAATTGGGGGTTCAACTCATTTCTGCTTATCACTTCAATTTTTGTTTTGTCTTGGATAATTTTGACAGTTTGAGAAGGCAGAGACTCTGGAGACTGGCTGTGAGAACCTTAAAATATGAAAAGGAAAACGCAAGATGGCATAATGACAGAGTCAGAGTAGCTGGCCATAGGATGAGGGTAGAAAGGAGTCAGAAAGGCAGAGGAGGAGAGGAGAGGAGAGGGCATGATGTCATGCGTGAAAGTAGATGCCACTTTTCCTGGGCTCCTGCTGAGCTTTGTGGGAAACTGTTATGTTCTTTCTGCGGCATCGATGCTTGCTCACTCGAGATTTATTTATGGTGGTTGAACTTAAGTAGCCCTGCCCATACACTCCAGAGAAAACGATCAGATGAGAGGCATGCCGCAGAGAAGAATGTATAAAAGATCAGTAGAGTTTTTGGCTCAAGTCCTGAGTCTGTCTTTGAACTCCTTTATGAAATGAGGCTACTAGGGGTAGCCTTGCCGTGCTAAGCATTAGTGGGCAGGATGAGAGATGCACAGATTTTAGACACATTCAGACATAGCTCTGTACCCACTAGCTTTTCTTTTCTTTTCTTTTTTTATAGTTTAAGCCAAATGGCTCCAACTCACTCCTTCTTTAAATCATAACTTATAAAATGGAGATGATGACAATATACAATGTGTAGGATTGTTGGTAGGGAATAACATTGACCTACTTAAAATACTTGTGATGATTAATTTTATCTGTTGACTCGTCTGAATTAAGGGGTTCTTGGGTATTCGGTTCCTCATTATTTCTGCATGTTTAACTGATGGGATTTCCAGATGAGACAGGCATTAGAATCAGTAGATTGAGTAAGGCAGATTGCTCTCCCACCATGGGTTGCATCATCCAGTTGTTGTAGGTCTTGGTGGAGCAAACAGGTAGAAAAAGTAAGGAAACTTCTGTCTTATGTGCTTGAGTGGGAGAGTCAGGGTGTCGGTCTACTGCTCTTGGATGGGAAGTTTCACCATTGATGTTTCTGGTCCCTAGACCTTTGCACTTGAACTGGAATTTACATGATTAGTTTTTCCTCATTCTGAAACCTACACACTTAGACTGAAAGACACTACTGGCTTTCTCGGGTCTCCAGGATACAGAGGGCATACTGAATAACTTCTCAACCTCCATAATTGCGCTATCTAACTCATTATAATAAGTCTCTTTCTAGGTTTATACATAAATATGTATCTGGTTGGTTCTGTTATTTGGGAGAACCTTGACCAATGTACTTGTTAATCTATATAAATGCTAAGTGATCATTACAAGTAGCCATTGTTTGGAGTAACAACTGTAGAACAAAGACATAAATAACTTAGTTTTACTTAAGCTACTGTAATTTGAGTACATATGAGTTGATAAAATTCATGATCCCCAATATCTACATATTATTGTGGAGGTGCCATTTTGAGAGAAAATCCCACTAGGCAAGGATTTATTGAGTACCTTTAATCTTATAAGCACAGTGCGTACACAAGACTGGCTATTTTTTAGTCATTACAGATAAGCAAACACAGATATCTAAAACTAACTCAACAATTGACAATCTAACCAACAGTAAGACACCTATTAAGATTGTGCATATGGAAAAATGGCTGACATCATTTAAAAATTGACATACTTAATTATGTCCATGAAATTAGAGTGACATAGAGAACAAAACTGTATGGAATTGAAGAGGAGTGGGCTAGTTATGCTAGAAATGACTGTTTGAGCCAAGGCTTGGAGGACTGAGTAGATCTGGTTTACATAGGGGAGGGACCAGCAGCCTGGCATGGTGAGATTGCTCGGGAAGGAGAAGTGATAAGTTGTTGAGACAGGTTCAGACAAAGTATGAGGAGACTGTAAGGGTGAATGACTGCAAAACCAAACACCATCCCTGAAAGGACAGGGTAGCTGGAGAGTATTAAAGGGAGATTTAATAGCATTCAAGTCCATGGTATTAGTTGATGTTTAATTTTAGCAGAGGACAGGAAGAGAAGTCTAGCCTGAGAAAATAGGAATTGCCTTCTGACACTGAAGCTGGGCATTTCATTCTTCTCTCATCCCTGAAACACAAGGGGCTACAGTTTCCCAAGTCTTCTGCCCTCCCTGACATACCCTGGGCAGATTTAGCAGCCCTTGTTTTTGTTGGAACTTCAGTGGCATGGACCAGGAAAGGAGGGGAAGCAGCTGTCTTGCGTTTCTAGGGATGCATAAATGCCACGAGCATTAGCTAGTCCAGGACCCATGAACTGGGCTATTATGGAAGCATTAGAGGAAGGTTGTTCCCCAGTGAGTGAGCCCAGAGGGACAGCAGCTCTGTGGTCAAAGGCAGCCCATTGAACTGTAGATATGCCTGGCCCAGGGAAGCAGCCATCCTCTTGCCATCCTCTGGTCCTTTGGTCGGCAGTGATTCGGAAGTGGGTTAGCACGAGCCGTTCTTCTTGGCAGACCGTCAGCCGTCGTCATCTCCTTTCCCCTTTTAAAAATGCCTGTAGAATCAGAACACTGTTATGGAAATTAGTTAGCAGCTGCTGTACATGAATGTTTAGAAAATTAATATTACTCACATTATACAGTACGGAAGCAGAATTTTAATGAAGCCTGGAAACTACGGGCACATTGACCCTTTCCCCTTATCAGAGAAATCTCAGAATGCTGAAGTTTCCTCAAGAAAACTTCTCATTTCTGCTCGGCTTCTATTGGGCCATTAGTGACAAAAATAGCACATTCACAACCCAAAGGAGCAAATATTTCAGAACATATTGTACTAAAATATGACAGTGTCAGCTAAACCATTATCTACGCTTATTTCTCATTATTAATTCTTAACAATTAGCTCTTCTTTGTTGCACAGTAATGGGCTTTGCTATATTATAAAAAAATACTTTAAAGTCGTAAATGTCAGACTTCCTTTGTGCTGATTCTGTCAGAGATGATTGTGATATGTCCTCACCATTGGCAATGTTCCTGGAACCTGGGGTTCCCTACCAAAGTCAACGTGATGGCCTCAGGTGACTCTGGGAAGTGATCGGGAATTTCTATGATGGGACCAGAGACATCATCTTAGAGGCATGAGGGGGAAAAGCACAGAAGGAATCCCCAGGGAAAGGACATGGAGGGAATTTGATTGAAGAAAGCAGAGTGTATTCAGAGTAGAAGAAGTCCTCAGATTCCATGAAGGAAAGAAAGGTGTAGGCAGTACCCTTCCAGGAGGAGCTCTGGGAGATGCTCAAAGGCAAGAGGACATGCCAGTTAGAGCAGTTCAAAGAGGGGGAAGAGAAAGGCATGCTTTTCAGATAGGATATCCATCTTTTATGTGATGTACAACCTCAACCCTTGCTATCCACAGTGCTGCAGCAGCAGCAGTTTTGAAGGAGTGCTTTGGGTGTGGCTTCTGGAGCTCCCAAGGGCAGACAATCTGACTTCAGTCTAGGAGCTTGGAATTGGTCATTGAGAATGTATGTATACATGCAGAAACCGGCAAATGTTGCACACAGGGGCTCCCTCCCTCTGAATCACCATCCAAAGACCTGTTAGTGAACATTTGCATCACTGGATCTTATCCTTTCAGACGACACAGAAGCCTAGTAGCGGGAACCAACTCCCTTCAGAGAAGAGCGGATCTACTTGCCATCTCCTTGTTTGCAGTTCCACATGAATGTGTTGGCTAAAGGTGTCAGTTGTAGTTAGTAGAGGAGATAATATAAGCTCTGCGGGGTCATTGTGTATATGCCTGTAATGCTTTGGCTGCATGTAGAGACCCTATCTGAGAAGAAGATGAAGATGAAGACATTGATGAAAATGAAGACAAAGAAGAAGAGGAAAGATTTGAATACTGTCATGGAACAAACCTGGGTTAGAATCACCGCTAGGTCACAGCTCTATATTACTGCCTTAACTGAGTTAATTGATGTCTCCAAGTCCATTTCCTCAACTGTCCCATGGGGATCCAGCATCTACCTTCCAACACTGTCAGGTTTAACAACAGTATCTCTATCATGCCTGCACGTCTGAGAAGTCTGCAATTTATTTTGAAGCAAATTGAAAAGAGGACTTGATGGATGAATACTGACTGGGATGGATATAAGGATAGACATTTGAATTATAGCAAGATCACAGAGCCCAGGTGGCGAGTTCGCATGTGCTCATGGCAAATCATTCTGCTTTTCTGTAATTTTCAAAATAAAATGATGAAACCAAAGAAACAATTAAATCGTAGCAATGACAAGAACAACATCAAATAATCATAATTGTAAAATGCGGAAATGACTCATCTTCTGGATGTTTCTCTTTCCTCACTTCGCTGTAGGTCCCAATGATCTTGATGCTTCTGAAACACTTCTGGGTGGGTCTCTTCTGCATGTATTCCTTCGGCATAGCCTTACTCTGTTGGCTGGTTTGCTGGCAGGCCCACCTTAGGTCTTTGTTTACATTTTACTGTCTTACTCCAGCACTGCTGACCAGCTACCTATTGGAAATTGTAAAGCTCAGCCACAGGCATGCTCTGCTCTGTCACTTAGCTCTACTTCCCTCGCTTACCCAAATCTCCCTCACAATGTATTTTTCCATGTTTTGTCATCTCCCCCTACAAGGATGTAAAATCTACAAAGACAGGGAATTTAATTTGGTCACTGTTGCTTTCCCAATGACAGTTTCAATATCTGTTCCCTAAGAACTGCTCAATAACTATTTGCTGAGGCAGATATGGAAAATAATTATCCTGGCTGACCATAGCTACAGCCGAAATGAAGGCAACCTGTCCTTGTTGGGTTCCTGCAGAAGCAGATCTTGATAGAAGGCTTCAAAGGCTAGAGGAAGAAAAACAGTTTTTAATTTTTCAATGTTTGTAGGTTCCTCATCGGGCCAGACTCGGAGACAAACAATGGAAAACAAACCCAAATTTATGGAATATACCTATGGCCTATCCAGGGAATGGGCTCTCAAAAACTGGCTTTGGAATCTAGTCCATGTGGCATCTTTAACAAAGAATGGAACAGTTTTAGAGGAGACACGAGATAAAGAAAAATTAAATTGTGTCCCTAGGCATGGCAGTTTAAGGGGGGGGGAGAAATAACAGGGATAAAGCTAGTTAGTAGAGCTCCTTAATGTACATTTCCCCAGAACCATCTCTAAGCTGAGGATCTACAGGTATCTCCAAGAGTGCAGAGAGCTCTCTCATATCTATCTGTTCAGCTGAATTGTCTTCAACTCAATATTCTTCCAAAAAGGGGTGTATTTTGGGGTACCATATATACAGATCTCTCAGAAGATCACTTGAGTCATCCCAGGCAACACTGGTTAGGGGTGGAGAATGAATTTAGGAATGGAAGGCAGTCACTAAAAGTGATTAGGTCACTTCCCAAAGTGAGATGCTGGAGCTTCTCCGGTGCTGCTAGAGAGATGCATGCGTGGAGCTATCTGACGAGGGAGGGAGCTGGGGCATGAATGCCCCAGCTCCTACCATTCCTCCCCCGAGGGCTGCTTGGGGTGGGTTATGTATTTGAGACTTCCGGCTTGTGGTTTTGCAAATGAAGAGGCTCAAGCAAGCTCAAAGCAATTTCTTCGTCAAGAGATGTAGACGATGGCGTTAGAAGTCCATATGGGGCCAGGGAAAAAACTGGATGGGCGCTGCGGAGAGAAGCGGAACTAGAGCGGTGGTGGGTGGTGACAGGCATGAGAGTGGACAAAGGAGCATTTGGTTGCTGAGTAGGGCCAGACCTGGGGGCGGAGGCTCAGGTCACCACCACAGGACCTGCTGCTGGTGCTGTGCTCAGTCCACGGGCTTGGTGCTACGGGGTGGGGGGGTTGGGGATGGGGGGTGGGGGAGTGAGGGGGTGGGGGGGAGGTGGAGGGAGTAGTGCTGCCTTCAAGCTGCAAATGTGATGGCTGTGCCTGGAGTACCTGTAGGTTGGCCGGCCTGAGGGCAACGTGGTGTGGAGTAGCCTGGAGCTCTCGAAGGTCTTGTCCCCAGACTCGCTGCCCAACTGCGGGATCACCCTGACTTTGAGCAACAATACGATATCGAGGATGAAGAGCTGCTCCTTTTCTGGGTTAAGTTTCCTCGAAAGACTTCTGCCATCTGAGCTGCCACTGGAAACCACCTTGTAGTTTGTGACCCGTGATGCCCCCCAAAAACCATGCTGATATCTGTGATTCACGCTGCTGCTGGAAATCATGTTGGTGTTTGTGGTCCATGTTGCCCCAGGCTGCTTGGGGTGGGGGTAGTTTCGTTTGCACTGGTGTCAATGACTGCAGACTCCTAACTGAGGATGAGAGACACTGAAGTCTTCTGTGCCCCCTCTCTCCACGCACTCCCCCCCCCCCAAAAAAAAACCAACAAAACAAAACCTCGCAACACAAACAGTCCAGACAGGAAGTTATTTTATTGAACAGAATCCTTCAATATTGTGACAGGGATGCTGAAGTGTATCTCCTCACAATTTTCACAGTGGATGGCCTGTGGTGGAGGTTGGAGACGGACTCAGCTATCTTTAAAGGGCCGGTTTACTGGGAGTTTGGCCATGCCCCAAAGAGTATATGGGCAACATAGTTGGACTTGTTTTTGAGGGCACAAAGGTGGGAGGCAGGACCTGAGAGGAATGGGAAGTGAGTGTGGGGTGCATTGTATGAAATTTCCAAATAATTAATAAAAATATTATGTTGGGGAAAAGTAAATTTGAACTTGGGGGGGGGGGGAGGAAGTTCAAATGGTGTTAAGGCAGCGGCCTGGCTCAGGGTGTGTGTGGAATACCCAGAGACTCTTTCATGAGAAGGGAACTTCTGTGAGCTTATAAATCAGAATGGCTAGTAGAGGGCTTAACCTCTGCTAGCACTGCTGTTTCTAGAAAAGGGCTTAAAAAATCCGAGAGTTTTTTTTTTAAAGCTTGTATTGGAGCTTAATCTTATTTCCTAGATCCCAGCTACTCTACTTAGTTAAACAAGTCAGAGCTTGTTTAGTTCATAAGAGGAAAAATTATTATTCTTTTACCTATTATGCTAAATTTAAGATAGCATATTCTTTCTAGCAATGACCCAATGAATATTAATCTCCCCCATAAAATAGAAGCCGTTGGAACAAAATGGTATTTGTAGATCTCAAAGTGAATGTGCTGACAGCAAAAAAATTTCCAGAATAACAGAGAAGTCTAAACCAGAATTAACTATCTCATAAAACCCCCACGTTTCACTGATTGCTGTTTATGACTAACTAAGTTGGGCCAAAGGGAGAGGGACAGTCCCTCACAGCAAAAACAAACAAACCAAAACACTACTCCCAAAAGCAAAAGGTTATTTGGAACTTAATAATAAAGTCACCAAGCTTGAAGGGAACCTAAAGACTTATGGCCGCAGTGGTGTTCCACCCAGAGCCACATTTAATTTTTATGTATATAAAGTTAAACTGCTCGGTTTAGTGACCTTCATCTAGGTAGTTGGTACTGTGGGAGTCCGGGCAATGACTCAGGGTGCGGAGTGCATTTGTGGGTTTGGACTGGGATGGTTCGTTAAGAGGAGCAGCTAAGACCTCATCTTGTGCAGGTGGACAGACAGGCTCTCAGCTTCCTGTCCCTCCTCCTATTCATTCTGCCTCGGTAGACGGTGGCCTTGGTGAGCTGTTCTTTGGCTTTGGAATGGGAATTCAAATATCTCACCCTCGACCCTTGGCCCCCTCCCTTCTGACTTTTCTTGATGAAAGAATTAAATGGAATAATATATGGGAAGTGCTGATTGGTACTTATGATTAGTGCCTAATAAATCACATCAGTTGATGATGTCCTGTCATTCCATTTGTCCAGCGAATGTTTATTGAACATCTACCATGGCTACACATAGTCAGTGTTCTTGGGATTCATCCCTGAGCAAGATAAGCCAAAATTCCCACCCTTAAGGTGTTGATAGTCTAGTGGAAAGGGTGCAGGTAGAAAAAAAGCGTTTGATGCAGCAGATAGGTAAATTGCAATACTAATTACTACTGATCAATGCTGCAGAAGAAGGACAAAGGGATGCATGCCAGGAGGGTAATGCTGGTGCTTTCACCTATGGCACAACGGTGTGCTTAATAATAAACAGGACATGGGCTGTGGATTCCAGGCTGAGTCAGAGCAGAGGGTCTAATGACTCTGTCTGATACAGGGATAACCACAAAGGCAGCCGGGCTGTGTAGAGTAAGCAAACGTTGGCAGGCAGGCAGGCAGAGGAACAAGGAGTGAGATCGGTAACTGTTGGCTGAGAGAAATGGTTTGATCTCGTTGGTCCCGGTGTGTCCCTGTGAGGACTCTGGTTTTCTGTTGAGAAAAGTGACAAGTCACTCCAAGGTGTATATGCCAAGAAGAAACTTGACCCCTATCATACTTGAAAAGATCACTTCAGCTGCTCTATTGAGAATGGACTCTGGAGAAGAGGTAGACGCAAGAGATCTCTAAGTCTGTAAGATCTGGAGTCACTGAGGCAAGAGATGCTGAATGACCTGGCCTGACTCACGGGGCAGGGCTTGGGGGAGGCTGTTTCATGGCAAGCGTTGGGAGGTACTTGGATTCTGGTCCAATCAGATGAGGGAACAGGTATGACCTACTGGTAAAGTGAGCTGAAATCTGATTGGCAAGGACTTTGGGGAGGAGCCAGACAGTGAGCATAAACAAAAGGCTCACCGAGTTTGATTTTAAAGAGGAGGAAGTAAAGGCAGGCAGGGCAACAGCCCAGCTGGAAAAGTGCTTTCCTTACAAAGATGAGGCCCTGAGTTCAATCTCCAGAACCCATGTTAAAAAAGCCAGATGTGCAACGTGTATATTGCCATCGTTAACTGGACTCCCTGAGTTATATGCAAATAAAAGTGAAAACCTGAAGTTGGGAAGGAGGGACGACATGGGGAGGGGAGTGGCTGACTGTGAACATAGGGAGGATTTGGAGTCGGGGGTGTGTGGGGTGACTATGATTGAAACAGATCTTTCGCATGTATGACATTCTCGAAGAGTAAACACAATATTATATCTGAAAAACTCTGGGTGTGGGGATGCATGCTTGCAGTCCCAGCACTGGGGAGGCAGAGTCAAGTGTTTCCTTGGGGCTCCCTGGCAAGCCAGCCTAGATGAGTCAGCGAGCTTCTGGCCACTGAGAGCGCCTGTACAAAAATAGAAAGGGGCCAAAACCCGAGGAGCAATAGCTAAGGGTGCTCTCCTCGGGTTTGCACATGGCATCTACCACCCTGAGTATGCGCACCTGCTCGCACAGGAACCTGCAAGCATTTTCTCTCTCTTTCTCACCCCTTCCTCCCTGCCCACCCCCCACACACCGAGGGATGCAGGGAGGAGAAAAGGAGCAAATGGGCAATGGGTGGAAGGAAAGGTGAGATTCTTTCTCTCCAAACAGAGCATCCTCTTCCTATAAGAACAGCCCAGAGGGAGCATTCACTCAGATGATGCGAAAGGAATCCTGCCTAGGATCTGTTTCTGAATGCTCCATGATCGCAAGCCACCCTTGTGATGGCTATTCTTGTTTAGCAACTTGACTGCATCTGGAATGAACTAAAATCCAAAAACGAAGGGCACACCAGTGAGGGATTTTTGTCTAATTTGAAGTAGGTAGATCCACTTCTAATCTGGACCATCGAGGTAGAAAGACACACACCTTTAATCCAGATCTTGAGTCGGGAAGACAGGTCTTTAATCTGGGCCACATGTTCTGCTGGGAGACTGCATCAGGACGTGGAAGAAGGAAGCTTTTGCCCTTTGTTTAATGGCACCTTGCCTGAAAGTCCTTTCTTTCACTGTCTTTACAGCCTATTTCTTCAGGATTCCAGTGTATACTGGGAATCTAGCTGAAACATCTAGCCTTGGGGCCGGAGCCACTACTGGATTCTTGGACTTTCTGTTCACAGTCAGCCATTGTTGGATTAGCCTGTAAGTTACTCTAATAAATGCTCCCCCCTACCACATACATTCATTCATTCTATAAGTTTGCTTACTCTAGAGAACCCTGACTAATGCAACCCTCCAATACTCCTAGGAGGTTGGTAGTCTTCTGATCATCTCCACTGACACATTAAAATGGAAGTGTGTGTGGTCCTGTGAAATGCTTTCTTCATGTAAAATAGAGCACAAATCACCATGTCAATACATTAAGCAGCTCCTTTTCAGTGGCTACAGGATACATTGATGTATTCAGTCTTTCTTCTTTTGATGGAAATTGAGGTTAGCCACACATTTTGATGTGTTTGGTGTTACAAGCAATGTTACAACGAACAGTCTTTTGTTCCAATGTATAAATACTTCTATAATAGGAGTCTAGGATGCATTTATTTCTATATGTATAAATACTTCTATAATAGGAGTCTAGAATATATTATTTCTGTATATATACATACTTCTATAGATAGGAGTCTAGATACAGAGAAGTTGAATAGAGAGAAAGACTCATTAATAGGCTCAATGATTCAGCCAACTGGATCCCCAGTACTGGTACCAATGTAGCTGCTCACTAAGAGAGCACCATATGGAACATATGTCCCCATGGACATAAAGTATGTTATTGTCATACAAACTTTTAAAAATTTAATCTTTTTATTTTCTGATATATCTATATCTCTATCTATCTATCTATCTATCTATCTATCTATCTATCTATTATTTCCTACCAATATATCCCTCCTTGCTTTCTTTCAAATTCATGGCCTCTTTTTTTCATGAATTGTTGTCACATATATACATGTGTATCTATGTACATACATTCTTTTTCTTCAAGATTTATTTATTATATATACAGTGTTCGCCTGCATGCTTGCCTGAGGGCATCGGATCTCATTACAGATGGTTGTGAGCTGCCACGTGGTGGCTGGGAATTGAACTCAGGACCTTTGGAAGAGCAGTCAATGCTCTTAACCTCTGAGCCATTGCTCCAGCCCATGTATATCCATTCTTAAATACTTAGACACAACCTGCTCAGTCCGTGTAATGTTACTTTGTATATATGTTTTCAGGGCTGACCATTTGGTATTGGCTAACCAATTGGTGTGTTGTTCTCTGGGTAAGACCATTTCTCCTTCTCGGCTCTCTGAGTTTCTGCCTCCTGCATCACAGAGTATGATAGGATTAGTTTAAAAATCACTGCGGGCAAAGTAAGTTGCCTGCTACATCTGGGTTTTCATGCTCCTGTAGGTTCATTACCGGTTACAAAACATGAGCAAACTTTGGAGACAGCTCTAAAACGAAGTAGTGAGGTGTTGTTTCTTCTGGAAGGGCTGGTGACATTCTCGAGACAAAGCCGCCAAGTGTTAACAGCATTATTTAAAGGTCACCAGATGCGGGATTAAATTGTCACTAATCTATTTTTTATGCCAATGTGAAATTGATAATTCAAGGGAAGCAGGTTTTCTTATCAGTTAATGTCACAGTGTTCAATAATTATTGTATTTATTATTTCCCCATTCAAAATTAAAATTCTGATTGGTGAGAAAGCCGTTTATGAGTCTGGGGAGAGCCTCTGACATTTAATACAATCCCCCAATAAGTCAGATGGGTAGTTGTTTTGATGAAAGCTGTGGACAAAGTGCTATTAAGCCAAATGCGAGGAAGACATTATTTTGTAAATAACTGTGGTGATTAAAGCTCTGTTTCACATCATTAAAAATGTGTTACTCTGTCTCTATTACTTCTCACTAACGTGGTTCAGCAAG
The DNA here is from genome assembly GCF_004664715.2 of Peromyscus leucopus. Taxonomy (NCBI): domain Eukaryota; kingdom Metazoa; phylum Chordata; class Mammalia; order Rodentia; family Cricetidae; genus Peromyscus; species Peromyscus leucopus. The sequence goes on along the minus strand of NC_051078.1, from coordinate 38,082,497 downwards.
AGAGGCCTCAGTTCAAAGAAACACAAGGAAAGGGAAGTTCATACATTTAGAGGCAAACTTAAATCATTCCAGAAACCTGGTACCTACATGGTAGAAAGCTGAGGGAATTCTGCCTGCTGGTCCTTTAAGAGTGTCCTCATGTCCTTAGCAGTCACAGCCTTCTGGAACTTTCTAATAGAATTTGCTCTATGATTTATGCAAATCCACTTCAGCCTTGTCCTGTCCTTGTACCAGCTAGGACTCACTGACCAAGTGAGAAGTTTGAAAAGTCAGTACGGTCGCATTCGGGCAACACGATGTCTGCCCAGCATCCAGCCCTCCCACTGGGCCAGCATTATTGCTCATACAATTAGCGGTGGCTGCCTGGGTGAGGCTCCCTGCAGCAGCCACTCTCCCAAGTCCATCCATTTCCCCTCTCCCAGCATGCCAGCGCCGGGCTCATTTCAGCTTTCATTAGCCTCTGCGGCTTCTGGCCACGAAGGTGCGGCTCACCTAATCCCAGACATTCTGCAGTGCAAAAATAAAACGCCCCTGCAACTTGGGGTCCCCACTCTCGCTGCTGAAGTATTTAACTGGAGCCTGAAAAACTTGGTTTCTATATCCAGGCCAATCCCACCAGGAGGGAATCATCACAAATCTGATGTTCGCCACAGTGAAGCTTCTCTTTGTGGAAAGGGCCGGGATCCGCTCTTAGCCTCTCACCACACACTTAGTTCTAATTTATGAAGACATATGCTACAGCCTGGTTAGGGGGCAACTGGGACTGATGGTCTAGGTGCAGGTCTGGCTGGGCACCGTGAGACTGAGAAGGACTGGTTTGGGCCAGAAGACACTAGACTTTACTTGTGTTAAATCATAGCTTCAGTGTTTACTGTAGACGAGTGTCTCATCTATTACGTATTATCTCAAGTAAAAATGGCTTCAGAAGTGCACCTAAGGTGTTTAAGAATCTTTTTCTCATGACCCTAGGCCAACCTCTTGCAGTTAAAGTTATCATATATGAAGGTTAAGGGGCTGCTTAATGCTTCCCAATTCCTGGTCACCAGAATAAGCATTTGTTTACCTGTAATTCCAGCTAATGGACTGGCATGACAGACTACCATGCTGGTTTCAGCTGCCTGCCCTCAGGTAATCACAGCGCTTAGGAAGATATGCTAATTTCCTGGTCAGCCAGACGTAGGAACCCTCATAGTTATCCAGGGCACATGGCCGGAGACAGGTGTTTTCCAAAAGAAATTGTTGTGTTGTATATAGAAATGAGGGACAAGGACCAGGACTGTTCACATTAACAGTGTGAAACTAAGCCATGACCTGGACTTCCTAGAGGATTAGGAAACACACTGGCAATGCGACATATGCTTTCCTATGTACAGAAGATAACGAAATATAAAATGCATCTGATTTGTATTAGCTACTGTCACATCACTGTGCCTACACATTTGATAAAAGCAACTTAATGAGAAAAGGTCTATTTTTGTCTCAAGTTTTGGTGGATTTCAGTTGTTATGGGTGTGGAAGGCACAATGGAGAAGTTCAGCTCATCACATGGTACAGACTGTTCACATCATAGTGGACCATAAAGCTGACAGTGAGTAGGAACTGGGGCCCAGCCTATAACCTTTAAAGGTCCATCTATAGTCACCTACTTCTACTAACAAGGCTCTCCCTTCTAAAAGTTCCATAGCCTGCCAATGCAGGACCACCCCTGGAGGAGAAACGCTTAAAACATGAATTGGTAGATGGCATTGTAGATCAAACTATAACCCAGTTTATACAGTCCGTCTCAGAGAGCGAATTAGTGGCAGGATAAAATGAAATAAAGTTTTGTATACATAACGCACAATAAACAATGGAGGCTCATGTTAGACATCAATCACTATGCCAAAAATACCGTAAAACAGCTTTTGTAGAAGAGTCAATTTATTTTATGGTTTTGGAAGTTTTAGGCTATTGGACTTGAAAGAGAAGGCTGGTAATAAATGAGGGCTGGCAGTCAAAGGGAATTGTGATTTTTGTTCTTGTATAAAGGTGTCCGTTGTGTCCTTGGAGACGGAGCAGAATCCCACAGGAGCATGTGCCTGGTTAAACATGGGCCTCTTCATGAGAATTGTTAGAGAGAGCAGGAGGAAATAGGGTATATAAACGAGTAAGTCAGAAGCCGAGCCCCAGGACCTGTGTTCTCCCAGCCCCCTCCCCCTCACCAGCCCTTACCTATCTCTTTATTTTAAGGGCATAAGGCGCTTCTGGCTAGAGTTGAGTTTTGTAATTAATTCTGAAGACCAGTCCCTCCATGAGGCTTAGAGGAAGAATGCTTTGTTGGTGGGAGAACCTTGGGACAGTTGCTTAGATTTTTAAAAATAGCAAATTTCCAACATTGTATGGTTGGTAAAATAGAATCCTAAACTCTTTCTGGCCTTGGAGTTCATGGTCTCCAGGCTGCCAGACTGAGAGGAAAGTCAGAGTGATGTACAGATGTAGGAAATGTCCAAATACTTCCTGGTATTTGTCTTGGAATTCTACTGGACAGTTATTGTTTATCATTTAAAAATTTTGGCCCATGGGTCTTGCTCACTGCAAACATAGGGTCTCAGGTTCAGCGTCCAGCATCGATGACTAAATAAACAAATAAAGGATATAAAATCATGTATCTTGCTCTTCTTACTTTAATATTTTTATCTAATAGGACAAACAATATCCTAAGAATGACAACACCGATAGACAGATTTTGTGGCTCATCCAGCAGGCAGGGGAATTGCCATGAGTTTCAGAAAAGCTTAGGCTACACGGTATAAGCCACAGGCCAGCCTAGGATACCATGTGACATCTTCTTAAAAAAGAAAGAAACTGCTAATAAACAGAGCTGCAATCTGATGACCATATAATGAGTGTGTTATCTTATTAGGTTGCAATAGCACCGATTTGCTGTAGGCAATATTGTTTTGTCCCATTTATAGAAGAGAATATGGAAGTCCATATATGTTAAGTCTGAGGCCAGACAGCACCAAGTCTCAACGTCACTATTTGAATCCGTGTCCATCCTCCATACTGAGGGCCACTCTGAGTCAGTAGTACTGGGAGTTTTCTTAAAAACATCTGTGAAGGCTCAACCTAGACAAAACTTTAAAGAGAACCGATTTTTTTGTTGTTGTTGTTGTTGTCCAAAACAACCTTCTTTAGGCAGTTTCTCAGTTTTCTGAGGTGAAAACCGGGATGAGAGCGGTAACCAGCTGTACTCAGCCGCCCATGTCCTTTTCCATAGCCCACCTCTCACCTTTTCTCTGTCCTCAGCTGGGAGCAGCAGAACCAGCCTGAGAGAGAAAATAGGAAGACAGTGGGGACCCTTACCACCTCCTCGCCACCCTCAAGGGCCAGGAAAGTGGTTTTGCCCTGCTGGGTCAGCCTGACAGGCCCTGGATTTCTGTTTTTCTATGTTAATTAGAAAGTAGAATCTTAAGAGCCAATTTTGACTAAGAACTCTATGTCCAATTTTCTCCTGGCTCTGATTGTGAGCGGCCTGATCAATATTAAATCTAATTTACAGCGATGGCCCCCGTGAAGCTGGCAAATGTTATGTCAACATCCCGTAATGACTTGGGCTTCCAGAGCACACTTGTTAGCCGTGGCCACATCTGCCACCGGAGCTGTCTCAACTGCCCCTGCCTTTCACACCGCATCTGTGACAACGCCCCCACAGGTTCTCCTGTCTGTCTTCCATCCACAGAAGCCCCATCCTGTCCGTCCTGGTTGCCTCATTGCCATCTGATGAGCTCCAAAGAAGAAGAAGAACACAATTAATTTTTTTTCCCTTCCACAGCTGATGAACCAAAGAAAGAAATAATTGCTACTCAGTTTTAATAATGGCAAATTTTATGAAATTTCCATAAAGACAATTCGGAAAGGAGTTTGGGGAGTCTTTCTCCACAGGGGGCCCAACTGGTTTGCATTGTTTCATAATGTTTATGTTATTATATTTCCATGTCATTTGCATTCCATTGTCTCTGGGGCAAGTTCTTGCGACTCATTTGCGAGGCAATGAATAAAAGAGTTGTAAGGGAACCAGGCTCCAATCCTTGAGTTTTACCTCATCAGGGGATGCGGCTCACTGACGAGAGAGAGGCTCCAAGGTTCCAGAGAGTCTGCCAAAAGCGGGGAAGGTAAGCTATCACTCATATAATCCTCCTGCTTCCATCTCTTTGGCCTCTGTTCTTCATGAGAAAAAGCCCAAACTCCCTGGTTCTTACTTGTCTCCATGGTACAGTGAATCCCCACTGTCAGCTGCAGTTGACCAGCCTTCCTCAGTCACGTGTTTGTTCCACGTCCGCATCACAGGGATTTGACATGTGCTGTCCCCTCAGCCTAAAGATGGCCCCTTCTCTTTCTTCCTCAGCTAAGGATTGATTCCTCATCTTCCATGGGCCCTTTCCTGAAGGCTCCCTCACCCAGTCACATCTTCCCCTTGTAGGCTCTATTGCGTATTAGCCAGACTTTCTAGCAGATCCTTGAGGTAGTGTAAGTGGGGAGATATTTCTCTTGGTTTCAGAGTTTCTAGTTCACCATCTGCTGGATCCTTTGCTTTGGGCTTGGTAAGAGGCAGAACATGGTGGTGGGAAAAATGTCGCTGGGGCTGAGCAACTCATATCGTGGCAGGTTGGAAGCAAAGGAAGGGAACACAAGGGCCCAGGGCCAAGGGATACCCTTCACAGATCTCCCTGGTGACCCACTATTTCCCTGTGCCCTCCACAGTTTTAACAACTCCAAGCAGCATATTCAAAATTTGCGTCTATGTCTTAAACTGTGAGTGAGGTCAGATCTCTTGAGGTTCAGTTGTTCGTGGAAACACCTTCAAAGACACACCAGAGATATATGTCCCTTTCAAATCTCCCAGGTATCCTTCAGTCCAATTAAATGGATCCTCAAGATCAACCCTCAGCCATTGCCACCTCTCTGACTCACTTGTTCCTTGATATTTGCTGGTGCAATTACGTGATGAGTGTTTTCATCTTTGCTGAAGTGTAAACGCTCCCAAAACAGGGGCCTTGTTTGTTTCAGCTCACCCATCTCCCTCCTTTCTGAAGAGCAGAACCTGAAACCAAGCCTGAGGCCATGGTGGGCCATCATGTCATTCTACCAAAAGAAGGCTGCTCTTACCCTGCATTGGTTGCTGTAATAAAGGGAGAACGTGGCACAGATGGTCTTGTTTGTTTTGTTTTTGCTTTGCAAGGCAGGGTTTCACTGTGTATTCCTAGCTGTCCTAGAACTCACTCTGTAGGCCAGGCTGGCCTCCAACTCACAGAGATCTGCCTGCCTCTGCCTCCCTAGTGCTGGGATTAAAGGCAGAGATCTTAAAACTGTGGTTTCCTTCTTGAGCTGAAGGTGCTCAACAGGCCCAGGCATCTGAGCTCTTTCTCTTCCTTTCTTTCATTCAGTACATGTTTGTTAGGTGCTGGCTACCTTCTCAGCATTCTTTCAGGGCTTAAAACATAATAGTGGGACAGGACGGGAGAGATCCCCGCCCTCATGAAGCTAATACTGTAACGGGCAAGAGGCAACTGAACACGGTGAAAGTCCGTTTGGAGGATGTCACGTAGTGATAGGTGCTATGGGGAAAGATAAAGCAAGGATGGGGAAGGTGGAATTGAGGGATGAATACTGTGGTGATAGACTAACTCACTGGGAATATACTCCAAAACAATAGTAAAAACTATAGTATAGGAAGTTCATAAACTGGTGACATACTTGTCTATTATATTATTGGTATTAGGCACTATGTACAACTGTATGTATGTGCTGTTCTGTTGTGTGTGTGTTTATTTATGTGTTGTATATGTGTATGTTCACGTGGGGGTGTGCACACATGCATTCAGTGATGTAGTGGATGTTTATGTGTGTGCATGTACATGTGGAAGCCAGCAGTTGATGTTGGGTTTCTTTCTTGTTGCTCTTCCCCTTGTTGTTTTGGGAACAGAGTTTTTCACTGACCTTGAGCTCATGGACTCGTCTAGGCTGCTGGTCAATGACCTCTAGAGATCTGTCTGCCTCTGCCCCTCCAACACTGGGATCATAGGTGTGAGCTGCTACAAGGGTCTTCCTATGAGTACCAGGGATCTGAACTCAGGTCCCCATGCTTGTGTGGCAAGCACTTTACCAACTACACCATCTCCCAGGTGAAGAAAGGATTTTTCATCTCTACTAAAGTCTTATGGGATCACCAACATATACACAGCCCATTTTTGTCCAATATGTTGTCACATACAGCACAACTCTATTTAAAGTACAGCTCTTAGGAGAATGGGGGAGCGGGGTGAATGGCCATCTGGGGAAAGAATGCTTGTCAAGTAGAAAGATTGTTGCCAAAGCATGTCTAGCTTGTCTGGAAACAGCCAAGAGGCCAGTGTGGCTGTGATTGAGTCATCAATAGGAGCGTATTCTGAACGGAATGGAAAGAGGTTATGCAAGATAAGATGGAGCTGGGCTTCACAGGCCATTGTAGGGACTTGGTATTGGTGTTCACTTTGCTCATGACTTAGATTTTGTAGTCTAAGACAGTTCTCCACCTCTCAGCATTTTAATAAGTGGCCAAAGGAGAAGAAGCATGGATGTGAACCTTTCCTTCAGGGCAAAGCTAGAAGTACGTCATTCCACCCACATCCTACTGAGTTGAGCTAGTCACATGGTTACTGGTAGCTGAAAGAGAGCCCTTATCTTGGTGGCCAAGGATATAGATGAAACTCAAAGATTCAAAAAATGGGGTGGAGGGAGGGATGGTAACAATTTCTGCTACAGACCTAGTATTTAACTATTAACATGAAATTAGAAATCTGATAATCCCTTTTCAGAATCATCCCCCAGTGAAAGCAAACTATAGCACAGATCTTTGAGCCATGGGAATACTTTATGCTTTATGAATTAGGCTGAAAATTCTTTTGTTTTCTTTTATGGAAACTCTGCAACAGGATAAACTAGACAGCTGCTTTGTCAGCTGACTAAGAAGAAAGACTTCAGTAAGACTAAGTTGAATTATTCTACTCTCTAATAAGTGATAACTTTCTCTCATATTCCTTGGTATGTAGTATAAAATATTTCTTATTAAGTGGTTTTACCAGAGTCTGCCTTTCTCCTCTTTTCCCTCCAAAGAGTTTGTGTAGTCACCAGGTTTTGTGAACCATATCTGACCAGGATAAGGACACAAACTCTTAAAATGTGGTGGTGGCACATGCCTTTAATCTCAGTACTCAGGAGGCAGAGGCTGATCAGCACTCAGGATGTAGAGGCTGGCAGATCTCTGTGAGTTTAAGGTCAGCCTGATCTACAGAGCCAATTCTAGGACAGCCTGGGCTACACAGAGAAATCCTGTTTCAACAAACACACACACACATACACACACACACACACACACACACACACACACACACACACACACAGACACAAATAAAGAAAATCAAAGCCAGCATAGAGAGAAGTTGTAGTTCATAAGCTGAAATTATTGTCACTCATTTCAGAAATAAATAAATGAATAGTTAACTTACCAGATATCTTGTTCTTCAAAATCTCTAACACACATAGTTCATGATTTACTTTCTGATGTTTGAGACATAAAGCATCTGAGATGCTTAAATATAAGTCTTTTGACTTCTCCAATTCAAGCCACTACTTGGAGTTCTGTATTTTTTGACAGTTACTGTTAAAGAGCTATGAGCTTTTAGATGTGGCCTCTTAACTGTTAGTCTCTTAGGGCAGAAAGAAGCTTGCTGATTGAATAGTCAGTTCCTAATTCTTCACAGAATGGAGCCTGGTTGTTGTAATTTGAATGATGGAGAAGTGTGTTAGCCCAATTTCTTTTGCTAAAACAAAACACCACATGGTGGGGAAATGATAAAGAAAAGAGGTTTAGTTTGGTTCGTGGATGTAAGCCAAGATTAATGAGCTACAATTGGTAACACAGACTCCTCTTGCTTGCAAAGATCCAGGGAAGAGCAGGGCAGCTTGTGAAGAGACAGGAAGCACATGCTCGCCTAGTCTTTCTCCTTCTCCTTTTGAAGCTATCAATATCTGATAAAGGGAGCTCCAGCTTGATAATCCTATAGAATACTAATCAGCTCAAAAAGGCTTCACCCTAAAAAAAACAACAGAGTTGAAATGAGTTTATTCTCTCTTAGCACCTCACAGTGAGGATTAATTTCCACCACTAGTTTGGATGCCAAATCCTATTCAAACAATGGCGGGGACTCATGATCTCCCACACACCCTATCCCTTAATCTCTAGAACAATAATTAAAACTTTCTCCTTATGTCAAACCATTCTGTAGTTTGGATGTTGATTGTCCTTGTGCTGGCTTGAGTGTGGTGCCCTCAAAAGTATCCGTTATCTAAATACTTGAGTCCCCAGTTGGCTGTTTGGGGAGGATTAGGAGGTGTGGCTTTGTTGGAGGGAATACATCACCAGGGGCAGGCTTGGAGGTATCAAGACTTGTGTCATTCCTAGAGTGCTCTCTCTGCCTCTTGCTTGCAGATCAAGATGTGAGCTCTCTGCTGTTCCTGCCACCCTGCCCTTGCTCCACCATCATGGATACTAACCCTCTGACACTGTAAGCCCAAATAAATGCTTCATCTTGTAAGTCACATTGGTTTTGACATTTTGTCACAGCAATAGAAAAGTGACTAAAGGCCCATGTGTTAAAGGCTTCGTCTCCACGGTGGTACTACTGGGAGGTGGTGGTACTTTTAAGAGGCGGGGTCCTTGGGCTGGGGACACAGCTCTGTCGGTAAAACACTCACCATGCAAATGTGAGGACCTGAGTTCAGATCCCTGGTGGGCATGACATGGTCTGCCTAAAATCCCCATGCTGAAGAGACTCTTTTTTTTTTTTTTTTTTAAGGTGAAGCCTTTTTGAGCTGATTAGTATTCTATAGGATTATCAAGCTGGAGCTCCCTTTATCAGATATTGATAGCTTTAAAAGAAGAAGGAGAAAGACTAGGTGAGCATGTGCTTCCTGTCTCTTCACAAGCTGCCCTGCTCTTCCCTGGATCTTTGCAAGCAAGAGGAGTCTGTGTTACCAATTGTAGCTCATTAATCTGGGCTTACATCCACAAACCAAACGGGAGGATCTCAGGAGCTTGCAGCACAGCCGGTCTAGCTGTGTGGGTGAACTCCAGGTTCAGTGAGAGACCCATCACAAAGTGTAAGATAGAACTTGGTAAAGAAAGACCCAATGTTGACCTTTGGCCTTCACACCCATGCATACACAGAGGCACACACATGCCTTTACACCAACACCTACACAGAAATACACACATATGCATATGCTATGTATACAAACACACATATGAATACATGCACACACATTCACACAAACGAACACACACACACACACACACACACACACACACACACGCACACATGCACGCATGCACGCATGCACAGACATGGTGGGGCCTAGTGAAAACTCCTTACATCATTGGGGAACTGCTCCTGAAAGGAAGGTATCTTGGGCTCTGCCCTCTCTCTCTCTCTCCTTTTTGCTTCCTGGCTGTGAGTGAGTGATTTTGCTCTGGTGTGTGTTCCTCAGTCTGATATGCTGTACTGCCCAGGGCTCAGGCGTGAAGAATGAACTGGAGCCTCCAGAATCATGTGAACAAATAAGATTCTCTCTCAAATCTCAGGTATTTTCTTGTAGCAATGAAAGAACTGACGAAAACAAGCCACTGTCTGGTTTTTCTCCAGTTGATCCAAGTTTTCTTGTTTTGATCAGCACAGGATGAGTTTATCACTGTCTCAGGTGACAACTTATTTCCCCGAGAAAGGAACAAGTGATCCAGGATTTATCCTTCTTTGCTCCTAGAGAGAGAGCAGCTATGGTGATAAAGCAGTTTAAGATAGGAACTTAGAATTTTGCCACCCACTGGCTTTCAGTGTTTGGATATTAATAGTAATTGTTACTGATGGGAGAATATTCAGTGTGATAGGAACAGTGTTTGGTTATTGGCATACATTTTCTTAATTCTCCTAGCATGCTAGTCATGAGTAATACCAATTGTCATTTTGCAGGTGATCATATCATTCAGAGTTCAGAGCAATTACATATCCCTCTCAAAGAAGAGTTCACTGCTGTGACCTCACATCCATACCGTTGGTACCATTACCACAGAGATACCTGTCTAAGCCCATGCATTAGAAACAAACAAGACTTCATAAGGAGAGATGGTATAGGGTCTTGGGAATCCAAAAAGACAGAACAAAAGATGGGGTGGTGGTCATTATATGGACAGAGAAAGACCAAAAAGGAGGCTAGTGAAAATTCTGTGGACAAGGTGTAGGTAATGGTGAGAACCCCTAGAGACTAGAAGCTGAGCATATCACAAAAATATGACAAAGGGCAAAAGATAGGGGTAAGACTTGCATTTTAAGAGGCTATGGATGCTGAAGAGATCATAATGCACCCATCACATCAATTTAAAATAGAAACAGGAGAAGTATTATTTTTAAGTGTAAGGAAGTTGAATGGTGACCTCTTTCTCATGCCTGAAAATACCAGAAAAATCCCACCTGAATGGGTGCAATCACTGACTTACAAGAGCCACAAACAAGCAGGCAATGATTAGAGAGCATTGTCTGGGGACCAGGCGTCTAGACATGCGAGCCTATGGAGGCCATTCTCATTCAAACCACCACATTTCATCCCCTGCTCCCCACAGGTCTGCGGCCATATCATAATTCAAAGTGCATTTAGCCCAACTTCAGAAGTACCATACACTCAAGTGAGTCTCTTAATTGTAATCCCCTGTGAAATAAAAAAAGCAATTACGTACTTTCAACATACAACGGCACAGAATATACATTGCTATTCCAAAAGAGAAGAATCAGCACACAGTGAGAATATGCTGAACCAAAGCAAAACCAAAAACCAGCAGGGCAAACTCCAAATCTTGTAGCTCCATGTCTGATATCAAAGGGCTTAGATGACTCTTCCTATCCAGTTTTGATGCCTGCAGCACACTTCTCTTTTTTGGGCTCTTTCTACTCCCCATGTGCAGCAGCACTCTTGGTAGATATTCTACAGCTCTGTTACTTCTGACATCCTGGAGTCTCCAGCAGAATCCAAGCATAATCAGATTGGTGACTACCCTAATAGTTATCATAGAACCTCATCCAGTAACTGATGGAAGCAAATGCAGAGATCCACAGCCAAGTACTGGGCAGAACTCTGAGAGTTTTCCTGAAGAAAGGGAGGAGGGATTATATAAGCAAGGGGGGTCAAGATCACAATGGGGAAACCCACAGAGATAGCTGACCCGAGCTTGTGGGAGCTCATGGACTCTAGACTGACAGATAGGGAACCTGCATGGATCTTATCTAGACCCTCTGCATGTGGATGAAAGTTGTATAGCTTGGTCTGTTTGTGGGGCTCCTAGCAGAGGGACCAGAATCTGTCCCTGATGCATGAGCTGGCTTTTTGGAACCTACTCCTTATGGTGGGATGCCTTGTCCAGCCCCGATGCAGGGGGAGGATCAACTTGATATGCCATGCTTTGTTGACTCCCCTGGGAGGCCTTACCCTTTCTGGGTAAGTGGATGTGAGGTGGGTATAGAAAAGAAGTGGAGGGAGGGAGCAGGAGGAGAGGAGGGAGGAAAAACTGTGGTTGGTATGTAAAATAAATTAAAAAATTAATAAAAAAATAAAGAGAAAATCAACTACTGGAAAACAAGATTGCTGGTGTTCTTTTCTCTTCAAAGTGTGCATTTTGTGCTACTTGGCCTTTTTCATTGTAAACCTACATAAGAGTGATGACTAATAACTGCATGAGAGAGTCTTGAGATCTTTTCTATAAAAAAAAATAGTCCATTGTTGTGAAATATTACTTTACGTAAAGCTATGTTACATGTGTTTATACTGCATTTGTTTAATAACATAAAGATGTGTTGCTGTTTCTCCTTGCCTGTCCAAGACATCTGATTGGTCTAATAAAAGGCAGAATGGCCAATAGTTAGCAGAGGAAGGACAGGCAGGACTGGCGGGCAGAAAGAATATATAGGAGGAGGAATCTATGCTTGAGAGGAGAGCAGAGGAGGAGGAGAGAAGAGAAAGGAGAAAGAGAGGGAGATGCCAGGGCCAGCCAGTCCAGCAGCCAGAGAGGAAGAAGCAGGAAAAGTAAGACATGCAGAGTGAAAGGAAGGTAAAAAACCCTAGGGCAAAATGTAGATGAAGAGAAACAGGGTAAATTAAGCTCTAAGAGCCAGTGGGACAAGCATGAGATAAGGGCGAGCATCCATAACTAATATGAAGTCTCCACATCTTTATTTGGGAGCTGGTTGGTGGCCCACAAGAAAGCTTGATACAGTCCATTACTTTTAATTTTGCCTCAGGCAAGTATTTAGGACGAGGTCAGAAAGTAGTCATATTCTTTGCAAAAATATCACAAGAATAGTCTCTAGTCCAGTTGCTGTTTCCCTTCAGTACCTTCTGAGCCGGACCTTCACAGTCTACAATGCTCTCAGCACTATGGTCTTCCAAGCTCCTACTAGTATAGCCTGTGTGGTGAATAAGAATGGGCCCCAGCCGGGCGGTGGCAGCACTTGGGTGGCAGCACTTGGGAGGCAGAGGCAGGCGGATCTCTGTGAGTTTGAGGCCAGCCTGGTCTACAGAGCAAGATCCAGGAAAGGAGCAAAGCTACACAGGGAAACCCTGTCTCAGGAAAAAAAAAGAATGACCCCCATAGGCTCATAGATTTGAATGCTTGGTCACCAGGGAGTGGCACTATTTGAAAGGATTAGGAGAGCCCTCTTGTTGGAGGAAATGTCACTGGGGGAGGGCTTTAATGTTTCAAGGGCCTAGTGTCTCTTTCTTCTTGCTGCCTGTGGATCTGGATGTAGAACTCTCAGCTCCTTCTCCAGCACCATGTCTGCCTGCATGCCGCCACACTCCCCACCATGATGGCAATGGACTAAACCTCTGAACTTCAAGCCAGCCCCAGTTAAATGCTTTACTTGATAAGAGTTGCCGTGATCATGGTGTCTCTTCACAGCAATAGAATACTGACTAAGATGGCCTGACTAAGCCTGTTAAGCTGTGCTTACAGTGTTCAGCTGCTTTCTTACTCCAAAGTTCCAAAGTCTTCCACAATCCTCCAAATAAAACTATTTGCTCAGGTCTGCCACAGTTTCCATCGTAATTACTTTTTTATTGCTGTGACTAAATACCATGGCCAGGGCAACTTATAAAATAAAGCATTTAATTGGATTTAGGGTTTCTGAGGGTTAGAGTTTGTGATGACAGAGCATAGATGTGGTGGCAGCAACCACTACAAGTTCACATTTTGATTAGAAAGCAAGAGAGAGAGAGAGAGAGAGACAGAGAGAGAGAGAGAGAGAAGAAGAGAGAGAGAGAGAGAGAGAGAGAGAGAGAGAGAGAGAGAGAGAGAGAGAGAGAGAGAGAAACTGTGGAAATAGTGCCAGAGTTTCAAAACCTCAAAGCCTACCTCTAGTGACTCACCTCCTCCAACAAGGCTACACCTCCTAATCTGCCCCCCAAATTCTACTAGTTGGGGGCCAAGTATTCAAATATATGAGCCTATGGGGGCCATTCTCATTCAAACTACCATAATGTCAAAAAAAAAAAATGACAAGTAAAGGTCTCAGTTCTCACAGCTGGTATGTGAGGAGGGCCTGTCTCTGCACAGCTCTTAGAAACAGAGGGATTTGCTTTGGCCACAGCACAAGTGAGGCCGAATGTACAGTGTGGTTGAATTGCTTCCTTTGTTGAGCTGGGGGAAGCATAAAAATCCCAGAGACAAGCTGATCTTTGGGTGTTGATTCAGACAATTCTAAAATTAGCGAGAGACCTGGCTTTCATGTCTTTAAGATGCCACAGCATGCAAGGCACTCTTGACTGAACAGCTCGGTTTTGGAAAAGGAGGTCTACAATTAAGGTGTACTTTAATTTGGAGGTACTTCAAGAATTCAGAGATGTTACAATGTGAAGAGCATAGGAAGTCCTGCAGTAGGTACAGTAAATGGAATGTATCTCAGCCCTACTATAATGATGAAGACCAGAACTAAGATTAACGTGGGGCTGTAGAGAAGCACTTTTACTGAATACAGATGAAAAGAAGCAGATGACATCAACTTACCCTGTAAGGTTCCCTGTCTGTTTCTGGCTAGAACACTCTTCTGGGGTAGATGGCAGGATCTCCTCTCATTACTGAGGTCAATAGCTGAGGATTTGGGGGTCAGACCTTAAGATGTCATGAGCCTGATAATGTGTCAAGTTCAGGGCTCTTACAGAGGAGGATGGGCTACTCACTTCCTTTAGTGGTGGGGTTGTCTTATCAGCGCCACTCAAGAAACCGGAGATCTAATCAGTGTAAGCTCAGTCACTCAAGGGCCTCCACAAGAACAAAACCGAGGTTGCTTGGACAGGAGCTAGATGCTCAGTCCACTCTAAAAATTCTGAGGCTCTCTTGAAGCTTGAAGCTTAATGGAGTCTCCATTTCTGAAGACTCTAAAGGGGAGAGGTCAAGAAAGGAATATCAGTGCCTAGGAGGACAAGGTCAATCTTCCCCAAGGGGTCGAATCTGTTACCACCCCTTCTGTATTCATCTGAGCTAAAGTTAAACACTCCAGTCAAATGGAAAGTATATCTGCGGAGATATCACATGTTGACACCATCCTGTTGCCAAGGTAACTTCAGAAGGAAACATTTAAAGCAAATTACTGTTATGTGCCCCCCAAGGACCTTAAACTACCAACAGAAAACTTAGCCATTAGGATAATGCTGTATTATGGTTTCATTCCACATGGCTCAATTTTCTTAATAATCAATAGCATAAATTTCAATTATCACAAAATTAGTGTTTGAGTGGGCAGGGAACACATTTCTTTGCAAGAAAATGTTGATGCCCAAACTTAGTAACGTCATGGAGGATATGCATATGTTGGAGTTCTGTTTAGTTTGGGGTGCCTTTCTTTTGATGGCTTAAATGCTGTTTTGCTTACTTGGCCTTATGAAGGCAGGGAGATTCAATTTGGACCCATGATACGGTGAAACTCTGGGCATGTGTGGTGTGGTGGGACTTTGGGTGCTTGAGAAACCAGGTTTGCTTGATGGAGGTGGGCGTTCTAGGTCACTCTTCCTGTTTTGACGAATAGTTTCACTGGAAAGGTCTCCAAGGGGTTACCGTGGCTTACCTCAAACCAGGGTGTTTTAGGTGACACCTTGGATTATGAAGCATTCATTGACATCCTGGTGCTGGAGAACCAAGACTTTCCATGACAGACTAATATGCTTCTGAAACTTTGACCTCTTTAACTAAAAGAAAGAAATAAAAAAAGCAAAAAAGCGTGGGGAAAGAGAAGAGGGTGGGAAAAATAGAAAACACATGTGAAAGTTGAGTTGGGGAGACAAAGAACAATTAGGTTTTCTCCCCTTTAAGTTAGGAGTGAAATCTGTGAAACCACCATATCTTTCCTTTCTTTTTCTCTTTGAAAGTACAATCAGATGTCTGTTTTCACTGATTAGCATCACAAGCGCCTTCCATTTCATAAAGTCCCGAAAAGTCTCCCTTAATTCAAGCTAAGACCTGAGAGACACACAGGGTATTCTTGATAGGGATTCAAAGAACCCGTGCACTTGTTCAAAACACAATAAGCTTAGGCAGAGTGCGGCCCTACAGTATCAATTATCCTCACTGAATAGCATTTCTGCCCCCTTTTGTGTGTCTTTTTGGAATAAGAATGTACGTTGCCCTTATTAATCCTGTGGAATTACTTTCCCCCTAGTCCTTAGGAAATCTAGCAAATGCAGACAGTTTCAGCAAGTTAACAGCAACAACAAAAAATCTAATTTCCACTTGAGCAGCTTTAAGGTTAGGTCAGCAAGAAAAAAAAAAAAAAGAAACACAGTGGCTTGTGTTGATGAATATTTTATAAGCGCTACCATCTAATAAAAGATGTATTTAAAAATGGGCAAGATGCTGCTTAAGAAAATAGTCTATTATTTAATTATGATGTAGATGAAAGTTGAATTTGGGATGTAATAAAAGAATCAAGTCCAGAGACAAGCTTGATTTTGGGTCTTTGGACTCTCCTCGCCCTGTTCACTATAGATCTTCCATCATGGCTCCAACTGCTGACTTGTACAATCAATGAGGCAAAGGGTGACTAGAGAGCTTGACCATGTGGAGATTATTTAGTGGCCTCAACGGACAAGAGAAATCTTTAAAAAGCTTCTAATTAGTACACCCAGTCAATGAAATTGCAAACCTCATTATCTGAGTCAGGGCCAGAAAAGTATAGGCCAATAGAACCCCCAAATGACATGTTGGCAATATGTGGAGACCATTACCCACTGAGTTCCGAATTACGCTCACCATGAGCCATGCTAATGATGATGGTGATGACCACAGCAACCCTACACGAGCAGCCATCATTTATTAAGCACTTACTTGGTGCCAGGCATGGTGCTAAGTGTTTCACATGCACCATTCCTTCTCACCCTCACCATCCCTCCAGGGGGTAAGCACCATTACCATCGTTTTTTTTTTTTTAATGGCTAAGGTAAGTGAAGCCCCAGGTCTCTTAGATAGGACGTGACTGAGTGGGATTCTAGTCTGTCTGACTCCAAAACCATTAGGCTTTTCTGGAATGGAGGTTCCAAACCCCATCTTCCCAACAAAATCACGTTTGTTCTCCCTTCTCTCTCTCTGTCTCTCTGTCTCTATCTCTGTCTCTGTCTCTCTCTCATGTGTGTATAGTGATATTTTAATTGTGCTGAAATGTGATTTTATTTGTATGTTAATAAATAAAGTTTGCCTGGAGATTAGAGGTCATTAGCAAGCCAGGAATAGAAGTCAGGTGGAGGTAGCTCATGCTTTTAATCTGATCACTTGGCAGGCAGAGTCTCTGTGTGTTTAAGGACATAGCCAAGCATGGTGACCCTTGAGTCTTTAATCCCAGTACCAACCATAGAGACCAGGAGGTCTGTATAGACAAGCAGTGACAAAGAAGTCATGTGGTTTGGTTTAGAGCCAATGAGAAGGCAGAACAGGAAAAGCAATATAACACAAGACACATAGGAGGAAGGTCTCTCTCTCAGGGAAAGAGGACAGCAAATGGTAAGCTAAAGATAGTCGTGGCTCTTGCTCTGATCTCTGTATTTGGCTCTGTGTTTCTTATTTAATAAGACTGTTCAGAAATTCGTCTACGTGTGTGTGTGTGTGTGTGTGTGTGTGTGTGTGTGTGTGTGTGTTGATTTCAGGTGTATACATATCATAGCACATGTGTAGAGGACAGAGAACAACCTCAGGTGTCAGTCCTTCTTTACCTTACAGCTTGTTTGTAAAAGGGTTTCTTGTGTTCCCTACTGCATACATTAGGCTCGCTGGCCCTCCAGCTCCTGGGAATTCTCAGCTTTCCATCTTCCATCTCTTCACAGAGCACTGGGATTACAGATGTGTGCTCCTGCAGCTGGCTTTACATGAGTCCTGGGGATTTGAACCCAAATGCTCATGCTTGCATGGCAAGTAAGTGCTTTACCTGCTAAGCCAACCCCTTAGCTCCAAACTATAGTTCTTTTAAAATGTGCCTACACACACATATGTCGTGGCAAATATGCAGAATAAATTAAAACACTAATTTGGCTACCAGTTCATACTCCTTAAGCCTCCAGGAGAAGGCACACCCAGGTTTTCTGCTGCCCCCATGGGAGTGTAGTAGAAAGAATATGTGCTCAGGTTAGGCATCCTAATCTAGTCTCAGGCCCAGCCCTGAGAAGCTGGGCGACCTTGTCAAATCACTTCTCCTCTCTCAGTCCTTCTGGCTTCTTCTGGAAATGGAGGATTGTAATACTTGCTCTCTCTCTTCACAGGGTTGTGCTGCGGAGCAGATGTGATAATGTACCTGAAAGCTTTTGGAAGAGCTTCAAGTGTTATGTAAATGAAAGGTGGTAATTAAAAACCTCCGGAGAAGGGCAGCCCATCTCAGTCATCAATTATCATGTTTTCTTCCTTGTCAGGAAACCTGTATTTTTCATGCTTCTTGGGGGTATAGATAGCTCTGTGCAAAATTTTTTGTCTGGGAAATGTGTGAAGAAAAGGATCATCCTGACAGCTCAAAACCTATTTATGATAAGAAATAATCACATATAAATTGACGAGAACAAAGGCAGGTGCTTTCTCACTAGAAATTGTGAAAATTCATACCTTCGGGTTTATTATTTATTTATTTTTTTGGTTTTTATATTTAGTTATAAGAAGATGGCATATTTAACTGGTTTAACACACCAAGCCCAATGCTTTAAATAAGAAAGTAAAATAGAAATTGAATTGAAACTTAAAAAAAAAAGCCCCAAAGAATTCTGGGAAAAGTCATGAAAAATATGAACACCGAGAAACTTAGTACTTGCAAAAATTTGAGAACTTGGGCAGTGTAGATAAATCTGAACCCTTTCTTTGTTTTGCACATGTGAAGGCAAACTTGGCTTTGGTTTCTCACAAAGTGATGATTTCTTAATTCACATGTGATTTTAAGGAGATGTTGCTGGGTGGCATGGAATGGCCACCCAGGCTTCTCTGTCTATCCACAGAAGTGGGACAAAGGGAATGGAGGAAGGAAGAGGAGAGAGAATAAGACTGGTCGCCCGTGAAGGGAGGAGGGAGTACTCCACCACAGTTGAGGAGGGAGTGCTCCACCACAATGGAGACATGCCTGTCTTAAATATACATCTTACCCAGAGAGAAGGTAAAGAAGTAAATAGGCAGATGGATAGAGAGAGATCTGCTTACATATGTGAGTATTAGTTACGTTTATCATGGTTATGACCAAGTACCCAACAGAAACAGCAGGGGACAGGTTGATCTTGGCTCATGGGTTCAGAGGGCTCAATTCCTCATAGCAGGGAGAATATAGCAGAGAAAGGTCACGTTTTATTTTTGATGAATTTCAGCAGCATTCCTGAATGAAAGGCCAAACTACATTAGGAATGAATGTTTCTTCCAACATGGCGGAGCAGCTTGGTGGGGCAGCTCAGGGTTCTGTTTCAGGAAGACCTGAGCTAGAATTTCAAGCCTGCTGCTTATGAGATGCTTCTGTTCCTACATACGCGCCATGTGTAAACCACCCATACTCCTTGTAAGCCTTCTGCTATGGACAGTAATAAAGACCAGCGGTGTTCCTAACTTCAGGGTAGAACACCTGGCTAGCATTTGCAGTGCCCAGGATTTGATCTTCCATCACAATAACACTCATGTCATGACTACATGGATTTCTAAACATTTTCCTCCTGTAAATTTTCAGCGTAAATAATAAAGGAAAAAGTTTGAGATTTATCTCCTCATGTTCTTCTTGCCAGAGGTCTTAAAGGAGAAGAACTGGACTGATTGGGTTATTGGAAAGTTGAGTTTGGATAGGGGTGAGATAGCACCTTGGCTATCAGATGTATTGAAGGAAGTCCACAGAATGCACAATATTCAGCGTGTTGAAGGGTACTGAATGATGGTCAAAAGCATTGGAAAGGTTAGCGCTCCCTGAGACAGTGTGTACTCAAGATAAGAATGTGGGTGGTCTTAATTAGCTCTAAGAAGTCTGTGTGCTGGTAAGGTGTCAGAGATTATAACCTTTGGCTCACAACTGTCTAAAACTTTCCAAAAGCTTGAATTAAGAAGTAAGTCTTAGCCAGGCGATGATGGTTCACGCCTTTAATCCCAGCATTCAGGAGGCAGAGCCAGGTGGATCTCTGTGAGTTCAAGGCCAGTCTGGTCTACAAAGTGAGATCCAGGATAGGCACCAAAACACCACAGAGAAACCCTGTCTCGAAAAAACGGAAAAAAAAAAAAAAAAAAAAAAAAAAGAAGTAAGTCTTTAGCACTAGGGAGCCTGCACAGGACCAACCTAGGCCCTCTATATGTGTGTGACAGTTATGTAGCTTGATCTACTTGGGGGAAACAAGGCCTGTCCCTAATGGTTTGGCTGGCTTCCAGGAATCAGTCTTCATATTGGGTTGCCTTGCCCAGCCTTAATACAAGGGGAGGAGCTTAGTCTTACTGCAACTTGATATGCCATGCTTTCTTTGTTGACATCCACGGGCAGCCTGCCCCTTTCTGAACAGAAACAGAGGAGGAGTGGATTGGGAGAGAGGTAGGGGAGAAATGGGGGAGGGAATGGGAAGAGAGGAAGGAAGGGAAATGGAATGTAAAATAAATGAATAGACTTAATTTAAAAAAAAAAAAAAAGAAGTAAGTCTTTAGATCCTGCATCCAAATTCTACAATTTATTCTCAGATTTATGTCACACTGTCAGGGAGCCTTAACTTAGACCAATTGGCCCCTCACTGGGTTTGTTTTTGGTAATCTAGGTTAAGTGCCTTGCTGACAGGCCATGTTGAGGAGAGTTAAAAAAGCACTACCCTGAAGGTCACAGTTATATTTGAGGTAGGAAACCTTTTCCTCCTCAGAGTGAACCTTCACCATACTCTTGTCACTCTTAGATGCCTTTCCCATATTTGTAGGCAGAAGGATTTTCCTAATGTAGTGTGGTGACATTTAATGACAAGAATACTTTGTGAAACAGGCATGGTCAGGTGATTTCAACATAGTATGAATGCTATAGAGTGTGTGTACACATATCTAGATGAAATAACCCAATGTACACCTGAGCTCTATGATATGTATATATATATCATATATGTATATATATCATATATGTATATTTATGATAGTGTATTGCTATTGGACTCATGATGAACAGAACATTAAATGAAATCAAGCAGAAGGGAAAATGATGCAGTAAGATGTACAAGGTCATTGCCAGTATAACATAACAGACTTTTACAGGAAACTTCTTCTTTTTTCTTTTAAATAAAGTAGGAATGCAATCTAAACATTCATATACAAAACAGTCATATAATCATATTCTTTTTGGCCAGGTGTATTGGTATGCACCTGTGGCCTTAACTACTTGGGAGGTAGAGGCAAAAATCTCACTGGAGCCAAGGATTCAGAGACCTGTCTTGGCCACACAGTGTGATTTTTTTTTTTTTTTTTGGTTTTTCAAGACAGGGTTTCTCTGTGTAGCTTTGCGCCTTTCCTGGAGCTCACTTGGTAGCCCAGGCTGGCCTTGAACTCACAGAGATCCGCCTGGCTCTGCCTCTCGAGTGCTGGGATTAAAGGCGTGTGCCACCACCGCCCGGCGTCACAGTGTGATTTTTATCTAGACAGAAATGACACAGGAGGTAGCTCAACTGTTAACGAGCACTAGCTGCTCTTGCAGAAGAATCAAGTTTGGTTTCCAGTACTCACAATGGGCAGCTTACAACCACCCGTAACTCTAGCTCCAGGGGCTTTAACACCCTCCTATGGACTCCACAGGCATTTTTGCTCCTGTGTGATGCATGACTGTAATGAGGTATATATTCTTGCTATTCCCTTCCACAATAGTCTTAACTCATTCTAGGTTAATTAGGGAACCAAATCTATATTTCTGTCCAAGGGAGCCCAGATCCTTCTGAAGCATCTCCAGGACATGTTTTGGCTTCCCTGCTTCCTTTAATTCTGCTCTTGTATGTCCAGTATTCCTCTGCTATTCCTTCAGCCTGCGGTATCCTCCTCACATTTGCCTTCTTGAATGGTTCCATCTGGAAGCTCCATCTTAAATGTGTAGTTTCTGTAAGAGTCCTACTCCTCAAAGCTGATATTGCATCTTTTTTCCTTGCATACTTCCAAATGCAACACCTATACTAGCTTACAAGGGCCTTAAAAACTTGGGTTCATTCTGTTGCTGTGGCTCTTCCCCTCTGAAGAGCTCATGTGGCCCAATGATAGGTTTTCCACCCATATCCCTAACTCTGGTGCCCTGGCCTGTACTTGGATCATTATTACCATGTTTTCCTTTTTGTGTGCATGCCACCACCTTTCATCTTCTCCTCTTCACTTTCTCCCCTTATCTTTGCCTTAAAAATGGCTCGTTAAATGTCAGAGTCAAGCTCTGGGAAGAGCTGGAACACTGGCTTTGACAGAGTCTGAACTGTTTTTTTTTTTTTTTGGAAGAAGGTGCCATCCTATGATGGAAGTACTTGTTCAAAAGTTCACTTCTCTTCTGCTTCCGTGTGACATTTCCTGTCATGTAGAACATGATTAGTTGTCTTTTCAAGTGCTTCTTTAGGCCAAGTCTATTAATGAGATTTTGTTTAGTCCAGCACGAGTCAGAGCCACGCGTGTGTGCTCACAGATGTGCATTAGACGAGCGAGGCTTGTCTGGTAAGTGGCAGCCGCATCTTCAGGGCCGAGGTAATTTTCCAAAGCCGATTTTCTTAGTGTTCAGCAAAGTGGAATGTAATTTTAATTTGCAAGAAGAACTTTGGCTTCCATGAAACATAACTATCAGCTTTTTTTCCCCTCTCAAAGTATTTCTTCACAATGATGCCAGGGAGGTCAGAATGAAACAGTTAGAGATACAAACAAATTTAATAAAAGGGAGACTCAACAGAAATTAAAAAGTTGGTCTTGGAACTTTAGTTTATAAAGTGAGGGTGTGGCGGAGCAAAAAAAGTTCAGTCAATCATTTTCACTTAGTGATACCCACATACTTAGTTAGGATAAATGTGAGCTTACAACATCCCAGGAATGTATATTTAAAGATATTACAAAGCTAATTTGAATAAAGTTTTCGCTCACCAAGCATTCAAAGACATCAAAGACATTTATCTCTTTGCAGAAGATATTTTATGCAGAGGATTCAAATTGGCAAAACTTTTTAATTGGTTCCCTTCTACACTGCAACACATAAAAAGTTTATGGAAGCAACAATTCATTAGGCAGTGCAGCATCAGACCAGAGCATCAACTATTTATAACTCAGCCTGCCATTCAGACATGCAGCCGCATCAGGACCAGATAGGAAAATTCACCAAGTGTGTAGATTTTTGTTAACCATTCATTTCCTTTTGTAAAGTTGATGGCCTTACAAATAATTGTTTCACCTCGGGCCCCAGAGCTAAGATAATAACTGTAAGTGAGCATGCTATGTAGATACCTGATGTAATGGAAAGGTGATGGACTCCAAGAGCACAATTTTCTCATGGATGATCTGAGCCTTTATCCTCTCTCCTCTTCCCTCTCCATACTCCAACCAAGATCCCTCTGAGATGTCAGGACTACAGTTCCTATAGGGATTGGGAGGCAGCATGCTGATTTCTTGTCTGGTTCTTCTCTGAAACATTTATTTGGAAGTACACAGTTGGGGAGAGTTTGAGGATGTTTAGCCACCTGTATAAATAGGAGTGAGAACCATATTTCTCTGTGGTCTATGGAAACTAGGGAGTTTTCTTGACATGTTGCCATTGGAAACAGAACAGATTCAAGGAGCCATTGTTTGGCCAGAGAGTAACCTAGGGAGAATAGCTTAGCCAGCACTACTAGCCTTGAAAGTTCTAGGACAAGAGATTCCATGTCCACCTCTTCCATCCCCACACAAACCCACCCCTGCATAAAGTCTGCACTCATAGCACTGGAGAGGTGGGGACAAGCAGATCCTTGGGCTTGATGGCCAGTCAGCCAAGCCTACTTGTCAAGTTGTAGGCCAGTGAGATACCCTTCACAGACACATACATGCACACACACAGACACATGCACACACACACACACACACACACACAAACACAAACACACACACACACTCCACACACACCTATACCACATGAGTAATCCCGGGAGCATGAATTTACTATTTTTCTTTTTAAGAAATTTATGATAACCCCTCCTCCAGCACCCATTAACTGATTTCTCAGTGAGGGGTGGGACCTCATGTGCCTCCATTATGTATAATGGAGCTGTGCCAGGCCGATCTAGTGCAGGCAACCATTTGTTTGATTTAAATTTTTCTATTTGTTTGATTTTGTCTATGTTTCTACTATTCTACTAAATTTTATTTGATTTTGCTGCTATTTTTGATAGAGAGGATAAACAAAGTAAGATTAAAGTATGAAAAACCAAGTGTTATGAAAACTAGCATGCGTTTACTGGAATGTAGAGACAGTATTCCTTTCGTTGAACTATTAGGACTGTTTAACGACAGGTGCTATGTCTTTTTCATCTCATAAAAACAATGGTCTGGAGACTTGGACCAAGGCCAATAGTGGAATTAGGGCTCATGGCATCCTTAGCTCAAGAGGACTGGAGCTTTGTTGGAGAAGTAGAGATGAAAAAGTCTTCAGTTTTTAGGTTGATATTAATCAGAGTCAGCATCTCCTTTAGATATTTCAACAGTAGCCATGGCCTGTAGACTTTATCTCATGATATTTTCTTTAAAATGTATAAAAAGATTTGGGTCAAGAGAGGAGGTGGGGAATGAGGAGTGAGGGAGAGAGAGAGAGAGAGAGAGGGATGAGAGGTAGATGAATAGAAAGATAGATGATAGAGAGATAGATGTAGGATAGGTAGATAGAAAGATAGATGATAGATAGATGAGGGATAGGTAGATAGAAATGTAGATAAATGATAGAGAGATAGATGAGGGTTAAGTAGGTAGAAAGATAGATGATAGATGAGAGATAGGTAGATAAAGAAAGATAGATAGGTAGATGATAGAGGGATACAAACCTTTTCTCCACATGCACATACCTTACTTTGCCTCTGGAATGTCTCAGAGAATTGTGGCCTGTGTCCTGCTCTCAGTGATGACATGTACCATGTCTAAGAAATTATCTAAGAAGTGATACAGTCGATTGGATGACTCCTGCTTCTTCTTTTTCCGGTCTATCCATCATAAGGGTATGGCAGAAAGCAGGGGCCAGTGTGTCAATCTGATAGAAGGTAGGGCAGTGTGGAGAACATTTATTGTGCAGTAAGCTAATAAAGATGATAAGAACCAGAGTAAAAATAACACGTGTTTATTGAGCACTTGCTCAGTGCTGAGCCCCATGCTAAGAGTTTGCGTTGCATGTTACCACTGAATCCTTATTTTCATCAGCATTCCAAATCTCATCTTAAAACAGAGAAGCAAGTCCATAGAGATGTAGAGTAGTTTCAGTTACATAAGTGAGTAAGGAGGAAGCTGGTTAGACCCAAGACCGGCATCAACCGGCTTCCTGGTGCATTCGGAAGCAGTCTCCAGCCATATTTCTTTTGTTCTCTCAGTCTTGCACAGAAATAATTTATCTACTGATGACTTTTTGTGTCTCTTTGCCCTAGGGTATCCTCTTTGGATATTTGTGTATTCTGTTAGATCCTATGGCAGGTCAGAAATGCTAAGGGTTGATGCCCCAGGACCAAACCTCAACCACGGAGGTTTAGAAACAAAGACCGGGACCTCTCTTCCATGCCCCTTCAAAATTCCGAGGCGCTGCCTGCAGAGACTCTCAGAGGGTCACTGGTGGATGGAGTCCTAAGCTGCCTGGAGGAGAATCCCCACGAACCCACCCTTGCCTGCTTTTCTACTTCCATGCCTAGCTCTCTACTTTTGCCCTTGGTCTTCTCCTAGCTCACCCTCTAAACGTTATCTTCACCCAAGATTTTGTCTCTGTCTCTCCGTAAAGCAACGACACACCATGGAAATCGTCCTTCTGCTGGCTGATGACAGAGTGACAGTGGTGTTCAGAGTGAACAATCAAGAAAGAGGAGAAAGGCTCATGGAATATTTGTGAAGGCACGGGAATGCAGAAACGTGTGTGTTGTTTGGGTGCAAAGACAGAATGGGGATTGCAGAGCGGCACGGCCTCTCCCTTGCTTTCTACGCAGGGGCTATGTAGAAAACATTTTCCACACGTCTTCAAGCTGCCTGATTTCAGAATTAGGCCTTCAAGTTGACTAATAACGTGGGAGCAGCTTAGGAGTAATAAAAATAAAGTTTAAACACGACCACACGGCGCATAAACACTGCCCCAAACTGTCGAGACGGCATGAGAAATGATTCCAAGAAAAATGAGCTCGCTCCGTCTCATTAGTGATGTTCTGCTGGATTTGCATTTTGGTTTAATACTCAGATGCTGCCTCATTGTAGCTGAGTCATGGCTTCAGCTGCCTTCAACAGACTAACATGGAACTGGTACACAGATATTTAGACGGCCAGGCAAGCAGAGGCGGGTCTGAAAACCAGGGCAACGATCAGCTAGACTGCTTGCACGCAGCTCAGTGTCTGTGAACGTCCAATTTTACCTTTAGATTTCTTTTAGATCCTGTGAGTTTGTTGCTAGCAAATAGAGTAAATTCAAGTGGTATTTCATTAGTTGGGATAAATGGGTTTATCTGTAGGGAAGAGAGATCAGCTAAGAGTGGAAAGACTACTGATGAAGCCGGAGCCCTGCTGATAATGAAAGAAAGAAATAACTTCTCTGCACCTTGGCTTCCTATCATTATCAAAAAGGGGCATCACCAGCACTCGGCACGGTATTTAGTCTTCCAGATAGGACTTACCCTTTACTGATGGGCTAATGGTTCATGCATTCCCAAGATTCGAAACACAGTTTAAAAACCATTGTTTTACTTCCAATCCGCTTCTCTCTTCCAGTCTTATCAGCTCGGCAGTTAGTTCTAAAACAGATTTACAGTTCCAAAATGTCCTCTTATTTCCTTCCTTTCTACTAATGAGTTGTATAAATAAAATAAGTATATTTTTAATGTTCCTTTTGAGTGTCAGAAATACAGAATTTAGCAAGAACCATCAAAGAACTATTAATGCTGCGATTTATTGACAAAACATCACTCAGTCTTTAAGTGCCTCTTGCTGTATTTCTTCATTTCAAAAGATTGATTGTATTATTTCCTTGGCTGTAATGGTTGGTTCTAGTGTAATAGGCTTATTTTGATATTTTCTCCACAGTTTAAGTTATTTCAATAACGACTAACTTTACCTCTGAATGATTCTCAGTAAACAGGAACACAGTGGGTGTCCTGTTTCACTTTTTCTTTCTCAGCACCTTAAAGGCATCATTTTAGCGTTGACAACTGTGTGCAGCATTGAATGGTGACTTTGCCCCTCAATCTCAGGAAAACTGTGGCTTCGTGGCTGACCTCCCTGGTTCTTAAACAGATTTCAAATATCCCTTACCTCGAAACCTTGCACCTCTAAGATGTAAGTGTCAGCAATGACATAGACCTGAGAAAATTGTGGGAAAGATGCCTGCCCTCAGGAATAGGTACAATAGGTACGTACTGCCAGTGTTGTGCTTTCTAACTCCAGGGTAGATGGGAATTTGGGTGCTTGGTTTGAAGAATAATCATTGCCAGAATTCCTACTTCTTTGTATTTCCCCAAATATCCTACCCCAAGTCTTATGAATCACCCTGGATTTGTTGTGTGATAACAATGGCAGACAGAGATACAATAAGCTTAATGCAGCCATTTGCAAAAGGCAAATACAGATGTAGTGTGTGTGTGTGTGTGTGTGTGTGTGTGTGTGTGTGCGCACACATGCGCGCGTCTCAGGGAAGTGAATGTGGAAATTGTTCAGTCTCCTTTATAGTTGGTAGCCACCAAAGGATGATTTTATATTTTTACATATCCAAGATTTTGAGGGCTTATGATTTATAGATAATAAAAGAATATATTTTTTTGGGGGGGGAAGTCTTTTCAATTCGGTGGGCATTCTTGGAATTTCATTTTATTAGAAATATAATGTAAGGATAATTAAATGCTATTATATGTTATTTCTCCATATTGAGTCCATTTTTCAAGTCAGTCACTGATCAGAAACCATTGTTAATAACTTTGCCTGGCTTGGGTGCTTAGACACTTTCCTCAGGAAAGTTAGTTTTGCTGGACCACAGAGGAGGCAATTCAAGATCTCACCCTGTGAAGTCAGTAACGACAGCCTCGTGTTGTCCTATTTCTGCTGTTGGTTGCTGATTTATTTTCAGTGCTAGAGCCATACTGATCCTTCTAATAAGGTCATATCATGTCACCCTGCCACTTAAAACCTCTGCTGGCGGCTCATTTCATCAACAATAACAGCACATGTCTAAGTTACTCCCTGTACAACACTACCAGATCATTTGTGGCTACAGCTCATGCACACTCTAGATTTCCAGCTTGAGTTCCTATTTATCTTCCACCTGTTACTCCATGACACATCATCAATTCCACATAGTTTACATTTCGCATGGTAGCTTTCACTGCCGATATTATACTAGTTAATGCAGTACTAGTAGTTGCAAAAGAAAACTTAAGACCTCAGTGGCTTTAATAACACAGCTCATGTTTACTTCTTGCCACCAGACCTTTGAATCTGCCCCTAGCTCAGCCATCTACTGTTGTGTTTATCAGGACTCCAGGCTCCTTTCCTCTTAGGGTCTCCCCTCAGCTAGGCTTTTCAAATACCCTCAATCGGCCACAGAATGGAGGAGAGACAATGGAGTTTCATGTTAGAGTGTTCTGTGTTCACACTCTACTTGCTAAAACTCAAACATCCCTCTGCCCCTAATTATCATATATGAGTTACTGGGAAATTCAGTCTGTGGGTCTAGAAGGAGAGGACCTGGGTTTGTTGATGAGCTTGCCACCTATCTGCCATTTTCCTTTAGTTATTAGGTCATATGCCATGTTGCATTATTTATTTCACAGTTGTTTAGGTCTTGCTCCCATCTAGTCATCAAAGTGTCCATTCTTTTTGGTCCTAAGAGAAAAATCAAGTCTTGGGATTGGTATCTCTCAGGTACCAGAGTTTAAGTGACACCTGGTCACTGCCTAGTTGTAAGCCTGTGTTATTTAACCTCCCCTGTCACAATATCTTCATCTGTCAAAACGGACACAAAGACACTTGCTGTAGGAGATGCTCTAGTAAGATTGCATTATAGAGCAGTGTAGTAGAGAGTAAGAGCGCAGATTCTGGAACCAGATTTGCTTGGGTTTGAGTCAATAGTTGTGTCTCTCATTTGCTAGATGAGATGATCATGGGTGACCTTTAGCTTTCTCATACATAAAATGGAAGTGGGAATAATGTCTATCTTCTAGAGATTTTTTGTGGGTCAATTTAAATGAGTCAATATATGTAAGATATTTATACTAGTGCCTGAAATATAGAGTAAGAGGGGCATAAGTGTTAGCCTTAATCCCAGAGTATCTGGTGCATATTACAGGCTCTTGGTAAGTGGTATTTTCCCCATGTTCTTTTAAAGACAGAAAATACCCAAAGATCCCCCAAAGGGCTCTTTAAAGATAGGATTTCAAGCATCTTAATGGGATGTCAAGGAGCTGTTTGTGTCGAGAGCTCTGTTCAATGACCGCCTGCTTTGATCACTTCAGTGTTGACTCTGGGTCCTGAAGGTAATTGCTCAAGAGAGGACATCTACCCATGGCTCTTCGAAGAGATTTTTAAAAATGTGTGATGTGAGGTTAAATAGCCCATGACCCATTACCCATGTAGGGTGTACAACTGAGAGAAGTTATTCAGGGTGTCAGGCTCATCTTAGTAGAAGATTACAGTCTGAAAAGTTGTTTAAAGAGAAATATAATTAAAATAATGGGACAACATAATGGGAAAATCAATGCTATTAATGTAGCTGCTAATTACTGCATTAGAACACTTATCCAAATCCTTCTTAAAACAAAAAACATGAAATTAAGTCGCCACAGTAGATAATTCACAGATGGGGACTTGAGGATCTTAGATTCTTTTAGAAAATCTGTTCCAAATAGTTTGCTGCCACCAAACATGGCAGTGTGGATTTCCTTGACTTCATGAAAAGTGTGAAAGAAAGACTTTTGTTTACATCCAGTTCACTATTGCTTTGAAATAGAGGTTTTTTTTTTTTTTTTGCTACTGTCCTTGGGAATGTTGGCTTTCTGAATTTAGACTATTTTGAAAATGTCACAACACTAGGGTTTTGAGTGTTGTGGATATCATCTGGGAAAGTGAGGGTGAAGAGCTGGGGCTAATAGGGGGTGAAGTGACCAACAAAACATTGTGATTGGCTGATATCACAGTTCCTAGTGAGAAGGGAATGTTTGGCTTACCTGCCAATCTGTGGAAATGTGGATTGTTTCTATCTTCTGGCTCTTGTAACACTGAAACGAACATTGGTGAACAAACATCCTTTTCGTTCTTTTGTGTGCATACCCAGGAGTGGAAGTTCCAACTGTGTGTTTTGCTTTTTGAGGAATAGCCAGGCTCTTTTCCTCAAGATGTCTGTGAGACCTAGGAAGAAGATTCAGGTATGGAGAGGCAGAGGTGAGGACTGATGCTAAGAATGGAGTGAAGGGAAGGGGTGGACACAGCAGACATCCCAGTGAGCGTTCTGGCCAGATGCAGTGGAATATATTAGAGTGTTCCACGGCATTTTAAGTGCATCCCCAGTGCATCCCAGTGCATCAGAGGCCCAGCTAGGGGACAAAGATCAGAACATGTAACTAGAAACATACAGAGGCAGAGTTTAGTTCTAAAATATCTATGCTGAAGCCACAAAGGCAAAGAAGCAGCTGGATTAATGTCAAGGTTGAATCCTTCCTTCTGTCTCAGGAGAACTGGTATGATTTGGAGGCATTCTCTCATTTAGGAAGTCTGAGAGATAGATACAAGTTGTTGGACTGGAGGGCTGTGGATCAGTTCAACACTTGGATTGTCTGTGTGCTAGTCACTCTCGGTCCATTTCTAGATGCCCTAGGGTAGCTGAAATAGCAATCTTCATTACTGCCTTTTCCACCATCCTTGACAAGGAAACCTACTGTGGATTGTTATCTATTCTGAGTGTAGCTGGCCGACCTGTGCTTATATCTCCCCTCTGTAGAGTTTAAGAGAGCAACTGGTGTCAATGAAGGTTAATTTTCCCCCTCTGGTTTCTCTACTAGCCCTTTCAGTACCACCTGGCATGCTGGTTAATATTGCTGACAAGATCCAGAAGGACCTAGGAGACAAACCTCTCGGAATGTCTGTCAGGATGTTTCTATATGGAATTGGTTGAGGCAGGAAGACCCACCCTACGCCTGGACAGCCTTGTTCCATGGCCTGGGGTTCTGGACTGAATAAAGAGGAGAGATTTAGCTGATCCCTAGCATTCATCTCTGTCCTGTGACTGCAGATACAGCGTGGACTTGGACGGCTACCTCCATACCTTCCATGTCATGATGGACGGTATTCTCACACTGAGAGACAAAAAGAAAACCCATTCTTTCCTTTAAGTTGGTTTTGTTGGGGGTATTGTTCTTTTAAACCGTGAGAAAGTAACTAGTACATCAATGGGATAATTTAGGTCAGTGAGGCTCACACTTCAATTCATATCAAATCCAGAAAATTCATTAACACACATATTATTGGTCTCTGTCCCAAGTCTGTGTTTCAGTAAGTCATGGTAGTACCCCATAATTCCCATTTCTAGTACATTCTGTAGTGTGGTCTCTGGACCTGCATTTGACTTCACCTGGGTGGGGGTTATAACTGCAGCCCCTCAGAACCCTTCCAGAAGCATTCATCT
Organism: Peromyscus leucopus; assembly: GCF_004664715.2. Classification (NCBI taxonomy): domain Eukaryota; kingdom Metazoa; phylum Chordata; class Mammalia; order Rodentia; family Cricetidae; genus Peromyscus; species Peromyscus leucopus. The sequence continues at coordinate 38,051,112 of NC_051078.1, read as the reverse complement.
CTGCTGTGTGCAAGCACCCACGGGGATAGCATCTGAGTTCTGGGTGATGCGCACATTTTGAGCTCTGGGAGTACTCTTGGAGCCAGAGTGTCTTCTATGCCTCCAGGGATGTGCAGCTTCTGGTCCTTTGACCCACATTGGAAGACAGAGTTACTGAGCAGTTTGAGAATTGGAATCATCTGTGGAACTTATCAAACACCCACCGGTCCGGGTCTTGCCCTTGGAATTCTGATTTAATATGTCTAGGTGGGGGATCGTGTGTGTGTGTGTGTGTGTGTGTGTGTGTGTTTTCACATGCATGTGTGTGTGCATGTGCGTGGATGCATGTGTGTGTTCCCTTGTGCGTGTTCACTCACATGTGAATGTACATTGGGAGGCCAGAGATCTATGTCAGGATGTTTTCTATGGCTCCCCATCTTATATTTTGAGACAGAGTCTCTGACCAAACCTGGAACTTGCTGTTTCGGTTACTCTGACTATGAGTCCCTGAGATCCACCTGTCTCTGTCTCCTGGGATTCAAACCTATAGCTAGTGTTGAGAGCCTCTACTGTGGGCTTGTATGTCCTCATATCTCCAGCCTTTGTGTCCTCCTGGCCTCCTTCCTTCTTTCTTCCTAAACACTTTTGCTTAAAATTCAGCCAGACTCCCAGCTGGTTATCTCTTGGGCTCTTGCTTATTATTCTAGTTATCTCAAGATTAATTAAGACTTCCGTTCTTTTAGACATGGTCTCACATAGCCCAGGCTGATTCTGAACTTTCTCTATGTAGATGAAGACTGTCTTGAACTTTTGACTATCCTGCCTCCACCTTTCAAATGCTGATGTAACAGAGATGTGCTACCCCACCCTGCCCAGGTTTGTTAGATGGATTAATCTAAAGCTGGTTTTGAATAGACTACTCCCTTGTAAAATACTTCAGTAATTTTTTTAAGCCTTCCAGGAGTAACACACACCTTGCTACTACCCTTTACACTGTGGGGGTAATTCCAACCTGTTCATCTAACCACATCTTCTGGACTGAGCTGTTTTGCTTTAAAAACATAACAAAATCCATTTTTGTTTTCTAATATGCTAAAAGCCCACCTCTTGGCTTTTTCTTGGAGTGATGTTCCAACTGGTTGACGTTTTACATATCCAGTGCAGGGCCATTCTCCTCCTCCTTACCCTACAGCCTTCCCTAGTTCCTTTTTAGCTATGGTTCTGCAGTTCCTTTTAGTGCTTTGTTTTTGCATTCTTAAAATATTCACCTTTTCCTCCTCCTCGTATTTCTGGAATTTGCTTCTTTTTTCTTACCCTCTCGTCTGGATTGTGAACTCTTTAGTGCTGACAGGCCATCTTGTTGCTCATTTTTGTGTCCACTGAAGGACTTACTACACTGCCTGATACATAACAGGTACATAAAGAATTGTTGAATTGTATCCAATCAAATAATTTGCCTCTATGCCAATTTTATTTTGGCCTCTCTTGCATAAGCTGACATTTTAATTTCACATTTAGGAAACCCTAAGGAAATTTCTCTAAATAAAGGTTTTCAGAATACTCCAAATCTTCCTCATATGTATGAGATGTAGCTTTCACAATGTCTTCAACTGTTTGCAGCTTTTTAAAAGGTCTGTTTATTTATTTTTATTTATGTGTATGTATACATCTGTGTACAAGTGCCCACCAAGTTCAGGGGAGGACATTGGATCCCCTGGACTTACAGGTAGTTGTGAATCACCAGACATGGTGTTGTGAGCCACACTTGTGTCCTCTGAAGAGCCTCAAGGGCTCCTAACCACCCAGTTATGTCTCTAGCCCCAAAATCGGCAGCGTTCTCATTGTCCCTCCTGGTGCTGACAGCATCTAGGCTTCCTTGTGTCCAGAGACAGGGTGGCATCCAGTAGGAAGTCAGAGGCCACATTCTTTCTCTTTCAAAAACTCATCATGTTCCAAAAAACTCTGGAGAAACTGATAACGAGCCAGGATTCTGGGAAGCTGGTCCAGTTCCGACACCTCTGCCCGGTTCAGATGGAAACCTCTGTGGTAGTTAAGTGGGTAGTGGGACCTGGGAGGAAATGACGTTTCCAGCCATTTAATCATGCCCGAGGTAGTGGCTTGAAGTCCGGTAGGAACAATTATAAGGAATTCCCCCTCATTTGGCACAATGAGATGTGAACATTTCCTAACAGGCTAATTAGTATAGTTATCTTTTTTTTTTTAAAAGCCAAAAATGTCAATGTGTAGGATTTAATTAGTCTGCCTAAGGATTGTAAGATAACTGCTTAGTTTAGTCTGTCTGTCAGCGTTTTCAGGATTTGGAAAGATGCCAGGAGCTATCACCTACACATTTGCGTAAACTTTTCAGCGATTCTAGGCAAATAACTATGTGCAGTAAGTAAAAATCTCAGAAGTAAAAACCTGGGTTAGATGGGTGGAGGGAGGGCTTATGAACAAAGGAGTGTGTGGTTAGTTGCAAGTGGGCAAAAACCTGGCCTTGCTGTTTGGTTGTTCATTTTTGGAGGTTCAAGACTTGGCTGGTTCAGATGGCTGTGCCTCTGCTTTAGGCTAGTTTGCTTTTGAGTAGCCGCTCTCTCTTCCAACAGGTTGGTATATGGTAATGTATTGGCAAGATGTCCATTATACCATGGAGTTAACGGAGCTGCTGACGACTCAGTCCTACAGAATAGGGATCCAAGGAAGCCTGTGGGAAGTGGCGGTGATTTCTTCTGGGTTTTGAGGGTGGAAGGAATGTATAATGAAGAGGTTGTTCTCTTAGTCATCCAGGGAGGATTGGACCCAATCCAAGATGGGTCATGGAATGGATTGAAGAGTGCCCTCCCCCACTCATTTCCAGTGGAACCCCAGAACACTATCTTCTTTCGAAAGTGGTTCTTTGCAGGTAAAGACAATTGAAGATGGAGGTAAAAACACACTGGGCTGGTTGGACTCAAGAGCTGTTAAATATTGGAAAGGAACAGCTCTGGCACCACATAAAAAGACAGTAGGAAATGGAGGCAGCTATTGGAGTGATATGTCCCTGGGCTGAGGAACTCCAGGATTTCTAGCAATCCTCATCAACTAGCACATAATGGTTTCTCTCTCAGAGCCTCCGGAAAGAACCAAACCTGCTGCCAGTCGGTTTGGGCTTCTGCCCTAAACTTTGAGAGAACACGTTCTAGTTGTTTTAAGCCGTTACATTTGTGGTCATTTGTTCCAGTGCCCCCTAGGAAACCAGTATAGCACTTATGTTTATTCTTTGAACAGCAAGTAGGACACCTTAATTGACGGCTTCATTGTCACTGAATGCTGTGTGGTAGAGGAATTTCTCCAAAGAAAATCTGCTGTTTCTCAAAAAAAAAAAAAAAAAAAAAAAAAAAAAAAGCTGGGATGGTGGGTTGGTGTCTTTCTATCCTAAATCATAAAAGGGCTTGCACTCTGCCTCATCTGTATTTCACTGAGGCGCCCCAGGGCAAGGGTGAGAAACAGCAAGATTTGAAGCTTGCCTTTAGATTCTCCCATTTATAACCAGCGATGTTTTGAGTCTTTGGGGGAGAATTGGTGGTGGTGGTGTGGGTGGCGGACAATACTGGAAGGTACTGTGTAGGTCCAAGCTGTCATTTATATGGGTCAGGAGGAAGATTATAAAGTTCACTGTTGTACTAATTGAAAGCAGCTTAGACTAATGATTCCAACCTCACACCTGATGGGGACATTGTGAAAAAATGTAGGTTGAACATAATCAAAAGAACAGATTTTTAGCCCACGTATAGAGAATGAATGATGGGCTAAATGAAAGCTGTTGACCTCGTGGGGGTGATTCCTATTTTTTAAAATTCCCTTTAAATTATTAGGCACTTGGTAGTTGGAGAGGTTTATTTGTGTTTATTTCCATTGCAACTATAATAGCAACAGTTAATATTCATTGGAGATTTCCTGTGCGGCAGCAAACATGTTAAATGTGTTCCACAGGCAGGGCCTTGCTTATCCTGAAACAATTCAGTGTTGTTAGTGGCTCTGAGTTTTGGGCGTGGAAACAGTTTTAGATGGGTTTTGTAACTTGTCTAGGGTCGCATAACTGGTAGATAGTGTGAGACATCAGACCCTGGAGTTTTGACACCAGTACCTAAGTGTTTTGTTAACTAATTAGTTCTTAAATGTTCCTTTATTATGACCAGGTATGCCGTTTCACTAGAGGATCGTCATCCTGGGGCTGAGGAGACAGCTCAGGTGGTCAAGTGTTTCCTGTGCAAGTGTGAGGACCTGACTTCCGATGCCCAGCACCATGTGAGAGTCAGTTGTGGTGGGGTGTGCATCTGTAACACCAGATGTTGGGGTTACACCGACACACAGATTCCCAGAACTCACGTGTCTGCCAGATTAGGTGAAATGGCAAGCTCTTGGTCCCTTGATAGAAAAATGATGTGGAAAGCAACAGAGAAAGACACTCCATGTCAACCTTTGACCTCCACACACGTGTGCGCACACACTCACACGTGCACAAAATGAACCATCCCCATTCTTTTGTCATCGTTAAATCTTTCCTTCTAAAGTCTGGCTCATGAAGTGTGTTTGTTGGAAAGTCCTGGATGCTGGTAGAATACCCAGAGCTTTCTTTGTACCACGCCGTGTACTGTCTGCTAAGCTAATCTCTTTCCTACTGGGGAATATGCATTATACGAACTGGTTTAGCTAGACTGAAAATCAATCACCAAGGCTACTGATGATGTTAAAAAAAATCAAAAGCAGTTAGCATACAAATGGAAGTGATTCCCTATAACTCTGTGCGGGACAAATTTCCCGTACCACACCAATAAATCAAGGCTGTTGAGGCTCAGTTATAAAGGAAGATAGATTGAACAATTTTCCCGTTACAAACAAGCTGTTTTGTACTATGTATCTATCAGCCAGTTATTCGGGTCTAATTTAAGGATGTGCAAGTAAACACAGCCAAATATATTTAAATACACTAGCATCGGAAGCAGCCAAGGAGCGCGCTGCATGAACACAACCAGATTATTTTTGTAATCTTGAAAGTGCCTTTTGCAAAACTCTAATTAGAAATCCTTTGCTATAAAAACATAATCTGCAAGAACCCTTTGCGTCTATTTTTTTCCCCTTCCTTCTCTGAGGTTAAATTTTAGTTGTTGTTTGCTAATGGAAGATTTCCTGAATCCTTGCTGGAGTACACTCTCTCTTGTGTCCAGTGACTTCCCTGCCGGGGTTTTGGGGATACAGATGAAGACAGGTAGATAACGATGTTTTGGACTTTCATGGTCCTGGAAGCTGTCTGCCTGCAGGGCTTGGGAATTCTGTCAAGTGCTTAGGTAATTTGTGTCAGTACTTGGGACCATAAATCAATGCAGAGGATGCATCTCTTAACTGGTCGTGGGTCCTGTCTTCTAACTCCTCAGAGTTGGACCAAGACTCCCAAGTGTCTAGGGATATTTTTAATTGGTACTCTGCACAGGGGAGTTTGTGGGGGTGTAGCTTCATGCTGGTCCTGTTAAGAGCCCTGGAGACACTGGAAAAAGATCGACTACATGTGGCAGCCTGGAGCTTTGTTATCGAGTTGAGGGCTCAAACTCCAGCCTCCGACATGTGCTGACTCTATGGCATGGTGCTGTACATGGATCTAGGGACAGACATTCGACTGCCTGGCTTCTTGTTTTTTTTTTTTTTTTTTTTTTTTTTTTTTTGCATATACTGGTTTGTCACCTTAGGCCCGTTTATCTCCACTGAGAGGGTGACCAAATGTTCCCTCCCTACTCTCAGAGCCTCTGACTGGGCCAGAGAAATAACTTGACAAAGGATGCATTTTACAAGACAACAGATTTTTACTTGTACTTGGGAGTGAGCCTTCCTAGGAAAAGGAAGACCCAAGGAAGTGAAGGAGCCAGATGCTTATATCGTAGCGTCAACAAGGAGCATTGGTAGAGAAAGAGTTAGCCTGCATGAGAAGGCTGTACAGATATTTTTACAAGCTAATACTTTTCTCAGCTTCTACCTACGATACATAGTGCCAAAAAAAAAAAAAAAGTGTTCTTTTCCTGGCCCAGGGAGGCAGATTGTTATTTATTTATTTTTATATCTGCTGGTTTTCAAATGTCTCTAGTTTAAAAGAGTCCTGATAACAAACTGGAATATTTTGGGGTGTCATACTCTGTCATTTTCATGAGACCTCAGTCACGGCATCCATAATACGCTTATCACAGTGTATAATCTAAAAGATTCACTTGAAGTTTAAATGGATGACCTTCGGGATCACTAAGGTCTCTCCTGGCACAGGGATCCACCAGTGTCATCTATAATTATGCCGAAGAAATGTGGTGGCACTAGAGGTGTTTTGTTTTCTTCACTTGCCCGGCATATTCTGCTTCTTCCGCATCCATGCCTTCTTCTTCTCCTGAGGAATCTCCCCTTTCCAGGATCAATCCCTCTGGTTTAGTGGATGGCTCAGATGACAGAGGTCTTCTTGCTAAATTCAGTGGCCTTGAGGTCTGGGCTTGATCAGTCGGTCCACTGCTTACCTTCCTGACTGCAGTGGTTGGTTCTGTTAAAGATGGGGGTGTGGTCGGGGATGTCCTGGAGATTTGGCACAGTATTAAGAAGAAAACGTGGAAATCATTAGGATGTCACACGTGGTGCTGTGGATGGCGGGGCTGCCATGAAGGCGGGTCTTGTCTCAGAGAGAAGCGCAGTAGGAGAGACAGAGAGAGACAGTGAGTTGTAGAGAAATCGTTGGGTCCTAACACCCTGAAGCTTGACTGACAAACAGACTTTTCACACTTTGGCACCAACAATGGTCCTTTTGCTTAGGCTTGCTTTTATTAGCTTGTTTGTTTCAAAAATCCTTGCTGACACTCATTATCACAGTATAACTATTAATAGCATCCTTTTCACTCTTAGAAGCGTTTGGTAGATTATATAGCTACCTTAATTCAAACCAAAGCTCAGACTCATCCAGCAACACTAGAACAACATCCTCATGATCCTCACTCCCAACAGTATCTCAAACTGTTCAACACAGGTTGCACTGTGCTGTTCCACTGGAGTGTTCTAAACACACAGGTTTCTTCCTCTCTGAAACCAGTGATGGCTTAGGACCCATTCTGGGTCCACATCTGCCATATGATCCCCTTAGCAGAGCTATGACCAGAATAGAACAGTGTTCAGGGTCCTCTTTTTGTCCAGGTAAGGAGAATCTGGACTACTTCAATCAAACAATTATTTCCCAAGTCTGTCTGTCTTTCCTGGCTATCAACCCATGTAAATAGCCAGACCTTATTTCACCCAGGCTTCATAATCATATACTTATACAAAGACACAGACACATAGACACAAACACAGACTCACACATAGACAGACATGTGCACAGACACAGACTCACATAGACACAGACACAGATACACAAACACACACACAGATAGACAGATAGATTGATAGATAGACACACATATATATGTAAATATACACACAGAGACACATACAGAGACACAAACTTACCCTTGGGGTGGATTTATAGTAATTTACTTATTTGGAAAATATCCTTGATTAGCTGTCATGGGTTAATGATATCCATGGCTAATACTTACTGATTATTAACACTTACCAGGCTCAAGGCTATGTACTTTAAGAATGTGATATTATGCAGTCATGCAATCCACACAATTACATTCTAAAGTGTGTCCCATTAATTTATACATTTTATTTCCTTTTTCTTTAATTATGTTTTAAAGATTTATTTAATTCATGTGTACGAGTGGTTTGCCTGTATATGAGTACCATGTGCTTGTGAAGGTCAGAAAATGCTACCATCCCCTGGGACTTGAGTCCTGGGTGGCTGTGAGCCAAACTGTGGGTTCTGGGAACTGAACCCTGGTCCTTGCAAGGGCAGCAAACACTCTTAACTACTGGGCCATCTCTTACATCTCTGACGTAAGCAATTTTAGATGAATAAATTAAAGCAAATATTGGCAGAACCAGGACTCCACCTCAGATCTATTTGATCCTAAAGCTCTCACTTCACAGGATGAGAGCGTTCTGCTCATTGTATACATTGGATGTAACCCTCTGTCTTGAGCCGGGAGTCTTGCTTTCCATTTCCTCTCTGCCCTGAGCCAGCTGGGTGATCACTAATAGGTCAATTTACCAAATAAACCTTTATTTCCTTATCTGACAAATGAGGGGCTGGAATAATTGACTCTGGAGGTGTCTTGGGGCCCAGTGATTTCTTTGATTCGAAGTATTTGGGCATGGGGTCAGGAGTTCAATATTTCTTCAATATCCGAATGTCTAAATCTTCTCTTTGGGGCAATACATTCTTTCACGTGCACTAGACACCAAGGCTGCCAGCTGCAAATCAAGAATAAAAGAGAAGGGGGTGGTTTGTGGGGTGATGAAGGAGAAGAATTTTCTTCTGCTAGATATTTAGAAAATGGCAAATTTGCATTGAAAGTATATTATTAGTAGTAGAAAATAATGATTAATGTCATTTCATGTTCCTTTCACAAGTCATGATAGATAATGAACAATGCTAACACTACGCATGATTGCTGATCCTATGACATTCAAAACAGACTTGAAATTCCTATTCCATAGACAGGACTCAGTTAGGGCACTATATTAAATTCAAACTTAGGGATCAAATTTAAAATTCAAATGCAGATCCTTTTTGCATATCTATTTTGACACAGCATTACAAATCACTCACTGTAATATGAATTAAAGATGGACTTTTGCACAATGGGAAAAAAACATGAAAAGAAATCCTATTTAAATTTTAATCCCTTTTTAGTCTTTTCAGATTTCCTCCTACATTCCCCCTAATATATCTGCTAATTATCAAAAGTATTGCTGTTTAAACAGTGATTTGTTCATTCACAATTTATTATTTTCTGCTGGTAGCAACTGCCAAGAATCAGCATTGATGGGTTGAACCACACTGATTTCATTGTGATGTCCTTAAGTGAAAAAGAACTTTAAAGATTTAATTTGCTATTTACATTTTTTGTGTATGTGTGTCTGTGTATATATAAGCACATATGTGCAGGTACCCACGGAAGCCAGAAGAAGGTGTTGGGTCTCCTGGAGTGGGAGTTGTAGGTAGTTGAGAGCTGCCCAACACACATTCTGGGAATTGAATTCTGGACCTCTACAAGAGTACCAATCTCTCTCCCTCCCTACCCCCCTCCCAACATAATCTTATTTATTTATTATTCGGCAATCTCATACAATGCACCCCATCATACCTGCTTCCCAGTCCTCCCAGGTCCACCCTCCCACCCTTGTGCATCCCCCACCAATACACCAAATATAATTTGTGCTGACCACATACTCATTAGCTCATGAGTATCCTCCCAGTGACCAGCCCCCCAAAAGACAGTCGAGTCCCCTCTGATCCCCCCACCAGAATTCAGATTCAGACATACAGAGCCACCTTCCTGCTTCAATCAGCATTAGCAAGGGGAGGACATGGACTCTAGGTAGGGTGGTCAGCTGGTAGATACAACATGGAGAGCTGGAGTTATAAAGAGAGGCAGTGTGAGCAAATAGACTAAGATTCAACCACTGGCTGAATTCCTTAGTATATTAGAAAGTCCTGGCTTAGGATGGGACAAGCAAAGTAATCAAGAGCACAGTTTTTAAGGACTCTCTTCAATGGCTTCCTATCTGGACTGTTCCTCCCTCCCTCTCTCCCTCCCTTCCTCCCCCCTCCCTCCCTCCTTCCTTTCTTCCTATTCTCTCTCTCTCTCTCTCTCTCTCTCTCTCTCTCTCTCTCTCTCTCTCCTTCTTTCTTGGTGAAGGGGAGGTTGTTGCAGAAGCCTTCAATGTCTCTCACGCTCAGCCACGAGTCTGCAGTCATCAGACGATGGTGAAGGAAGCAGCGAGCGCTCTTAACCACTGAGCAGTAATCTCTCTAGCCCCTTCGTTAAAGAACTTTAAAAGGGCTTTGTGCCATGTGTGTTTCAGTATTTACCTGATGTGCACGGACGAGCGAGGGATGGCATCAGAGAGCACAGGGGAGCGAGTGTGCTTCGAACACTATTACAATAGAAGCAGCGAAATGTGCAAGACGACAAATTAAATCGAATGTTCAGGTGCATTGTCATTTTGTTGGGGAGTGGAATGGAAAACAGAACCCATGCTACTCCTACAAGAGTTAATCAGATTTTAATTACTGCATGTGCAGCCTGGACTCCTTAGCTCATCTAAGCAATAATCACTGGGGCACCTCCATTCAAGTAGCTGAAAATTGCCATTTTCCATACTGTCATATGGTTCTCTGTTAATTATTTTTGGACCTTCTATTTTTTCTTGTATTCTCATTTCTCTCGTAACACCAATGATTTACTTTGGGCTTTGCTTTTTAAAAAACCAATTCATTTATTATTTGGCATATATATATATATATATATATATATATATATATATATATATATATATCATCCTGATTAATGTTACCCCGTCTCCTATTTTCTTCCACCCCTGTGTGTCTCCTTTCCTCCTTACAAGTATTCTTCCTAGAATGTCTTCGTCTTGTGACACACTGCATTTAACCAGGGTGGTCTGTAGGCTTGTGTTTTGCACCGATGGGCACACAACGGAAGAGAATGTTTCCCCCTCCCTCAGAATCCATCGTTAGCCTATCTTTCAGCAGGGGGGTTATGGCCATGTGGGCCCTCCCCAATCTGTGATTGACTATTAATAGGTTTGGTCTTTACTGGGCTGTAAGAAGCAGCTGCTGGAGATATGAGATTGTCATCGCAGTGGCCATGTCCCTCTCAGAAGATGGCACTTCATGGTCAGTCTCTTTCCCTTTCACACTGTTGCCTGCGCCTCAGAGGGCATCTCAGAATTTCCCATTTAGGGTTTGGATTTTGCTTTTTCAAACAGAGGAGAAAAGCGTGAAGTTTTATATGAGGGAAGATGATGCAGATCTCAGCTGCCCAGGCCCTGAAATTGTCTAGTATTATGGGATAGAGTTCCATGAGTTCAACTATTCTCTCTGTTTTCATCAACTTGGGTAGCTCCCTGAGGTTAAAGGCAAAATTTGTCACTACAGAGATGGAGTCTGACATTTTGGCCTTATTAGTATGATACATAGCAAAGCCAGAGAACCTTAAACCTAATTTCACAAAACAGCCAAACCCATAAAAAAGGGCAAGGAAAGCAAGTCTGAGGTGCTTTCAATAACCTTTTATTACTGAACTTAAAATTCTTTTTGAAGATGGCCAGAAGCATTTCTTCTCGGTATTGGTATTTCGGAAGTTGCACCCAGGAACACTTGCAAAGTTCCTACACAAGGTCACTGGAGATAAGGAGACTGGGGATTTTATCCATCTCTGTGCTTCTTCAGCTCCTGTAGGTCCTTGTTCAGCCTTCAGTGAAACCATCTGGACTTATCGACAAGATGTTGTCAGGATCAATAATTTGTACAATTACATGAGCATAATTGGGAATCATAGCAATGCAGCATCAGGTAGATCCCAGGACCAGGCTCCCCAAAACTTTAACTTTCAGTCAGACAGACAGGGGTTTGCGTACTTTCCTCTGGCTTACGGTAATTCTACCTTCAAGGGAAAAACCATTGAAAACAGTTTGATTTATGAATAGTCAAAAAATACAAAAGCAATATAATTTCTAAAAAAAAATCCAAGTTAAAAAGTTTAAATAATTTTTTGAAAGACAAGAGACCCTTTGGTCCTAGATATAGGGTCCATTTATGCTGTGAAACATCCAATCTATTCCTTTTCACAGCATAGATCATGTAGGCAAACCCTTGAAGTTGCTCATGGCTTGGTTTTAGCACTTTATAAAAGAGACATTTCCTTCTTCTGCCAGCCCTGGTCACCAATGTCACTGTGTCACCCCAAACCAAGGCTGTGGGGTCATGAAGAAAGGACCAAGACCAGGAATTGGAAAAAACAACATATTATCTCCAAGTTCTAATTATGATCGTGTTAGAGGATTTTTAAGTCTCTGCCTCACTCAACTCTAAAGTGGGTATCTTAGCTCACTCATGCTACTACATCAAAATACCTGATGCTGGGTGACATATAGGCAAAGCAGTAAAACTCCATTTTGTGTTGTTCTGAAGACTGAAAAGTCCAAGGTGAAGCAGGAATAGAATCTGATAAGGGCCTACTCTCTGCTTCCATGATAGTGTATTCTTTCATGGGGTTTATGAATATAGAAGGTGAGAAGTGCTGAGAACATGCACCTTCTTCAGTCCCTGAATAATCTTCTCCGGAGGCCTATGAACTTCATGGATGTGTTCAGCAATGGAAGAGCTTGGAAAAACATGTTCATTGCCCCCACAGTCCGGGCACTGTGCCCCATGTTGGTGAGAGAAAATCAAGTACAGATTTCATAATCTAGTGAGATGTGCTTTATCGTATAGCCAAACATCTAGGCAAATTTGAACTGATATCTCTATCTATCTATCTCTCTATATCTATCTATCTATCTATCTATCTATCTATCTACCTACTTATCTATCTATCTCTATCTATCTATCTATCTATCTATCTATCTATCTATCTATCTATCTATCTATCTATGGAAAGGGCACCATGAAGACAGTAATGGCGGGGTTCAAAGATTCTGAGCTACGCAAGTCAGCTCCCATATACCCTTCTTGGTGGGAGCTCCCTGTGTTTAGAACCTGTGATACCCTTTCTTGCCTTTCATTTTCACAGTGGATAAAGTCATTTTTAAAAAATTCTGATTAGAGTAATAGTTTCAGGTCATAAGGGTTTTCGTGAACTTTCATATTACCTAAATATTTCAGAATATTCTTTTAGGGTTGATGGCACCATGATACTCAAGTGGAATAGATTAGGAAGAAAAATCATAAAAAAAATTAGCTTAACACATTAAGAATTAATGGTAAAGTAAGTGTTCTGATTGAATGAAAGAATGCACTTTATTGGAGTTTTTGTATAGGTAGGCAGTGAGGTCAGAGGTCAGAGCCAGGCTTTCAGGTCACACAACATGTTCTTAGCATTGACTAGTAAAATAGGTACTTTCTCAAGGTCTTAGAAAATATGGAACGAACGCTTTCCTCATTCTAGGCACACTAGACTTCACGTGTCTTAAATTTTACATCAAACATGGACACTTGGAGATAAGTTTTAGTTTGCGAAGGATAGGAAATGAGAAGATGCTGATCCATTTTACTTTGTGGGAGGGAGGAATTTAAAGTGCATTTGCAGTGGGAGACTCTGCCGTAAGAGGACTGGATTCCTTACCAGCGTCCTCAAAGATGTGAGCACTTCCACTTCCTGCAGGGGTTGAGGCGATGGAGATGGTTCCCTTAGCAAAGTGTTAGCTACACAGGCACGAGGGTCCCCAGCGCTCACCCCACAGCTGGGCATGCATCTGTGACCCCAGCACTGGTGGGGTAAGTGGATTCTTGGAGTTCACAGAACAGCCAGCCTAGCCAATCAGTGAACTCCAGGTTTGGTGAGGGACCTGTCTTAAAAAGTAAAGTGTTGGGTGACTGAGGAAGACATCCAGTGTTTACTTCTGACCTCCACATGAATGTACACCTGCACATATATGTGCAGCACCCATATGAACACACACACACACACACACACACACACACACACACACACACACACAGTTTACATTTCACTGTTACAGTATGGTGTTGTCCACATACCAATGTTGGAATAGATGTCACAGAGAGGCCAATCATGTGTATCTGTATAATAATCCATATTTTACAAGGACAGTGTTTTCTAGATCTTAACATATTGACAAGTGACACCTTAGGAAAGGCTTTCAATATCCTCAAATTATCCTGTTGATAAATACCTGTAGTTTAAAATAAAGTGACATGATGCCAGGCTGCCTTCTAAATACTCAGTGTTTATACCCATAGATTAGTGCGTCGGCCCTCATCACTGCAATGAGATGCAGTTCATGAGAAAACCCCATAAGTTGCTCCTGTAAATAGCTTCCCAGCCATGATCAGGTGAGAAGCTCTAATTAGACTCAGTTGGTCATACATGAAGTGAGTAGTTGGGGCCTTGTTGAGAAGAAGGGCTCTAGTAGGAGACGGGGGAGGGATGAGAGAGGGAACTGGCAGTAGACATGACTAAAATTCATTATATGAATGTTTGTAACTGTCAGCAATAATATATAAAAAGGTACCACGGGCTGATGAGATGGCTTTCTGGGTAAAGGCACCCAACAACCAAAACTAAGGACCAAAGCTCAAGGGACCAGATAGAGGAGGGAAAGATGTCCTCTGACTTCTATATGTGTGCGATGGTGTGCACACGTACACACACACACACACACACACACACACACACACACACACACACACAGACACCACACTCATGCACGCATGTGTGCACACACAATCTGAAAAAAGGTAACAGGCACTAGGACAGCAGGAACACTTTGCAGAAAGTAATTGAATCAGTGAAACCGGGCACACAAGGATGTTCAAAGTACATTCAATACTAGAACTTCTTAATCCTCTTGATAAATTCTGGATCACTATTTTTTAAGTGTTTTTCTTCTTCAGTGTTCACGTTCTTTCCTGCTCTGGGAGTTGAATTACGTGTGTGAGAGGCTGCTCGACATTCCACACAGCTGACTGAGTCTCTATTCTACCTTTGTCCACTTTTGTCCTTCATATTAGCTGACCACCAATGCCTTTCCTTCAATTGCATCAACCTTTTTTTTTTTTTCTTTTCTACTAGCTCTGCTTTCCTCTCAAGACTGTTTAGGTGAGATGTAGTGAAATTTTCATTTTGATATTTCATTCACTTCACTTCCATAATTTCTCATTTTATTATAGTTTACATTTTCCTGTCAATCTTCACCTTTTTGTTATAGTCAAGCTTTCCTTGAAATTTCCAGAACATATTTATAGGATTTGATTTAGAGTTCTTTGTTGCTACCATCTGGGACACCTTGGGTTCTGTTTCTATTAGATGCATTTTTTCCCCTTTATTTACAAGCAGCATTTTCCTGCTTGATCATATGTTTAATTTTACACCCACAATGATTATACTTTTCAGAGAGTCTTGGTTGTGGCGCCAGTCAGGAGGGGTGAAATTCTGTTCTGGCTGGAAGTTAGATCACTGACTAAATCTTTTGGTCTGACCAGGATTGGTTTCATTCTTTGTTGGGTTAAATCTTGCAGCTATGAACTTAGTCCTAAGGTCTCAGCTAATCCTGTAGCCTGATGCTTACTACTAATGTATGACTTTACAAGGGTTTGAACTGAGTGCCCAAGGCATGCAACAAATTATTTAATTCTGATTGTAACAGCAGTATGATCTATGCTCTCTCCATAAAAATAATAACTCAGAGGTCTGGAGAAATGGCTCCGCAGTTAAGAGCACTTTCTGCTCTTGCAGAGGACCTGAGTTGGTACCCAATACCCATAGTGTGTCTCACAACTATCTGTGACTACAGTTCCAGTGACCCAGTGCCCTCTTCAGGCTCCTATGAGTATTGCACATATGTGGCATGCATAAATACATGCAGACAAACACTCATACACATAAAAATAAATACATCTAAAAAAAACACCCCCAAACAAAAAATAAAACAATCCAGACTTTGAGTGGACAATCTTTTCTTGATCTAATGAACTTGTACAACCTAGGTCTTGATCAGGAGCCCACAATTAATCCTATCTACTTTGAGCCTCATTTATCTGAGCAGCTCCAATTCCCTGCCCCAGTCACTTTAGCTATTTGGAACTCCAACTATTGCTGGAGTGAGACTCCCTGTGTCCCTAGACCTATACATGTGGATTCTGAGGACCAAACTCAGGTTGTTAGACATGGGTGACCAGCAAATTTACATGCTGAGCCAACTCCATGGCCCAAAGTTGGCATTCTTGACTTTGAAAATTATTCCTGAGTTTGCTCATGCTGCTTTAGTTAGAAGATCCCTCAAACCCAGATGCAGACCCCTCTCTGAGCATTCCAGCAACATTTTAGGTGTTTTAGGGGCACGAGGCAGCTCACTTCCTTTCAAAGAACAAAGCTCTGTGCTGACTGGCATTTGATGTCTTAAATAGTTGCTGTTTCACTTTGTCTAATTTTAGAGTTGACTTTAGCAGCTGGCAAATCTGGACCAATTATTCTATAATGACTGGAAGCAGAAGTTTGTCTTTCTAGGTTGCTTTGCTGTACATTGTACACAAACTACATGCTTCTGACAGTTTTTATACACTGAGACTTTATCTGTGTCACTGCCAAGAACCTTCCTGACCAGAAAGTGGATGTGATCTCACAGATAAACCTCAAAACAATGGAAGATGCTGGTTACTATGAAACAAAGCTGTCTAACTAAAAACAAAGAGAAGGCCTCCAGACAACATTTTCCTTCCAACACACTCTCAAGCATGGTAGTCTCAAATTAAACTCCACACACTTAAGTGATGACTTCATACCTGTAGCAATGCCTCTGTGATTTCACAAAGCATATCTATGTATATATTTGTTTGTTTCAAAAAATGGGGCCAGGATGTCACTCGGTTGGTAGAGTAGTTGCCAAGTATTCACAAAGCCTAGACTTAATACCCAGCACTATATACAATGCCTGGTACTGCCTGAAGTTAGTCACAACGTCTGGGATGTAGAGGCAGGAGGATCAGAAGTTAACGATCATCATTTAATGTATGAATTTGAGGCCAATCTGGGTGACAGGAGACTCTGTCTCAAAACCAGAACAAACATGAAAATATTGAATAGGACTCTTTCTCCCTCTCTCTGTCTTCCTTTATAGTCCAGGCTGACCTCAAACTTGTGATTTTTCTGCTTCAGCTTCTCAAGTATAGGCATACACTCTATACCTGGCTTGCTCAGTCTGTCTGTCTGTCTGTTGCTGGGGGATGGTCTGTATGTTAAATTGCTCTGATTGGTCAATAAATAAAACACTGATTGGCCAGTGGCCAGGCAGGAAGTATAGGCGAGACTAACAGAGAGGAGAATTGGAACAGGAAGGCAGAGAGAGTCACTGCCAGCCACCACCATGACAGCATGTGAAGATGCCGGTAAGCCATGATCCACGTGGCAAGATATAGATTTATGGAAATGGATTAATTTAAGTTATGAGAAAAGTTAGCAAGAAACCTGCCATGGCCATACAGTTTGTAAGCAATACAAGTCTCTGTGTTTACTTGGTTGGGTCTGAGCGGCTGCGGGACTGGCAGGTGACAGATTTGTCCTGACTGTGGGCAAGG
Organism: Peromyscus leucopus; assembly: GCF_004664715.2. NCBI lineage: Eukaryota > Metazoa > Chordata > Mammalia > Rodentia > Cricetidae > Peromyscus > Peromyscus leucopus. Next base: position 38,033,909 of record NC_051078.1, on the reverse strand, counting down.
CAGGAAAACTCTAGCTACAGTCTGTCTATCTATCTATCTATCTATCTATCTATCTATCTATCTATCTATCTATCATCTATCTATCTATCTATCAATCTATCTATCTATCATCTATCTATCCATCTATCTATCTATCTATCCATCTATCCATCTATCATCTATCTATCTATCATCTATCTATCTATCATCTATCTATCTATCTATCTATCTATCTATCATCCATCCATCCATCCATCCATCCATCCATCCATCTATCTATCTATCTATCTATCTATCTATCTATCTATCTATCACCTATCATCTATCTGTTTAATTTTATTTATCTACTTACTTTCTAATCTATCTAATTTACTAATTCTACTAATCTACCTACCTTCCAATCTAATCTATTTATTTCTATTTATCTCTCTTCTTTTTTCGGGGGAGGGATTGGAGACAAGGTTTCTCTGTGTAGCTTTTGGAGCCATCCTGGAACTAGCTCTGTAGACCAGGCTGGCCTCGAACTCACAGAGATCCACCTGCTTCTGCCTCCCAAGTGCTGGGATTAAAGGTGTGCGCCACCACTTCCTGGCTCTCTAATTTCTTCTACCTACCTGCCACCACTACCCTCCCCTTGTAGCTCACTTTAACATTTATTGGGCCATTATTATATATAGGGTATTTTGCATATTATATTATTAAATTATATATAATTTTCACAAAACCCTATAAAGTTAAGTAACTTTCCTAACATTACCTAGCAATAAACTTGGCTAAACCAAGAAGCAAATGTAAGTAGCTAGGTTCCAGGGTATTATTTCTGTGAATGATCTGGGTGCTAGGGAGATGATATCCAATCCAACAACAAAATCGCTCACACTTTCACACACTGGATTCTTGATACTCTTTCTATCTCTGTGACAAGTTGTGATTTGTGAGTCTGCTTATAGGGATGACACCAACAGAAGCCACTAAATGTATCCTCAGATTTTATAGAAATAACTTAACATGTGTGCTGATGGGAAGAATTATGTTGTTCAAGAAGGGCTGCTCGGCACATCTCAGTTTATTGTTTGCTTGAGGTTATAATAACCCCTGTTCAAATCTGTCTTGTCTCCTATGAGAATCTTCCATGAAGTAATGTGCTATGAGAACACACTAACTTAAATGCAAACATCTGCCCTTTAAAAACCCATGAGTCCTTTCTTATGCTTCTTCATTATCGTTAGTGTCACAGTCCTCTGTCTTGGTTCAACCGTAAAACCTATGATGTCATTTCCTTTTCTACAAAACAAACAACAAAACACACCACGTTTGCCCATATCCACCATGTGATGACATTATTTGCCTATCCAATGAGTCAAAAATGATTGGAACATTAATTTATTTAGAGGGTTTCATGCCAGGATTTCTCTGAGAAGAGAATTGATTCATGGTCACTGGTGTGTCCTGTAGCAAGAATCCCACTGCCTGTGCCATAGCTAGATGATATCTAAGTGAACTGGGTTCATTTTTAGGAAGCCTCAAAAACATTTTCAGCTTTTGTTTTTCTTTTATTTTTCTCTAGATTATTCACATTTTTTTTCTGAAATTCAGTGGTAGAGAGAAAACCATGCTGGATGATGGCAGAAAAGCAATTACAAATAAAAAGGAGAAGAGGACTCAGAGATAAGGTCAGGGTGGAGACAGAAGTGATGGCCATTTCTGTCTTACAACCACATCCAAACAGGAGTCCTTGTAACAGTTTGCTGGTTCATTGAAAAAGGAATATGTATTTGATTCAAATCTGAACCAAAGGGTCAGTGACATTTGGTGTTGATTGTGCCTCAGAGTTCTGTGCTCTAGAGGCCTTATCTGGGTGTGGTAATGCTAAGATGGTGGGACCCATATGTGACGGACATCCTGGAAGGTAGGTCACGGGCTCTGTTTTCACAGTGCTCATGAGTGGATTGGTGCTCCTCCTGGGATAGGAGTAGGAAGGAATTAGTCCCCCTGAGAGGAGGCTGTGATAAAAAGAGTGAGCCTGATTCCAGGGTCGTCATTCCTTGCTGGATCATGGCCACTTCTGCACACAGCTGTTGCCATTTTTTTTAACATTTTATTTTATTAATTTTTTTCATTTTACATGCCAACCACATCTTCTAAAATCTACTGTCACACTGTGACATAACCAGAGGACTCTGGCCAGAAAACCAACACCATGTTAATTTGGACCAGTGTAATCATGGGCCAAATAAGCCTTTTTTCCCCTTTATATATCACAATATTAACAGCATTAGGTACTTTGTTATAGCCACACAAACATGACCAAAACAGTGACACATGCATTTCCTGCCTTTAATGAATTAATGGAAATATCTTGGGTAGGAAGTCGGGTGTGAGCGTGTCAACCGTGGTCCTCTTGGTTTTGTTTGTTTTGATTGATTCCTTGACACTTAATTCAACTGCTTTGCACCGAAAGTCAAAGCTATGATTTGGTGGTGGCAACTTGGAAAGGCTGTTTCTGTTAGCATCCCTAAGAGGCAGAGAGGATGGACTTTATCTCCCCAGTGGACCTCTCTCTGGAAGGAACCATGTCTTTTTCTTTTGTTGTTCTTATTTCCCCATGGTTCTCAGAATGAGCTGCAATACTCAAGTGGAACTATGCGTCTGCTGGCAGAGTTTCAGACTTAGAAATGTCGAACACCAGGAGATCAACAAGGGCTTGTGCACTATGAGAGAGAAGGCTCAAGGTGGGTGGGGATCCCCTGCTAGGTTTGATGTCTTATTTTTCAGTTTTTCATTTCAGAAGAAACTCTTGTAATGCTGTTCTAGTATAATATGTACTTGGAAGAGCTATTTTATAAGTGCGGTAAAAGTATGCACTTCAGATAGCAAATTCTGTTAGTCATTTGCTTTTACATTATTTTCTACTTGTCCTTGGCATGTGAAGACACCTGGCTGAACAAGATGCCAGCCAAATTCATCTTACCTTGGTAAATGAGATGCTTCTTAGAAATGAGACAGACATCTCATACTTAAAAGATTCTTTTTCTCTCTTTTAAAAACTAAATTCTGCAAAAAAGTTTCTGCATATTTTTAATGGGAAGTGAGTGTTCATCTGCACATATATATTTAATATTCTTTTGGGAACCTTAATGTGGAATGGCGAATGGAATTATCTTTTTTTTTTTTTTCCTCTTTCAAGGGACATTGAATCACAGAAAAAAATCAATTGAGGGTAACATCATTAACAGCCAACTCGGTATTATATCATTAGCTTCACAGAAACCAAAAAGCACCAAACTATCAATAACAAGAAGAGTAAGAGTCCCACTTACTTGACATTTTCCACCAAGAAAGAGAAGCAGTGGGAGTGAGATCAGTGGTGGGGAGGGGGAAGGCTCTCGGGTTTTCCAAAACCTTTAAAGCAGCCCTCACAGAAGACAAAGAGGTCAGTAGTACTTATTGAGGTCTGCCTTCCTAACCTGAATTTTACACCATAGACTGAATTCCGCCATTTTTCTCTGTTAGTTAAATGACTACAACAGGTCCTCAAGTTTTCTAATGTGACTGACGCTGAGGAAAATGAAGCACATTCACTATGAATCTGGGTATTCTATGGCCTCATTTCTTGTACCAAATGTAATAATACTACTCTACTTGAAAAGCTTGGTGCTATAACACCTTATATAAATGTGATTACAGTGAATCTTAATGATCTGTTTTCACGTTGTCTCTTCTATTGCCCACAAAGCTCTTTGAGCTCAGGGAGTATGCCTCATTTTTCTTTGCATAATCACAGGCTAGTGTGGGGCCCTGTCAACAGCCTCATGGGTTGTTTGCTAAATACAATGAAGTCAGCTCATTTCTTACACATGACCTGTAAATGGTTCCTGAGACTGAGCACATCTTGGAGGAACATGATGGCTATACTTTGGATCTTGAATGTCCCCAAAAGCACCCATGCTAAAGGCTTGGTTCCCAGGGTGGTGCTTTTAGGGGGTGGGGAACCTTTAAGGGTAGAACCTAGTGAGAAGATCCTAGATCTTGAGGAGTGTGCCTTTGCAGAGAATGTGGGGGCCCTTGACCTTTCTTCTTCCTTTTTATTTCTTGGACAAAAGGTGGGAAGTTTTATTCTACTACATGCTTCCCCCAAGAGTTGCTACATTGCCATGGGTCCAAAACAATGGGCCAACTGCCTGGGCCTGGAATACTTAAAACTATGAGTCCAAATACAAAGTCATTTTGTTTTTATAAGCTGACTGTTTCAGGTATTTTGTTATAATGATGGAAGGATAACTAATACAATGACTTCAGTAATAATTATTTAACATTATATCTTGTTTATTTTTTAAGATATATTAAGGTATAAATGAAAACAAGGTTGGAACTGTTGTTAACAGTTAAACATTTTCTAAATTAAACACATTCTCTTGGAGCAGTTCTCAAAGTCATGGTGGACTGAGGGGCCAGGATGCGATCACAAGGGTCTGTCTTTAGTTTTAAGGACACACAAGTCTACAGGCCTCATAAAATATATCCCAAGGTGTATTATTCTATGAGAGATATCATAGAAACACTGCAGACTGTAAAGGAGCAGAATCAATTTTCCTACAGTTTTGGAGGTGGAAAATCCAAGAAAAAATGTTGAGGGGGCTTGATTTCTCCTGCAGTCTCTTGTTTCTGACAAATGGCCATGTTCTTGCTATGTCAGCCCACAGTGTCTCCTGCAGGGAGATGGGCATTCCTGATATCTCCTTTTTTTCCCACATGGTGTCCCATATAATCTTATTTAATATCAATATACTCATAAAGCCTGTATTATCTTCAGATACTGTTAAATTGGGGCAGATCTTTAACAGAAACTTTAGGGGAACCTAGTAGAGTCTAAAGCATGGGTTTAAATAAGAATTTCTTACAAATAAATGGTGAATTAAATTGCTAAAAATTATTATGTTGTTTCAGGTTCCTACAGAGTTCAGTTTATATCTACTATGAACGACAGTAGCGTGTTTATCAGTGTACATGTGGCATATGTCTTTTGCCAATGAAGTCTTAATTAACCCTTTTTGACAACCCTGTCAGTCACGTTCTTGTCTTCCATTGGTCGAAGAGAAAGCATGTGACCCATGCTATGCTGGTGAAACAATACTAGAAAAAAAAAAAAGAAATACATATTTGGCTGCCCCAAGTTATTGACACAAGAACTTCTGAAACTCATGGAATTTCTTGAATGATGAGTGAGAAGAGACTTCTTTGCTATCTACATTCTCTTTCAATATACCCAAGCTTATGCTAGTGAGGGAGTCTTGGGCTGCCTTAGACAGCTTTGGAACGATGTTGGTCGCCAACAGAATTAATCATATAGCTACAGATAGACCTAAGATGGGCTAGGGATGGGAGTAATAACTACTGGGTATTGATTTAGTCAATTAAGTACACATACTAGAGTTTCCCAATCCTCATAAATGGACAGGGTGTGGTAGGTGTCTAGGCCGGGGACATTGTTCAGGTGCTTCGAATATGACACGTACGTGACAGTCTGTACCTTTGTTACCTCACCATCCTTGTTCTCACATCTTTCCCATTTGATTTCTTTCTGAGTTGCAGTCTTCATAATAATCTGGTAATAGGTAAGGTGCTGGCCTGAGTTCTGTGAGAACTCACAAATTGATCACAAATGATCAAACACTGGGCAGTTAGAAGTCCAGGAAGTCCAGGTTTGGAACAGGCACTGAAGTGGGGCAGCTTTGTGAAATGGAGGCCTTCACCTGTGAGGTCTACACTAACCCTGAGGAGTTTACATCAGAACCCAATGGAATTATAGGACATTTGGTTGATGCAGAGAGTATACAGTTGGTGGACAGGAGGAAGAAACTTGGGAATTTGGTACCAGAAGGAGGGGTCAAAATAGCTCAGACTGTATATTAGTTACTTTTGCATATCTGTGACCAATATAGTTGAGATAATTCTTTCAGAGGACTCGAGGGGATCAGCCCATGGTCTGTTGAGGCTTTCACTTAGGCAGATATCACTTGGGAGCATGTGGCATGGCAGAATTTCTTCACCTCAGAGAAGACAGGAAGTAAAGAGTGAGGAAGGGACTTGGAAGCAGGGGCAGTCTTCTCCTTCCAGCTAATAACACCCCCAGCTGGGGGCCAAGGGTAAACATGTGAGCCCAGGGAAGACATTTCATATTACAGCTGCAACAGTCTGGCTAGATGATGCCCTCCTGAAGTCTCACCGGTGTGGTATCTGGAGCCCAAACAAAATGGCTGAGCGTTGTCTCCCTGGAGGGTGGTTCACTGGTCATCTGACCATTGCTTTCCTGCCACGTCTCTCCATCCTCACCTGGTTCTTGTTCTTTTCTGTGCACACTGGCCTCCCTTTCACTCCTTTTTAATAAGTTCCCTCCCTGACTCTGAATAATCACATTTATTTTTGCTGCTTGAAACAACAGCAACAGCAGCAACAACAACAACAACAACAACAACAACATTCTCATAGTCACACAAGGTTGACCTTCATTATAAGGCTCTGGCCTTCCATATACGAAAGCAGCTGCTTAGGTAGCATTTCAGAAATTAGAGACAAACTGCTCCATCCTCAGTGCCTCACCAACGTGGTCCTGAATGAGTCATGATGTTGAGCTGCTGTAGTTACATAAAGGAAGAAATAGACTTTTTATAGGTTTTACTTTCAAGGGTGATTTTGGAAAATTCCTGTCTTATTATCATTTTTAATGCATTCGGCTTGACTCGCACTCCTAATTTCCACTGCTATTTTTGTGAACACAGCACAGATTGAAAACTCATGGGGTCTTTCTTTCTTTCCTTTTTTTTTTTTGTTCTGCCAAGATAGGATCTGGATCAAAGAACCTCAGACCCAGAGGGATGGTCTACCAGGTTCCTGTCCTTTGGAAATTGACTCTGATTATATGTAAGCAGCTAAAGAGCGCACTTCTTTGTATACAGATACAAAGCAAAGCAAACAGGAGCCAAGTGACAGGTGTGGAGCAAGGCTGCTTAATGAGTAACCAATCCTTCTGGGATAATAAATAGTTAAGGCGTCAGAAGAGGGGCAGCACAGATGTCGGCTCCTTCGTTTTGACTTAGGAAAAGGCAAGGAGAACATAAAAGCTCCCACAGAGGCTCTGCTTCTCCAGCTGTGGCCACGGCCACCTCCTCAGCCAGTTGGGGCCAAGTACCTTCTGAAGAGAGAACAGATTTTTTTTTTGAGCTTTCTGGAAGTGGAGGACAGACATAGGTGTCTGCAATGGCAGGGAATGCCAGCGTGGGCAGAGCTTCAAAGAGAATTGGAAACTAACAGTACTTTTCACAAATAAAAATGGAGAAATAGGACAGATAGGGTTGGGAGCTCAGAGCTTGTAGACTCTAAACTGTACTTTATTTATTATAGTTAAATTTTTTTCCCTTCGAAGTTTAAGTTTAATTTCAAAGTAATTGAACAGTTTGCATAAATTGCTTTGTGGAATGATGTCAAATTCTTGAGTGTGAGGTGTAGTCATAGATCTAGTGTTATAATAAGATATGCTGTTACCTGTAGTCCTTAAGCCGGCCATAGATTCCTGGGGCTTAGAAAAATCTCTCCTCTCCCCTCCTCTCCCCTCCTCTCCCCTCCTCTCCTCTCCCCCCCCCCCCTCCTCTCCCTCTCCTCTCCTCTCCTCTCCTTCTCCTTCTCCTTCTCCTTCTCCTTCTTCTCTCTCTCTTCTCTCTTCTCTCTCTCTCTCTCTCTCTCTCTCTCTCTCTTCTCTCTCTCTCTGTCTCTCCTCTCTCTCTGTGTGTGTAGGCAGTCCAAAAGTGTGCAAAACTACATAAAATGACAATAAAGGACCGAGGCTGGTATCGATGCTTGTATCATATTTGATTTTGGATGGACTCTTGCTGAAGGCTGTCCCTTCAATACTGAATAGTCACCTTTATTCTTCTGATTTCAAATTCAAAGTTGTACTTTCACAATTAATATTTTTCTGCAGGATTCTAAAGGCTTAGCTCGCATATCAGGTAAGGTTTGAATTTTAGGAACTTGCTTTTGACATTAGAATTTCTCAGGAAGGCGAAAGGCTTTTGAATAGTCTTTGTTGAAGATGAGGTTTTTTTTTTTCCTTTGAGGAACCGAGGACTGCCTCACTTACTCCACACCTGAAATTGAAGCCCAGGCCTATCTCTTTCTTCCGATAGGTTCCTTTTGTGCTTTACCTGAGTTCATTGCTTGCTGCTCCCTAGCCCCGCCAACAAATTTGGAAACATCGATTTCTTTGAATTAAAATATAGTCTGCTAGAGATACTGAGTGCATTCAGCTTTGTTCTCCAGATCTTGGTGGATATGGTGAGCACACCACAGCAGGGTACAGGAAAGGAAACCTGCACATCCAGGATGGACTTATCTTGACTTTTCATTTTGCATAGGGCCATCGTGTTCACTTTAATTGGATGGGGACAAGTTAAACTATGTGTATAAAATAATTCAGACAGACGTGCATACAGCTAACCTGGAGCTCATTCTCGCATGTGCCATTACCAGTTTATATCCACAGATCCAGGGAGCTTAGTATTTAGCTTCTGCCCAGCAGAATAATTGACGTTCGTTTTGTCCCAGATGCCTCCTCAGCTTTGTGTGAGAAATGAGCAGTATTTAGTCACTTGTAGGATGTTTACTTAGCTCCTTCATTGGAGCTGGGGTAATGATAGCATCTTAAAATTAAAAAAAAAAAAAAAAACCCAACCAACCAACCAAACAACCCCCAAACCCCAGAAAACAAAGCAAAACAAAAAAAAAGCCCAGTCTGTTTGTTGAAGTAATAGTGTGCTGCTAATGAAGGTGGATTAGCTAACTAGAGTAGGCAGAGCGGGTTTCTGAGTTGTCCATCCTTACCACCCCACGCCCATTCTTCCAGAAGTTGTGCATTCAGTTAGAAAAGATTTTCAGTAATTTGAATAAGGACTTTATAATGAACAGGGCAGGCTAGGAACTACATTTTTTTTTTCCTAGAACAATTAATCATTCAGTTGTTTACATGTCCTATCTTTCTCTGTACAGCCTTAAACAACTTCTTCTTCTTCTTCTTCTTCTTCTTCTTCTTCTTCTTCTTCTTCTTCTTCTTCTTCTTCTTCTTCTTCTTCTTCTTCTCTTCCTTCTTCTTCTTCTTCTTCTTCTTCTTCTTCTTCTTCTTCTTCTTCTTCTTCTTCTTTTAAATGTATGTATGGATGCTTTGCCTGCATGTATGTCTGTGCTCCTGGTGAGTGCCTGGTACCCATGGATGGTGGAAGAGGTCATCAGATACCCTGGAACTGGAGTTAGAGGCTGTTGTAAGCCACCGTGTAGGTTCTGGGAACTTGAACTCAGGTCTTCTGAAGGGCAGCTAGTACTCTTAACTGCTGAGCCATCTCTCCCGTCCAGTCATTCGCTTCTTAGTGTTCATTGTTATCCCATGGGACATAGTACTCCTTTATCTACTCAGGTAAGTCAACAACCAATCATGGAATGTATACTGTGACATAGCACCAGGCTAGGCCCAGGGATATGGCCATGAAATGACTAAGCATCGTAAGTTTCTTGGTGGTAAAACCAGGCAAAAATCATCATCGTTTGCAAGACACCTTGTTTGGAATTGGGCTCATGAGAGGGACATCAGTCAACCTCTTAGAGTATCCATGTGTAATAACACGGCTGGAGATCGATAGGGTGCTGGTCCAGCTTGCCGTTTACCTACTAAAGGGGGTGCAGAAAGAGTTCAGAGGGGCTGAGCAGCTAAACAATCTGCTCATGTTCAACTGGAAAAGAAAATTTAATTTTCCTGGCAATTATGAGGGAACAGGGTATGCACTAAACTGAAATTTAAAAGTAAAGGAGTCAGCCAGTTTGGCTTACTGTGATACAGTGGCTTTGCTGTTGACTACATCAAGTTGGGTGGTTTATGATAATAAGAATGGCCTACTACAGAAGAGAATACGTTTTTCTTTGTATGAGAAAAGATGGCTCTTTACCTCAGGAGGGATTTAGAACTGGGTCACCTTTCTCATTTTCTCCGTACTGATGGAATACAGGTCATTGGAGTCTAGCTTTGTTTAGCTTTTCTTGCCCCATTTTGACAAAGTGATAAAGAACCTAATTACCAAACTGCTCAGATAACAGAGATGGGAGAATCGCTGTCTCAAAACATGGAGCTGCACCTTTTCCAGACTGTTGAAGGGCCATCAATTTCTGGGCTTGAAATTTCTTCTCTGGGCACAGTAGCTCGTCATCTTAGGCTACATAGTGAACTCCAGACCAGCCCGAGATCCAGGGTTAGATCCTGTCTCAAACAACAACAAAACAAAACAACAACAATAATAGCAACAACTCCTAGTCATTTCTTCCACTTAGAGTCTGAACGAAGAGCTTAAGTGTACAGGGCAGCCAGGTTTCTGGTTAGCCCCAGTCAGAGTGTAGGAAGGCAAGGAACTCTGCTTGGCATCTGGGCTCTTTGAAAAATGTTCCATACAAGCCCACTGTGCTCAGTGAAACAATGAATGTAAGCATCGAACCTCCTGTCCTTGGTTTTCATCCGACTCTCCCTGCATTTCAAGGGGGATCTCCATGTATGATCATAAGTAATCTGTCTTCTCCCAGCCTCAGTTTCCCCATCTGTGAAGTAGAGGCTCTTTGTATAAATTTCTTTAACAGAACCTAAATGGATAGAATGAAGAGACAGGGATTTAGCACACAGACAACATGTGGTGGATACTTGTAGACCATCACTCACTGTTACCATGACTACGGTGTAACCGGTGTATACAGAGACTTATTGGTTGACATCCAGAGGAACTGCAAGACATCACAGTGGCCACAGAGAGCCAGAGACAGGACATACGTCTGTGGAACCCAGCCCTGTTCACCCTCCTTCTTTCAGATGCCGATAGCTCTTCATGGTACCCAGAAATTTTAGAAACTCTATTGCTCCCAGTAACCAAACCCTGTTACACAGGAGTATGAAAACTTCGTTAGAATGAACTGTGTTACTGTTGACCACCTAGCCTCAGTGACGCTGGATCTGCCTCTCTTTTTAATTTCATTATTTTTTATTGAAAACAGACTCTTCTCTTATATAATACATCCTGATCAGTTTCCCCTTCCTCCACTCCTTCTACCGCGCCCCCCCCCCCGGGTTCTCCCCGCTTCCCCAGACCCCTCTGTTTTCTTTTCAGAAAAGAGCAGGGCAACAACGGACGACAGCCAAGCAGGACAAAACAAGGCACAATAAGAGAAGGCAGAAGCCCTCATAACAAGGCTGAACCAGGCAACCCAAAGGGCATTAAATAATCTCAAGAGCAGGCAATAGAGTCAGAGACACACCCAGTCCCCCCGTCAGGAGTCCTACAAGAATGCAAGCTAACAGCCATGACATGTACACGGAGAACTTGATGCAGACCCACGCAGGCCACGCTTGCCGCTTCGCTCTGTGAGCCAATGTGAGCGCTGCTTAGTTGATTCGATGAGCCATGTTCTCCTGGTGTCCTCCATCTCCTCTGACTCCTACAATCTTCCCTCCTCTCTTCTAAGGGGTTCCCTGAGCTCCGAGGGGGAGGGATCCGATAGAGACCTCAATTCACACTCTCTCTGGATCGATTTTTTTTTTTTTTTTTTTTTTCGAGACAGGATTTCTCTGTGTAATTTTGGAGCCTGCCCTGGGATCTCACTCTGTAGACCAGGCTGGCGTCGAACTCATAGAGATCCACTTGGCTCTGCCTCCTGAGTGTTGGGATTAAAGGCATGCACCACCAATGCCTGGCTGGATCGATCTTTTTTAATTCTTTTTTGTTTTTTGAGACAAGGTTCCTCTGTGTAGCCCTGGCTGTCCCGGAACTCCCTCTGCAGACCAGGCTGGCTCCATGCCCGGCGATCTCTTAAGAGACAATTTCTTTATTCCGAATTTTGGTTCCCCTCTTTGCTCTGTGGATTTCTATGCTCGTCCTCCTCAGTGTTTCTTCCTTGAACATTGAGAAGCTAGTGGCCCCCGACTCTTCTCTTCTTATAGAGTATCTCCTTGGTCATGTGGGACCCCAGAGGGGTCTAGACCCACAGGTTGAGAATATCTGCTTTAGACTGTTCTGCGTTTAGTTTGGGATCAAATTGACTGAATGGTTTGTGTGGGAATGGGCTACACCAGTTCCACACACCTCTCTTTTCAGATGGCAGACTCATAATATACAAAGCACTGGGATTCCTGAGTCCCAGCCCGAAGGTGAGCGGTTTCCTGTGAGAGCAGACTAAAACTACAGAGAGCTTCAACAGGAGACGGGAATCAAAGAGGCAAGTCACTGAGACTTGGGGGTAGTTCATCCCCATAGCAGAACGTGGCCTTTCTTTACAAAAATGTGGTGTCTGCCAGGCACCTTGAACTCTACAAGCTACTTCCCACCTTAAGTCACTGTATTTACAGCTCCAAGTCCCCATCCCGACTCAATGAATAATCGAGCCCTGTGGATTTTAACTTCTGCATTTTTTTTTTCTCTTGGAATTGCCTTTATTTTAAAATTCAAGAATCACCTCACTGCTTCAGGCTCCTGCAATTTCTCATCCGATTGTTGACTTGAATTAATTTTAAACAAACTAGGAGATCATCCTATTAGGATAGCCAGAGAGCACCAACCCAGTGTAACAGTACAGTTGATATCTGGAAGTAAGTAAATCTCCAGACCACTGATGAAGAGGGTGGCGGTGGGGGGGCTCCCCCATCTCTGGTCTGTGTCTGGGAGGCTCATATACAAAGCAAAAATGGACCCCTCACAATACACAGACAGATCAGGGAGGCTTAATGCAATTAGCCACAGACACCCAGACACTTCTTAACCGCCGTCTTCCATTTTATCTTTTCATCCACTCACAGGTGCTTTTGATAAAGGTCAGGAGGCCAGCTGCTCACTGTGCGCAGATCAAAGCGGCACAGATAGTCTGCCAGGGGTCTTCCTGCCAAGCTTAACCTCACCTGGGAGAGTCGGTTAGCTCAAAACATTCCTAATCATCTGTGCTCCCTCCTCACGTCTCCTGCCGAGTGTGGGACTGCAGTTGACAGCCCCCCACTCCCCTTTCCATTTACTGATGCTCCCTTTGGAAGAGTAACCTCTCTCTCTCTCTCTTTTAACCAACCTACATTCCCTCTCCCACAAAACGTGGTTCCCCCACCCCACCTTGGTCAGGTTACTCTTGTTCAGAAAAGTCCATCCTGTGATGGCACTAGGCAGGGGTCCTCCATTCCTTTTTACTTCTTCTGGAGTAGCCCTCCCTCTCTCTCCCCCACACCCCAGCAGGCATTGCCTTCTGACAACCCAAGAAACAATCAGAGAGATCATTTATTTGAGAATAACAGAGCATGGCAATGGGAATATGAGGGTCCTAGTAAACCATGAGTGCAGTTTGAAGTTGAAGGAAGGGGAAGAATTTAAAGGCGTGTGCGTGTGTGTGTGTGTGTGTGTGTGTGTGTGTGTGTGTGTGTGTGTTTAAGGTTGTGGTGGCAGCCTTTGTTCAATGATGTGATTATTTTTGGTAGTCTTCTGAGAATAGTTCTCATGATCACACAGGAATAAGTTCCCCCATCATAACCCAGTGGTTTTATTTATTTTGGTTAGGGTTTGAGAAAAGTGACTCCATGTTGATCCTGATAATTCTTATTTAAGTTTTTTTAAAAAATAATGTAAATAACTAATTGCTTAGCAGTCCATAGTTTGCTTTCTCGTAGAAGATGAGAAAGTTCCCACTGAAACCTGGGATGTCCACAAGCGACACGGAACAATTTTAAGGCGTCTCTCAATGTCTTGGTGGTGGGTACTGTGGGAAAGTCTGTGTCTCCTGGAGATGACTGAATTTACCTGGTTTTCACTCCGGCACTTGGGGCTGCCTCTGCACCTAAACTGTTTCCCAGAAGCACAAAGCTGGTTTGACTGGTCATTTTCACCACTAGCCTTCTGGAACTTTCCCTCTGTGCTTACTTCCTAACTTGAAGTTGGACTTAAACGTTGCCCCTGTTTGAGCCTGACATCCCCCATGATGGCTCTAGTTCCTTCTTTAGACAAGCTGGCCAGACATGTGATGTCACCTACATGAGCAGTGGGGTCATCTCGTGGCCTCTTTACAAACCCACAACCACCAGTCACAAGTACTACATTTTTCTCCTCTCGGAGACTTTTACAGTAAGCTGAGTATAGGGATGCAAAGCTGTTTTGTTTTTAAAGACGATGAACGTCCTCTTTAAGATCCTTTCATAACCCATAACCCTATGCAGGTGGAGTGTCTACCTACCACTAAGCTGGCTGCATGTGGAGTCTCATTACCTGTCACAGGGAAAGAGAAACGCGGCTATCTTTCTTCCTCTGAGAGTTGCCCATATGCAGAAAGGGCAAGGGCATAAAAGCCGAGAACATAAATGGCAAAGCATCTCTCTGTTTTCTTCTCCTCTGCAAAGTGTGCAGCCGGCACTTTTTCTACTTCCAGAGCTCAGGGCAAACTGTGCTCCCATGCCAGGAAACGCATCTCTTCATCTCTCCCATCCATCTTTCAAGTGGGGCTCCCTCTCCAAAGGCTCTCCCTGCTCTCTCTGACTGCAGCTCCTTCTTTGTTTTGAATCTTGACTGGCACACTGCATTTTTGTAATCTGCAGCAACCTCAGGCATGTAACAAAGTCTCAGGCACTTAGCAGCACTTGGTGAAGCGGGCTGCCCGTGCCATTTGCAAGCCGTCTGGACCGTTGCAGCCAGTCAAATCTGAGTCTCCGACTTAGGTTTGTGTGTGTATAATATCTAAGATGGGTTCTTTTGTCTTGAGTCCTTATGAAGATAATAAAAATATTAGCCCCCTAAACTTATCTTTGTAGACGATCTGAGGCACAAATAATAACCGAGCCCAGGTCATATGAGAACTGTGTTGAGTCAGCAGGTAAATATATTTATATATAAAGAACTATCTATTACATACGGGAATTATGCTATTGTCCTCCTCCAAGGAACTGATAAAATGCTTATCAGTGTGGCCAACATTTCTGTTCTGGGCTATTGTTTTTCCCTTTCTTCTTTGTATCATGCAAGTTGCATTAGCTCTTGCAAGTTGCATTAGCTTCTTTTTGGCATGCCCCTGATAGTCTTGATCTTGCATTTATCACCAAATTCTTGACCTTTCATTCGTTGCCAGATCACTTCAATTTACCTTCTTCTGCAGAGACAGGAGGTCCCTTCTTCATGTCTCCACATCACAGGAGTTGCTGCTTGGTGGAACTCTGAGCTGAAACTTCATTCTCCATTGGGGTGCTCTTGTGGTGGCCACAATACCCTCACTTCTCACCCTGTATCAGGAGGCATGGTATAGGAGGCGTTACCGCTCACTCTTGGCATGCTCTGTCTCCAGGGAGGCCTATCTCATGGTGGCATTTGTGGTAGGTACCCTTATCTCCTCTGCTAGACTGTAACCTCTTGAAGATGTCAACAGTATCTCACTCCATTTGTTCCCTCTGGGGCTCCTAGCAGGGTTGCATAGGATAGATGCTCATGAAGTGCTTAATGGATTGGATTGCATTAGCTATTGCTTTGAGTGCACAAAAAGGGGTGCTGGAACGCTGAAGAGCCTTAATTCACCTCATGGGGCTACCCGGAAATCCTGTCAGACTTCATTTATGCACCCCGGCTCTCCATGGGTAAAGTCAATGCCAATTAATGCCAAGTTTCAGCAGCAGAGAGCAAACACATTTTCACCTACAGGCTGCTAAGTTCCTTCTCTGCTGTATATCTAAGTGATCATAAAGCAAGAAGCCCCCTGGGATTCTATTTTATTTAGGCAAAGGCAGGTGTGCTGGGGGAGCTTTGTATTTGTAAGCAAACACAGAAAGCAGGGCTTAGTTTTGCAATTACTTGCAAAGGCTGCCCATGTTTTCCAGCATGTAAATTAGGACTTGAAGGAAAACATCTAATTGCATTTCGCTCCAACTAATTGCCAACTCAAAATTTTAGATTAGTGTGCACACCATACTTAATTTTTTTGTTGCTGTTATTAATAAACACACTTAGCTCAGTAAGAAGGGAAATAATGAGCCGGAATTAAAGACTTGAGGGCCGCCCCACTAAGAAAAGGCTTTGGGTGATGTGGTAAGGAACCAATGAGAAATGTGTCAAAGCCATGGCTGAAATACCAGACAAAGGTTGCCTGGGTATTGTGCCTCTGAGTGGGTTTCCTGGTGAAGGTTAGAGAAGAAATATGAAGTGGGATTTGGAGTCATTGCTTGTGTTCTGCCACTAGGAGGGGCCATGGTTACAACCATGAACGTGTCCTTGACTGTGTTATACTGGTAGCCTTTCCTATGTGAAAAACAAAACCTCCTTAAAAGGCCTTCTTAGAACACTGTGCCTCACATCCGGAGAGAATGGTACAGTCTTTTGTGAGTAATAGAAACGTACTGTGATAGCCTTGTGTTGCTAAATGAACATTACAAAGCATGACAGCATCATAGTCACACACACACAAAATAAGGACATGCTACGGTGTTGACTGGAAATGAAAAAAGAGGCTTTGTCACATGTTACGGAAAGGTACCCCCGGCAGCTTCAGAATGCTCCTGTTTTCTCAGCAATCATTATTTTCCAAGGGACACAATGAACTTTTTGTCCTTCTAAACACAGCAGTGAAAAAAAAAATGGATCTGGGAAACTCAATTTAGCAATACAGGTTTGCAAATGTATTTACCATGGAGAAGACTTTATTCAAAGATGGTTATTTCTGTGTTGCTAAGTGAAGGGGCAGAAGGGAGGCTGGCTGAACTTTGGAAAAGCATAGGAATAAATGTAGCCTTGCTCAATCAGACCTCTGCGTTCCCCATACTGTTCTTTAACAGGTATGGTGCTAGATGTAGCGGGTACCCCAGTGAGAAGGCGCAGCAAGATGCCTATCATTGTCAAGTTTCCAGACAGGTGGAGAGCAGATGTTACAGAAAAAAAATAGACATAAGCAAATATATGCCTATAAATTGTGTTCGGTGCTGTGAGAGAAAGTACAGGGAGTGATTAAGATTACAAAAGTTGCATCTAATTGAAATGGGGGAAGGTTTAGGAAAACCTCTCCCAGAAATAACATTTAAGCCAAAACCTGTGGGATGAGGAGTATTTAGTGAAAGCAAGGGGAACAGATCTTTCCAGACAGATGGAAGGACAGGTGTGAAGGCCCTACAGTTGGCACATTGTAGGGAGTGGAAGGTAGCTCTTGGGATAGAGCTTGGTGACCGAGAGGGAGCGATTTGAAATAAGCTGGGAAGATCGACAAAAGCATGAACGACCACACAAGGCCCTGGAAGCCATGACAGGGAACTTAAGTTTTTACCTCCGAAGCAACAGACAGCTGCTGAAGGGTGGAAGGGGTGGGGGCGGTGAGAAAACCAGTTTAAAGAAACCTCGAGCCACACAGGGAAGGATGGAATGAAAAAGACCAGGGAACCTGTTGGGAGGAAATGTCCACGGAACTGATGAGAGAGTGGGTAATTTTTCTCTTCCCTCTCGGTGGCCATTTGAATGAGAATAGGTCCATAAGCTCATATGTCTGAATACATAATTTGTGAACTGTTAGGAGCTGTGGCCTCGTTGGAGGAGATGTGTTACTGGGGATGGCTTTTGAGGTTTCAAAAAGGTCCCTTATTCTGGGTCTCTTTCTCACACCCTTCTGGTTGTATCCCAAGCTCTCAGCTACTTCTCCAGTGAGATGCTTGCTTCCCTACTGTTGTGCTCCCAGTCACGATGGTCATGAACTCTAAACCCTCTGAAACTGTAAATCCCAAATAAATTCTTTCTGTCAGTTGCCTTGGTCATAGTAACTTATCCCAGCAACAGAAAAGTAACTAAGAAACCTTCTCACTTATTCTCCATCATCCTCATGCCAAACAAGGTGTTTCCCCACCAACCCGGTGAGATTGCTGTTGTGTAGGTTGAAGCACTGGAAGGCTATGGAGGGAGACTGGAAGGTGTGAGGGATGAGGAAGCTTGGTTTACTCCCCACCTCTCCTTGCTTAGGGAGGTGTCATCAGCTGTTGGTTTGCTGGATAGAACCACCTGACAGTGCCACTGTCCAAGGTCCCAGATCTTCTCCATGCTCCACTGTTGTGCTTGGCTTGCCCAGTTCTTGACCTCCAGCAGCGCGTCTCTGAGTTGACAGGCAGTTCCCTGACCATGCTAATCTCTAGTTTGCATGGTCCACCCTTGACTGGCCTTGAACTCTTCCTATACCTTGTAGAAAGGACTCTATCATATTCATGTATGCAGAACGTGCCCTTTGTTTTCCTGGATGTCGTCTGAGACCATGAGTTACAACAGCGGTTTCGATCCTAAATGATGATAGCGTTTAGAGCAAATGGATGGATCTGAGACAACATTTGGAATTCTACGTGAGGCGGATGATGACAGTAGAGAAATGAGAGAGCGAGAGAGCCGTGGGATACATGCAGAGCTTCGGAGAATCTTGAGCAGGATTAATTGATCTCTGGCCAAATTTAGCCAGCATAGAATTGACCAAGGGAAATGAGTGGCCACTAGATCACCTCTACACACCATGGAAGTGCCCTGAAAGCCCTCATTAGTTGTCATGAAGTAGTCACCAACTGGAGTCAAGCTGGTGTTACTGTACCCACAGTCTCCCACCTTGGCATTCTAATTTCTACATCTTCCTGGGACTATGGAACAAAAACCAAATAAAACTCTTCGCAAGAGTATGTCCTTAACCTAAGCAAGCACTTCTTTTATTAGGAAATGATGTTTTGCCTAGGTATTGCCTAGCTCTTGTTTCTTTTAAAAGAAAAAAATTAATAACCCATCTTGCATCTCCTGCTTTTAAAAAGCAGACCATTGCAGGAATCACCATCTGTTTTCCTGACCTCTGCTTCTCCGAGGAACTCTGTTGCATCACATCCTAACTGGACCACTTGTCTGTGTAGACGATCTGCCATTCTTTTCCCCTCCTGTCCACTTGACTCACCAGAGGACTCTGGAGTCTGTGAAAACACAGGATGTGTGGAGGGACAGAGTGATACACTGGTGACTTCTTGCTGTGGCCAACAGCAGGCTGGTCATCAGGATGGTGGCAAGTCATGTTGTGTCTGTGAACCTTTCTCTGGATCTCTCAAGCTGCAGAATAAGCCTTCCAAGAAGATTTTTGGAGTTTCTTTTTACAACATATTTATGCATCTCCAGGCATTGAAAATAATGGCCAAGACATACACACACACACACACACACACACACACACACACACACACACACACACACACACACACACACAGATGGGTGTTTTTGGACTACTTAAATTGTTTTCAGAGCCATGTGCCTATGAAAATTCTCTTACCTTTCCTCCCCTCCCCCCTCTTTCCCTTCCACATCCCTTTCTGGGCTGTAGCCACTCATCCAATAAGAATTCAGAGTGAGCGTCATGTGAGTATAAGGGACAAATGATGTCAGGTGCTCTGAAGTTTGTGAAAAAAAAAAACAAAACAAAACTACAAGACATGGATTTAGCCCCAAAGGTCCAATATATTAGATTAGAGTGAGGAGACCAACATTTGAATCTTAATGATGTCTTTTGTTAACTGAGACCTCGAGCAGGTTGCACAGTGATAGCCACCCTGTCTTAGTTCATCTGCCATATAAAAAGATTGAACTCTATGTTCACTAAGCCCTCTAACTACTCTATGCTAGGAGGCACAGTTCTGGTGGTCTTGAGCACAGATGAATATTTTGCTCTCAGAATCCCTCTGGGTTATTATTTAAAAGCTATCAAGGGCCCCGAGGAGTGTTGGAATTTTATCTCTTGATATTTATCATATAAAGTTTACATCAAGGTAGTTAAAAATAATAATCTACAAGATGATATTATCTGACCAAGTGCCCACTATTGCCTACCTGTTATCCAGTGAACTTTGGGTAGACCGAATCTTGATTAGACTCCCCTCCTCCCCTTGGGCCTGTAAACCAGCGTTCTCCCAAGTTGAGCAAATACTGAAGCACTAAAGTATGGAACATTCCCCTTTTAATAGGTCATTCTGGGAATCAGTGAACCATTCCAAGAAACATCCTGGATTTAGGTATCATGGTTTGGCCACCTGCTTCCTCATCTGCCCACCCCTTTTTCCCTGGCAAGGCTTCTGGGAGCTCTGCACACTGTGGTTTTGCCTGAGGTTTTGCTTACAGTCTCAGCTTAAACCATGGTCTAGGAATACTGAATGAAAGTTCCAGAGAGAAACAATTTATGAGTTTCACTTTGCAAGATGTCCTGAATAGAATGATGAAAGCTCATAGCACCCTGTGCTGGCTGAACGGGAGGGATTACCCAGTGTACACAGGACACAGTGCCTCTCAGTTAATATTTAACCACCTCCATTAGAAGGACAGTTGAGGGAGGCATTGTGGTCCTGGTATTCAATACAACATCTTGTTGTATTGAATAATGTCCTCAGAGCCCAAGAGTAGTGACGATGGCAATTTTATTACAGCATGTCATTATAAGTATTCTATTTTATGATTAGTTGTTATTGTGCCTAATTTATAATGCACCTGATTTACACATTAAACTTTTTCATATGGAGTGTTGCTATCTGCAGTTTTAACTTTCCCTGGGGATTCTTGGGAGCTCTTCCCTTATGGGTAAAGGAAGTAAGTACTGTATGAGAAAAGGCCTTTTCTGTTGAATTTTGATTTACTCTAGGTCCTTAGATAAAAATATTTTCTTTATTGCAATAGTTTATTCTTGAAACAAAATTTCTTTATCCAAATCTAGTTTTCCCCCCACTTTGATCGTTTCAAAACAAGATAAAGGGCTAGATGAGCAGAGTGGCGTGGTTATACATCTTTGCAGATCTCCTTAATGCCCGGCTTTCTGTTGTCTCCTGATTTCATCCTCTGCGCTGTGTTGCCATGGTTAGATACTGGAGAAAGTCCAGCCTCCCAGAGTTGGAAGAGGAGGCCATGAAAGAGCCTTTGAAAGGGTTTCAGGATTCTTGGCACCCTATTCAAAGACCACTCAGGAAAGCTCCGCCATATCTGCCCTCTCCTTTCCTCCAGGTCTCCCCACATTTGGCCCCCTTCTCAGCTGTCACTTCAAATGTCATTTCCATGAAGGTACCCCCTCTGACCACCCAGCTGAAGCACCTCATTTTCCCTCCTGTTCTTAGCTCTCATTTCAGGTGGTTTTATTTAGTTTCTAGTATTTACCATTGTTTAAATTGTGCGCGCGTGTGTGTGTGTGTGTGTGTGTGTGTGTGTGTGTGTGTGTGTGTACATGTGTGGTTTCTGTTTTATTTTTTATGTGAATTTATTTCACTCTTCCTTCTAGGGTGTAAGCTCCTGGAGGTCAGGGCTTTGAATTGATCTCTTCTAGATTACTAGCAGCCCCAGAGTCAGTGCTCAGCAAATGCTCACAGACTACGATGCCCAGCGTTGTATAGAAAGCTCAGCGTTTCTCTTAGGAGTGATGTCTAGAGGTAGGGTTGTGGAAGCCATGCCAGAAGTAGATATGTGATGAGGCTAGAAAAATTCTTTCTAACAAAGAGGCAGGAGGATGCCAGCCAGATGTCTGGGGCCTGTGGAGTTGATGTAGCCTGTATAGGGGTGAAGAGAAATTTTCTTGTTGTTCTCTGAGGTTTATTGGAATGGAACTGACAAAGACAGATTAAATAATAGGCAAGTTATATGAATTTATTAATAGAAAAAGGGAAAATTGCAACATGGGGGAATGCACAGGAGTGGGAATACCCATTATCTTGGCACAGTTCAGCAAAGCACATGTTCCTTTTTCTATAGGGGAAGAGGAGAATTGGACATGTAAGGGGAACAGCAAACGCTTGTTTGTTTAAAGGAAGCTGGATGGGTTCAAAGGTCACAGTATCTCCCACAAAGCTCCTTAGGTTGCAGGCAGACAATGGATCATAATGATTTCCTGTGGGACGGGACTAGAGGACAATGGGACATGACAGAAGTCTGCTGATGGACTTCACTGTTTCTTCTATACCAGGGGCCGGCTCTCTTTCTTTTGGCTAATGCTGTCTTAGTAAGTAAGAAGATGGGGTAATTGTGTTTCTCTGTTGATGGGGCTGGTCAGGTAGATAAGGGGAATTTGCTGAAAGCCACTCTCTAGCTGGGAGGTGGGTAAACAAGGAAGATCAGAGTAACCTTGTTTGGGAGGAAGGTCCCAGGGCCTCTAGGCAGGCTAAAGCCATGGCTCTTTGGGGTATAATTTCCTAAGCCCCACATGCCAGGGTGCTGAGAGAGGTTGACGCTGGCGTCAAACACAGTCCCTGGGCAGGATCCCCAGCTGAGGGAAGATGATCATTCTCCTTTGTAGTCTCTACTCATACGACAGACACTTAGGTTTAATCTTAACATCCTTTGGAAAGGATGAGGAGGAAACGGGGAAGCCCAGCTAAGTACATCTCCTGGCTCTTTATCTCTCATGTCCTATTTAAGGTCACTTTCCTCAGTGCCTTTCTGGAACCTCTAGTACATTCTTTGCCACCGTTATCTACCTCAAGCTCCTTCTTAGAATTCTCGGTGCTCCTTGGAGATCAATGGACACCTGAATGCTTGCTGCCCTACAGTGGTTAAAAACAAGGATTGCTCCAGTTCATAGGGGGATGTATTTTTGTGCTTTATTAAAACACACACACACACACACACACACACACACACACACACACACACACACACACATCACCACCACCACCACCACCAACAACAACAAAACCCCAGAAGGTAGAGAGCAGAAATCTCTAGAAAAGATCCCAAGTTGGAAGAATATTAATTCCAAAGAACTATTAATTCCAAACAATCTCAAACAGCCTGTGATCTTGCAGAGAGACCTGGCAACTTATAAGCATGACCAACGTCCATGTTCTTTTCTTACTGATCATGTTGTGTGTGTGTGTGTGTGTGTGTGTGTGTGTGTGTGTGTGTGTGTGTGTACATGTAAAGGCCAGATGTCAGTCTTGGGGCACTGTCCACCCTAGTTTTCAAGGCGAAGTCTTGCACTGGACTGGAGCTTGTGAGCAGGCTGGGATAGCTATCCTGTAAGCCCCAGGGAGACACTTGTTTCCTCCTTTCCAGCATGCTAGGATTATAAGTGTGCACTGTCAGGCTGAGCTTTTTTCATGGTGCTGGGGATTGAACTCAGGTCCTCATGATTGCATGGCAAGCACTGTGCCAGCTGAGCCATCCTTCCAACTGTGTGTGTGTGTGTGTGTGTGTGTGTGTGTGTGTGTGTGTGTGTGTGTATACATGCGTGTGATTTTACTTTATTTGGACCCTTGTGGTATTTAACAGTTACAATAGAGATTGTAGATAATATATAGCAAAAGACCATTATAACATGAAGTTTTGGGGCTGGAAAGATAGCTTAGCAGTTAAGAGCACTGGCTGCTTTTCCAGAGGACCCAGGTTTGATTCCCAGCACCCACATGGCAGCTCACAACTGTCTGTAACTCCAGGTCCCTGGCATCTGGCATCTTCATGCCAATGCACATAAAATAAAGTTAAGTAAATGATTAAACAAAAACAAAACCGTGAATTTTTACTCAAGGGCCAAAGACACAATGATATTCTGCGGTGGACAGAGTAAAATAATCCTCAGTAACCCTTGCCCCTGAATAGCTCCTTTTTGAGTGTGGGTGGAACCTGGATCTAGAACCTCTGTCTTGTGCTTATGTAATGTCATATGGTAGGAAGTGCTTTGTATCTCTAACCCAAGTCCCTAATTATCTCATCTAATTAAAGGAGATGTTATTGGGTATACCTGACCTAACTTAGTGAGCCCTTCAAAGGAGGGCTGCAGGTAGTGTCTAGGATATGAAAGCGGTTCCCGGCTGGCCACCAACAAAATAACCCAAGCCTCAGTCATATAAGTGACAGCAACTCAGTTTGAATAAAATCCCCAAGCTCTAGAAAGAAGCCCCGTTCAGCAGATTCCATGATTTCCTCCTACAACACCGTGAAGGACTCAGCTGAGCCACCCCTGGCTTTCTGATCTACACTAAACAGGACAAAACTAAACAGGTGTAATTTTAAATTGTTGATTTTTGTTGTTCTGTGTTACACGGCAATAGGACCCTGATACAGACCCCAGTCGACATTCGTGTATTTAATTGCCCGTCTTAGCGGAACCTTGGAGCTTTCCTGTGATTATGGATGACAATGGCAACACAAGAAGGCAGGCTAATAAACAAGACACCTCGGCTGTGCCACCGTAGAGTGACCCACGGGTCGTCCCCTCAAGTGACTTACTGATACTCTTTTTACGAGTCCTACAGAAGAACCATCACTACAATTTTCCTTTTTAATAATAAGATACTATCCATTCTCTTTTCTCTACACAGTATATAAGTGCTTGAAGAACTTTTGCTGACTCTCGCTCCGTGTTTTCCTCTGTACACCTCCACCGCCTTGGCCTGAGTTCTGTGTGCTCAGTGCCTGCACTTTCTGGTGTCGTGAGCTCTCTTTGCTCTTACGCAGCGCCCTCCACAGAGCGGTCAACACGATCTTCAGGAAAACAAAACACAAAAACCGAACACACATGGCTACAAGGTGTCATTTCTCTTCTGCAGGCGTCCCATGGCCGGAATGTTTGCGTCCTCCTAAAATTCATATGTGGAAGCCCCAACTTTCCACGGAGATGCGCTTGGAACGAAGCTCTGTGTGAGAGCAGTTTGCGTTCAGTGATGCCAGAAGGTTGGGGCTTCATCTGATTCTCTGAGTCCTTAACAAGAAGGAATGCCAGAGAGCTGCTTCTCTCTCTATGTCTATTTATCGATGAAGACCCCCTGCCCTACAACCAAACTGTCAGGAGCCTTGACCATGGACTTTCTCAGCCACACACTAGAGGCATGATTGTGTGTTGCTTAGGCCATCCAGGATTTGCTGTCTTGCCAAGACTTTGTGTCGGTTCGAAAGAAAATGGCTCCCAAAGGGAGCGGCACTATTAGGAGGTGTGGCCTTGTTGGAGTTGCTGTGGTCTTGTTGGAGGAAGTGTGTCACTGTGGGGGCGGGCTTTGAGGTCTTGTTTTCTCAAGCTTCATTCAAAGTGACAGTCAGTTGCCTGCAAGATGTAGTTACTCTCAGCATCACGTCTACTGGCGTGTTGCCATGGTCCCCTTCATGATGATCATGGACTGAACCTCTGAAACTGTAAGCGAGTCACCCTCAATTAAATGTTTTCTTTATAAGCATTATAAAGAAATGAAGGTCACGGTGTCTCTTCACGAGCCATAGTCAACCCTAGCTAAGACAGATCCGCTGAGCTCAAGAACGCAGCTTTCCCTCACTCCTGGGATGAAACTGAGACTGTCCACCGTGACTCTCCTGCCGATCTTTCCTTTCTACTTTTGCTCACATCAGCTTCATCTTAGGTTATGAAGAATGTCAGATTCTTTCCCTTCACTTTCAAGGAGCGGCTTCCTCTTGGAACACCCAGCCCTCTTAGAGTTTCGGCTCAACTGTGTGTTCTTTGGAGAGAGCCTCTCTTCCTGGGATTCTGCCTCCTTGTTCTCCACCATTCACACTGGTGTATTCTTGGGTTGTTTCCTCCTCAGCTGACTCCTGTGCTTGATTGTAGATTCCTGAAGGGGAGAACGAGTCTCTCTGTGCACCATTGTGTCTCAGCAGCCACCTTACTGCACAGGAGCTGCACAACACATATTTGTGAAATGAGCAGAGCTATCGCCCTTTTATTTTATTTTATTTTTAATAAAATAAATTGGATGGATTTCAGTGCACACTTGGTTTATGTTCTTCCTCTTCCTTTGTGCCTCCTAATCCTTGTTCTCTTCCTCCTGGTTCCTCTTCTCTCTCCTCACCTTCCTTCTCTTGTCCCATCATGTATCTGCATTCTGTTCATTTCTTTTTTTCCCTCTCTGACCTTTCCTTAAGACTGTTCCCCACTCTCATGGTTCTCTTGCAGTTTCATGATCTATGCCCCAATCCACACACGTATATACATATAAAAATTAAAATCTAGGATCTATATATGAGAGAAAACATTCAATATTTGTCTTTCTGAGTCTGGCTTGTTTCATTTAATATAATAACTTGCAGTTGCATAATTTTCTTGCAATGACTGGATAAAATTCCATTATGTATATGGAATAGACTTTCTTTACCCCTTCATCTGTTGGTGAATATCTAGGTTGGTCCCACTTTCTAGCTATTCTGAATAATGCTGCATTATACGTGGATTTGTATTTCTGTGGTAGGATTTTGAGTTCTTTGGGTATATCCTCAGAATTGGTACAGCTGGGTCATGTGGAAGTTTTGTCTTTGAGGAACCTTCAGAGTGATTCCACAGTGGCTATAATTAATTATACTCCCACCATCAGTGAATAAGGCCTCCTCTTTTCTCACATTTTTGCCTGCATTTTTTATTTATTTTCTTGATATTAGACATTCTGGCTGAGGTAACGTGGGATGGGATTTCAAAATAGTTTTAATTTGTGTTTCTCTGGTGGTTAATCAGAGAAATATTATAGAAAATGCTTACTGGCCATTTGTTCTTCCTTTGAGAATAGTCAGTCCAGTTCATAAGTCCATTTATTGTTGGGAAGATTTGAAGTGTTTTGGAGTTTATTCTTTTGCACTTCATCTTTTGCACGCCTATCTGGAGCAGAATGGGCATTTTTTCCCCTCCCATTCTGTAGCCTGTCCAAAGAGCTGACATCTGAGTAACACTGGTTCTTGCTATATTCCACACAGGCCCGTGGAGTCAGCAATCTGCATTCTGTACCCTGATCATCCTATCAGCAACTGAAGGGTTAGGGTGTGACTTCTGATTATTACAAGGACTCTAGTTCTTGGACATTGGTTCAGAAGAAAATATATGTTCAGAGAACAAACATTAATTTCCCGTTGTTGCTGACAGGGTTTCATGAATGCCAGGTTAGTCTTGAACTCCCCGTTCCTCTTGCCTCCACCTCTCAACTACTGGGATTCCATGTGTGTGTCATCATGGTTGGTACACGTTAGGCAAGCATCCTACTAACTGAGCTACATCCAGTCCAGCTGTCCATTTTTAACCCAGTGGATGGCATGGTAGCTCTTGGAAAAAGTCTCTTCCCAGAGAGGTTTAGGTTGCAGAGCCAGCTAGACAACATTAACAGTGGGTAGTTTCATATTCCATGGTGATGTCTTTGGAAATGATGCTAATAACATCATATAAAAATATTGTAGTGAACTAATAACATGGTATGAAAATATTGTAGCGAGCTGTTTTTCATTTATCTCAATTTCTCTTCCGTTCCCCAAAGCCAGTTCCTATGGCCTTAGGTAAGGATGCTCCTTTTTAAAATATCCCTTCATTTTTATGTTCTCCAATTAACGCTCATTGGGATTTTGAAAAGTCCTCCTGAAAATTCATTTCTCACTGAATATATTAAAAAAAAATAACCAACAATAACCTATAGTTGTAAGGTTTTGTCAATATATGAAAACAGGAAAGAAAAAAAAATGGTGTGAGATAAGGTTTCCAAATTTGGATGCATGTGAATTGTGTTTTAACATTTTATGATACTCTCTGAGTCTGAATACAGGAACAGTTCACCCTGGAGGCTCCAATATGGGGATATCTAAGGAATAAAATGGGGTCCGCTGGGCTCTCCTATGCTTTGCTTTAGGGAAGGATGCACTCTATCCTCTAGATCACACTGGAGACCAGCCTCATCTGTTGTCTCACTTACTCAGGAACTCAGTATTCTCGTTTTAGCAGGCCTTTTGTCTTACTGGAAATTTCTGCACTGCAATGAAGTACATTTAGAGTACTCATTGGTTGACTTAGCGCCACCACCCACCACTGCTTCAACTGCACCATGCTTACTGAAGTAACTAGCACAAATGTTCTCTTCAGATCTCAGGAGGCTGTCCCTCCCGGTCTTCACAGCTCAGCCTAAATCTTACCTTTCTACATCTCCACAAAGTCTTCTCTGCCGGCATCTACCCTCCTTTGGGTATTAGACTTAGTGTCTCTATGGGGCCAATGGAGAACAGCTTTGTGATTTGGGCCAATAGGGATAGAGGAAAGTGGAGGGGACTGTAGGAAGTTTTTCATTTACCAAAAACTAAATTGTTTCAAAAGATCTCCATCATCTGAGTTTGAACCTCAGTGGCACATGATGGCTTCTCTTCTACAGCGGTCATTAGACCTAATGCTTCTGCCACTGCGTATTCATTCTCGTGGTCTAAATTTCTGGGGCCTATGGAAATGGGGTTTACTAAGCTATGTTAATTATCCCAAGAAAAAAAGGATTCTGTACTCTATGTCCATTGCATGGTAGCTGCCCCAATTCCACCACAGGCATGCAGCAGATGTATGGTGATTCTACGTTCCCAGGCTGCCTGATTGACATGTGAGGGCACACGTGTGCGTGACGCATGACGTCTACTCTGGCTTGCTGGAGCACAACACTCCTCAGGGTGTGTGCCGCTTTAACGAGGGGCTGCTGGGTAAAGCGTTGCATGGCCAGATGATTTTGGGAAAAGCTGACTTTAGCAAGGTTAAAGTTTAATGTTTTCCTTTACTGCAGGTTTTTTTTTAATAGCCTGAAAATGTTAATGAGCGCTATGCATTTTTAAAAGGGGAACGATAAAAGATGACGATCGTCGGCCTCATCCCCGCTGCATCTCAAAAGTACATTTCTATGCTCTGGCTTCTCTTTCGACCCCGCGAGCCTTTTGCTTTCTTCCCGAAGCACATTTCCCAGATTCCCTGACAGCTAAGGTTTTGAGTGAGAATTCTGATTTTACCAATCTCCTGGGTTCACATGGGATTTGGAAAGCAGAAGTGAGAGACAGGCTCTCTCCCTGAGCGCTGCTGATGCTGGAAATAGGTGCCATTGTTTAGAGACAGTTTTAATTTTTCGGGTGACAGCAGTAGTGGCTTCCAGACTTCTGTTTGCAGCTATCATGAGGGACCCTTGAGCAGAACAGCTCAGGAGAGCCTCTAACTTCTGCTTCTCCAGTTCTTTCAAAACAACAACAACAACAACAACAACAAAAACAAATGTTGCAATTGCTGTCTCTCACATTAACTTTCTTTTCTGCTTGCATCACTGGGAATGGGTTCTGTTTCCTATACTGCAACACAATGGCAATGACACAAGGGACACAGAATGTGGGATGACTTTGTTTTTCTGGCATAACTCAAGGTCATGGTTCTTTAGAACAAATTTGGGGAAATTGCCTATGGGAGGAACACTGAAATCAATATCAGAAGGTCTGAGCTAGAGCCATGGGTTCGCCACTTACTAGGTTGGGAAGGCAGCTTCTCCTGTGAGCCCTGAGCTTCTCTTCCTTATTTGAAATATAAGGACACTAATTCCTGCCCTGCAGACCTCACAGGGTTGTCAGGAGAATCAAATGGGATGATGAATGTGAAAGTGGTCTGGAAACTGTAAATTGTTATAGGAATGTGAGGCACGGCCATTAGTCATGCTGCCATCCATGAAAATGAATGTTAGATTCATCATGCAGGGACATCATTCTCATAAGGGTTGCCTGAGTTGTCTATGCTTCCTGGAAAACACTAGTGGCTTGATAGATTAATCAGTTGGGAACAAAAATACCACCAGCCTTGCCGAATAGACAATGAACCAGAAGGAACATTCCTCGGCTGGCTCCCAAGGTGGCCTCTTTGGAACACAGGCTTCTCTTTCCTCCCCATCTTTTCCAGATTAAAGTCTTTGGGGGAAGAAAGTCTCCTAATGGAGTCCTTTATGTCTTCAAAATGGACTGAAGGAAATACAGCAAAAAAAAAAAAAAAAATTTCCTTCATTTGCTTTTCTGTTGGAGAGACTGGGAGTGCAGGCAGCCCCCACAGTCTGTGCCTGTGATCCCCCAAACCTGATTTACATAAATTTAACTTTGTAATCTTGTGCTTCTATGACTGCATTAAAATGACAAATAGTGTGGCGCATGATGCAGCTTTCCGTGTTGATGTGGTAGCTGAGTGTTGACGTGGAAGTGACTTACTTCCCTGTCTTGGTCTTCCCTTCCTGGGGACTTGAATATTCAGCAAGTGTCCCTCATCTGGTGAGGTCCAGAGTCTGAGAGAAAGAAGCAAGTAGAGTTATTTAGTTCAAGTCTCTCTCTCTCTCTCTCTCTCTCTCTCTCTCTCTCTCTCTCTCTTTGAATCACAACATAAAACCACATGCAGTTATTTATCTCCTTGCAATAATCAGAAAATAAATCCCACTATCAGATTTCAGGCCTTCTGAGGTCGTTGGGATATCTATGACCCCATCTCAACATCTTGAGTCTTGAGTGTAGTAGAAACAACAGTCACCTGTTTGAGAATAAGCGAACTAAATATTGTCTTGGACTAGTAGTTTTTAATCATGCCATCAGTAATATTTGGGTAGTTAGTAAAAGGGGATTTATATGGTTTGAAGATAAATTAGTAGGTATAGATGAGGTATCTAGACTCAGATTATGTCTCTCCTGAGTTCCTTTTCTTCCTGTTTTATTCCTCTCCTCTCTTCCTTTATTTACCCTACTCCTAGCCCCTACCCTATTGCCTGTTGTGCCCCAGATATTCCCAAACCATAAAGAACAGAGCATACAATATCCTCTCATTGTAGGCTGAGAGTCCTGTCTCCCAATCCCCCTGGCCTGCTTGCTGCATCTGAAATGTTTAGACTCCACAAGGTTGGAGCCAGGTCCACACTGCACTCTGCTGGGCCTTTCATGCCTTAGGCGGGGCTCCACACATAGCATTTGTCCAATAAATATTTATTGAAAGACCCGGTCCCTTTTAGGGTTGTATTTACTCCTCATTTGTCTTCTGTGTCTTATGTCAGATTTGGCTCCTGCTGCTCTCACTCTACTTGTCATAGAGTCAACTTCAGCTGCTTCTGATGTGCTGATGATCACATGATCACAGTTTGTCCTAGTATAAGAGCTCCATGGTGTGAGTGAAGGAATCTTCCTGATGACGGAGAACAAAGCTCTGAGTGGGCTTCCAGCTGATTTAGGGAGCAGGGATATGTATTTGGCCAGAAGAATAATTTATACTAGCTGAGAGAAATTAAGAGCCGTATGGATGCTACAGAAGTTTCATAAAGGGAATAAATAATGGGAAGCCAGGGTGCTGGGGAAAACCAAGAAAAAAAAAATGGAATTTGAAGCAGCTCTTCAGAAATGGCTAGAGTTTAAACACACAGAGAGGGTAAGGGACTAAGATTAGGACTTGTAGAGGCAGAGAAACAGAAACCAGACCTCTAGAGAGCCACATGAATGCAAGGCTGAGGAGGAAAGTCTGACTATTGCCCCATAAAGGCTTATTGAAAGTATGAGAAATAAGGGGGTAAACTCACACAATGGTAGGTTTTGATGGGTCAGTTTTTCACCATGCCACTGTATTCTATTAAAACATGCTTTTGTGTGAAATTTTGGGTGGAAATTTTATTCACAGTTAATACTCTCTTCTCTCCCCAATTTCTAGTGCACTTATATCAGTGAGTACCCTAACTGTCATCACAGAGCCTTCATCCAGTAACAGATGGAAGCAGATGCAGAGATCCACAGCTAAGCAACAAGCTGAGCTCCAGGAGTCCAGTCGAAGAGAGAAGAAGGATTCTATGAGCAAGGGCATCAAGATCATGATGGGGGAAACCTACAGAGACAACCAAACCAAACTAGTGGGAACTCATGAAATTTAGATCAACAGCCTTGGAGCCTCCATGGGACTGGACTAGGCCCTCTGCATAAGTGATACAGTTGTGTAGCTTGATCTACTTAAATGGCCCCCTGGCAGTGGGATCAGGATCTATCCCTGGTGCATGAGCTGGCTTTTTGGAGCCCACTACCTATGGTGGGACACCTTGAACAGCCTTGAGGTAGGGGGAGGGGAGAGGGGCTTGGACCTGCCTCAACTGAATGGACCAGGCTCTGCTGACTCCCCATGGGAGACCTTTCCTTGTTAGAGGAGAGAATGGGGGGGTTGGGAAAGGGAAGTTGGGAGGGGCGGGAAGAGGGAGGCGAGGGGGAATCTGTGATTGGCATGTAAAATGAATTAAAAAAAAAAAACTCCTTTAAAAAATTTCTAATGCAACGTTTCCTCTCCATCCTTGGGCAAATAGCCTAAGCTTTCCCAAGTCTTAAAAACCATCCCTCTCACCCCTGAGTATGCTGGTAGCACTAACCAGGAACTTTCTGTGTCTTCTTCTACCTCTATGCATCTTTTAGATACTGCTACTTCCCACGCCTCTTTCTAGTTCTCTTTCCAGTATGGACCGTTTTCCTGTAGGGGAGTCAGTAGACTTAAGCTTTGGCTTCTGAAGTGAAGATAACTATTTAGGGAGCATCAAAAAACATCAGAGGACAGTGAAGACAGAAGTTAGGGAGAATGTGGAGGAGAGCCAGTCCAGGACAAAGAAATTTGAAGTGTAGGTAGGCAGAGGGGGAGCTGGGCTGTGACAGAAACTGATGCTATGAAGGATGCTGGTAGCCAGTGAAGACTGAGGCTGGGGAAACGGAACTCAAGGGAAGAAGGAGAGGTTTTAGCAAGGGATGCCATAGGCATTTTAAACACTTAAAGACTAGGAAGGGCCTGTTGGAAATGGAAAGAGCTCACTAGGAAAGGTGGTGTCTCAGTGGTAGAAACAGACGCTCGGTTTGGGTGAACTATTTAATGGATGTAGTATGGCATTAGAAAGCAGAATCCATGCGCGCATGTAGACACAATGCTTTGGACTAGTTTGTGAAGAAAGAGAATAATAGGATGGTAGAAGAAGAGGATGTTTGGCTTTAGCTGGGAGAAACTTGTTTTAGGCAGAGCAAAAGGTAAAAAAAGCTATTAATTTTATGTCACTAAGTTCACACCTCATCAATAGAAACAGACAGGAAAGCACGGAGACCCACATTAAGGGAGGCAGAGTCTGTGAGATTCCAAATTTTCTTGTGTTGTGGGTTCATCTCTATTCTTTAAGTTTAATATATGTGTGGTGTTTCATTTCATCTCCTCACAGCGGTACATTGTAATTTAATATTTTTCTTGATGTAGGTATAAATAGAGATGCTAAGGCACATTTATGCATACAGGGTCATCACTAGGTACATGCACTAAATATTAATATTCCAATATCCTCTTCCCAGCTCATGAGTCAAGCAAAAAAATGCTTTTTTTTTCATAGCAATGATTTTTTTTTTTTCTGAAGCACAAGCTTGAGAGGGCTCTCTGTTTTCACAGAAACCAGCAAGGTTATTATTACATTTTCCTGCTGAAAAAAGAAACATTATTCAGAAAACATGGTTAGCAAGGAGCTATGTTCTGCATTTGATTTTTGATCAGGTCAACATCCCCAACCCAACAGATTTAGATGTAATCAATGTAAATGGAAACCCTGTGCTTCTGGATTTATTTATTTATTTATTTATTTATTTATTTATTTATTTATTTATTTACTTACTTACTTACTTACTAACTATTCGTGTTCTTGCTCCTCACTTGGGCTTTTTGGGGACCCCCCCAGGACATCACTTCTCTCTCCTTCCCTTCCATTTGTCGAAATCGATTGAGGGTTGCATCATCTTTGGCTCCAGAATGAGGCTGATGATCCAAAGCTGTGCAAATCAGAACATGGCATTTCCTTGGCTTCTCCATCCTTTTGAGATCTAATCGAGGCCCTATTTAGGCATTGTGAGGAGTTGTGGTGAAGGAACTCTGCAACCATGAGAACTTGAGAGGGGAGATTGCAGCTGCCATCTTATTTCTTGAGAGAAGTGGCAATCCATGGACCAAGCTGATGCAGATGAGAGCATTGTCAGAAGATGGTGTCTGAGGGCCTTGCACCTGGAGGCAGTGCTATGCTTGCTTCCAAACAGTATTTAAAGCATTGCCCTGATTGTTTGATTGATACAACTTTTGGTTGTGTACTTTTGGTTCCTGCCCTGGATCTCCCTCTGTAGACCAGGCTGGCCTTGAACTCACAGAGATCCACCTGGCTCTGCCTCCGAGTGCTGGGGTTAAAGGCGTGTACCACCGCTGCCCGGCTTGAGTTGCATTTCTGATCAGTGCTGTTGCAAGCGCCCTAGCAGAATCAGCCACTTGATTTCTGCCACGCTCTTGAATGCAGTCTTATGCAATTCTAAGCCCTCTGGGTAAAAACTGTTAACTTCATTTTATAGATAAAGGTCACAAAACTGCTAAGTGACAGAGTCAGGATCGGAAGTGATTAAGTTTTGTGTTGACCCGTTCCATCACCATTGCTTTCTAGAGGGCGGCTTAGAAGGAATGTAGGGTTTGGGATGAACACTTGCTTTGTCCTGCTGAATTTACCATCAAGGTAATGATAACACTGTTTAGTCTTGCCCTTGGTTTTAAATGTGCTTTATTTATGCTTTTTATGTTCTTTAGTTCTTCCTCCACATGGTTTAGTAATTCTTTTCTAGGCCCATATTAAAGCTAATAGGCCCAAGAGGCACTTATTAATATGATATATGTCCTCAACTTCAAATATTTATTCCTGAGCCTGCCCTGCACATTGATTTGACTTTAATGTACCTTATTTGCCGGCAAAGTAAATGAAGACTTAGCACGGGCATGTGATACATCTGTGCAGTTATTGCTGGAGCACCCATAGTATGCATCCAAATATTTACCTTTGGCCCTCAGAAATGATTCCCTTGCCAGTTTTCCTGAGCCATTCATCTCTGCTTGGACTGGCATTCACACCCTTAGCTTTTCTTTTGAGTGTCACACAGTGAGAGTGACAGTGTAAACGCATGTCTATGCAGGTTGATTTCAGAAGACCTGGCTGCAAGGTTCCTCTTTTCTTATTTAGTAGTTAGCCAAGTTCTTTACTTTTTCTGGGGCTGTTCTTCAAATTTTGCTTTGAGAAATAATGGATAGGAAGCCTCCACTAAATTATTTATTATCGAGACGTGGTACACACTTGTGGGAAGGAAAGGAAGAAAGGACTACGCTCCGCTTTATGCCAGTAACAGATCAAGGGGCATCAGCTCATCTGAATAGGTGAGAAGTGCCAAGGAAGATGAAAGGAACACGGGACAGGAACACTTTCCACAGAACCCTGGCACTTCTCATGCCTTTGCCTTGTTTTGTTCTCTACAGACTCCATGACTTTCTTGTATGCTTAATTTGTATTTGCTTATATTAATGGTCGGTTATATTTCCACTTGAACATAAACTTCAAGGGGACAGGATTTTATCAGAAGGTTTGGGGGAAGGAACAGGATGAGGAAAAGTGCAAGACTCTTGGGCATAGATTGGGAAAAGGGGTGAGGACCTCAAAGAGAGCATCCTCAGCAATATCCAGGGTCTGGATAAGGAATATCTTTCATCTTTCTTGTATTTATTTTCCATTGTTCTTATTGGCTCTCAAGATTCCTTGTTACAGAGGCCACATTAAATAGCCTCTCTATTCCTTTCATGGAGCTAGGTATTCCCAACACAAAAAATGCTCATGACATCACTACCTTATAGCTGGAGTTTTCTCCAGTCCCACTTGGGCCCACAGCCACTGAGACCCAAGTAAACACACAGAAACTTACGTTACTTACAAACTGTTTGGCCATGGCAGGCTCCTTGCTATCCAGTTCTTATATCTTAAATTAACCCATTTCTATCAATTTATAAGTTGCCATATGGCTTGTGGCTTACTGGTACTTTCACATTATGCTTCCTCTGTCTCTGGGTGACTCCTGACTCAGCCTTCCTGTTCCCAGAATTCTCCTCTCTTCTCATCCCACCTATACTATACTTCCTGCCTGACTACTGGCCAATCAGCATTTTATTTATCAATTAATCAGAGCAACATATTCACAGCATACAGAAAGACATCCCCAGCACTATCTTAATGTTCTGAGAATGAAGAGATTAAGCCGCCTCAAATCTTAAGCAGTTCTATGGGACTGCAAGTACTTTTCACTTGAGTACATTTTGAAAACCCTGTTTTATCAGATCACAGTATCTTCACTACTTCCTACCCAGCCCACTCTATATGCCCTAACTCTGTATATGCCTAGCAGTTTAAGTAGCTAGCAAGTGAATAAACACTGCAAGTGTATAACAGATGTACATGTCCATTTTGGGAGAAGTGCATTATGGGCCCAGCAGCTCCTGAGAGAGCTTTTGTAATCATGCTGTTAACCTGTTCCTGTGGTGTGCAGCCGTATAACTTTGACATGGGCTTGGGTACAGTGTTGGAGAGTCTAGGCTGAAGCAAACCTTTGGCTATTGTTCAGTTTGGGCAGATTCATTTCTTCTTCACCCACGAGAAGAAAGGATTCTCAGCAATTCAGAAGCTGCTCTTGCCCTTTGGTGAAAGTATTAAATACAGACGCCAAGAACTCGACCTGAATCAAAGAGCACAGACCTAATTTGCAAGGATTTTAAAGTAGGCAGCAGAAAGACAGCTAGAGGTCTTTAGAGTTTTGTGTTAAGAAAAATAACAGGGAGATTTTTATAGATAATGTAATCTGACAGATGAGATCCATGTGTAGACACACATTAGCTTCTTTTTAGAGTCATGTAAATGCATTTCAACTTGCATGTGAGATCTCTAAAATCATCCCACAATATTATATATACATATATATATATATACACATATGTCTGTCTATCTATCTATCTACCTATCTATCTATCTATTTATCTATCTATCTATCTATCCCCATTCATCCATTATCTATCTAATATCTAAGTACATGAGAAGAGGAAAGAATCCTAAAAGCTCAAGATGGGTTCAAGACTAAAGGTATTTCTTGACTTTTCAGGAAGTCTCATTGAAAGTTAAGCAGCCTAACAATGTTGAAGCTCGTGGGTTTTTCATCCCTGTTTTCCAGCATATGCATTTTGCTTTTTATTGCATGTATTTTCTTTTCGTTAGACTAACTAGTTAAACTAACTAATCAAGTAGGTTTTTCTTTTTTGTTAGACATGAAATAGAAAGAAGGAAAAGACACATGACTAGATTTGGGCTTTCACTGTTAGAATGAAGTATGGGGAGGGTCCTGGACTAGAGCTTTCTTGATAGACAGATGTGATTGTCTGGTGAATGGCCCCAAAAGTGCACCCCAGTCTGTACCCTTATGTGCAGAAAATGTCAGGCTTGGCAGCCAAGGTGTAACTATGTATCCTAAACTATTTTCTGTCCCTTGACAGGTTTTGGGACATCAACCTTTAAGCACTTAGAATATCCTGCTTGATAATAATATCTTGGTTAATCTTAACCTTGAACCATACTGCATGGTTTAAACTGCTAATGTAAGAGGGGAACTTGGGCCATAGTATCATTTTGGGCTTTGAATGTGTAGGAGACTGAGCCACCAAATCTTTCCCATGTTTACTACGTGCCTTCAGAACAGGAAGGCTCAAAGTCCCTTTTTGGTTTGTATACATTTTGCTCAGCATCACTCTCCTTCCTATGGGAGGGTCTGTCTTTGCAGTTACCTTTGCAGATGTGTGTGTGTGCCCAACAATGCCCATGAACAACTGACCGTTATCTACTCACAAACTATTAGGATGTTTTTCCTGCTTACAGAGTCATCCTCATGATGGTGCATTTAAATGGGAAAGCAGAAGCCTAATGTCCCTTTTCTGGAACATGGCCCACGGCAAATGTTACCAAGTCACAGCCCAAGCATACCTCTGAGTAGATGTGGAAAGACAGAGGGAGAATCACTAACGTATTCTTGTGTGGCGTCTGCAGATAATATGTGTGGCCTCTTGAAAGTGGCAGCTTTCAAAAAGT
Organism: Peromyscus leucopus; assembly: GCF_004664715.2. NCBI lineage: Eukaryota > Metazoa > Chordata > Mammalia > Rodentia > Cricetidae > Peromyscus > Peromyscus leucopus. The sequence goes on along the minus strand of NC_051078.1, from coordinate 37,996,195 downwards.
CATTAAGCTGCCACCTGGAGGAGAAATGCATGACCTTTCTGTGGCCTGTGTATCGTGTTTCTGTAGGGAGGTGTCAATCATTATTGGACTCATTAAAATCATCCTCAAAACAAATGTCGATTTTCCTCACCGTTGTCTCCACAGACATGCATTAAGACTTGGACTCTGATGCCAAGGAATTTAATATATCTGTCCTCTCTCTGTTGGAGGAGGAGGACAGATATATTAAAAACAAACAATGAGGCTGACAAAACTTCCCTGGTGACACTCAGGCACAGTCAGCATTGAGAACCAAATGCTTTCTCTTCCTCCCACAGTGTTCCTGATACCTTCCCTGGTTCTGAAATGTGGAGGACCAGGAGGACAATAAGCCAGGAAACTCTGGCTGAAGTAGAGAGAGGAAGCTGGAAGGTCCAGGGACCATCAAAGGAAAGTCACAAAGGCTAAGATATTGAGGATGATTCCCAAGGGTCAGTTCAGGCAGCTCTCAGTGTCTGAGGATTCTGCTTTCGCTCAGCTCTTTATCCCAGTCATAAATGGGTGCCAGTCACATCACATGTCACAGACCCCCCCCATATCAGTTCTTTTGTGTCTTTTTGTTCTCTCATTCAATTTCCATCTTTCTGTCCCCTTGAACCACATTCCATTTTAGTTCCATTCAGGAATAGGACTGGCCTGAATTGGCTTGGCTACTCCAAAGGCTGCTCATTCATTCTGTAGTCTCTTTGCACTCAAGTTAAATTACCTTTCTGTAGTAGATGTATTCCTGAAGTGGGTCTATGGAGTCAATGTCTCGTGTGTCATCCCTCTGCTTCTCACACACTTTTCACATAAAATTGTATATATATGCATTTCTTTGGAAAACTTTTTAACATCGGAATCCAATCAAGTCACATTCACCCTTTTGAAATCACATCTAAAAGTTATTTGACTAAAGTTTTCTTTTTTTCTGATGAAATGATAATGCAAAAATAAGTCTTAATAAAAATGCAAAATAGGGTTATCTTTAAATTTAGCAACTTAAGGTTTAAAGGAAAAGCACAGTCGCAGCATGTCTGAGTAGGGCTCATTGATATACACACATATATAAAGTCCCTGATGGCTTTAAAAACCTGTAGATGAAATGCAGGTATCTTTGTGTGCAGATGTGTCTTCTACCCCTGAGAATGTTGTAGGCACAGCTGGTTTAAAAAAAAACAACCACAAAACAACGAACAAGGGTATGCGAGCTGAGGGATGGGGAGGCATTAAAGTCAAAGCAAAGAAGAGAATTTGAAGTCCTCAGCAAGTGGACAGTTGGAAACTCTCCATGTTGCAGTATTTTCCTCTCTCTCCTCTCTCTCTCTCTCTCTCTCTCTCTCTCTCTCTCTCCCTCTCCTCTCTTATCGAAGTCTCTTTTATCCTATGTTCCCACACAGTTAGCAAGGGGAAGAACTGAGCCTCCACAGTTCCAGCTCCATATTCATAGCCCTTTCCACTTTTCCACAGCTACTCTCAGCAGTATTTGTGAGGCCGGGGATTTTCTTCTTTCTAACAGGCTGTTAGCCCTTCCCACCTTTGCAGGTCCCTCTAAGTCAGCTCGTCGAAACCAGAACACATTTTTTTTTTCTTTCCCTTCTGCCTTCCAATGTCCTTCCTCTTCCGACCTGGCTCCTAGCACTGTATTAACTTAGCACACACATCCAAGGTCACACGTGGTGCTTCTCTTTCTTTCCCCATGATCTCATTCGTCATTCTTACAGATTCTGCTCCCACAATGCCTCTCGGTTCTTCTTTAACTTCGTTGCTACTGCGATCTGATTTCAACACAAGTCATCACACTTTCGTTACTTATACATCTGTGCTAGTTCTGGGTCTCTTGGCTTCCCTGTCCCCCTTTTGTTGCAATCTATTGTTTGCAGTAGAGAAAATGGTATTTATATTCTCATTTATTTCCCTTTTCCCCCTAGTGCTGAAGATTAAATTCAGGGCAAATGCCCTTCTATGGAGCTGAATCTAAGCCCACTCAATTCCTCGTATACCTGGACCATCCTTTACTTGCCCATACTTTGTAAAAGGAGATAGTACAATATATCCTTTATCCCATTCCTACCGTGTAGAGCGTTTTAGTTATTTTTCTGCTGCTAATAAAACACCAGGACTAAAAGCAGCTTAGCGGAGACTTTACTTCACCTTATGGTTCCAGAGGGGATACAGTCCATCATAGTGAGGAAGTCATGGCAGCATGAACATGAGGCTGGTCTGTTAGTCGGGAGCACAGAGATCACATTTCGTCTGCACACAGGAAGGAGAGAGGGGATGACCTATAAAACCTCAAAGTCTTCCCCCAGTGATGTCTTTCTCCTGGGAAAGCTCCACCACCCTCCCGAGAGATTCTATAACTTTCTCACACTGTACTATCAGCACGGGCCCAGTTTTCAAATACATGAGCCTATGGGGGATATTTCTCACTCAAACACTATGTAGAGTGTTGATGCCATATTGATGCCATATTGATGACACCAGCTGAGCCATCTGTATCCATGAGGATGTCCTGTCACTTGATGGCTTCTTTCCATGCTCACATTGGATTTAGTGATTGCTAAAGAACCCTGATGGAGAATAAGACACGTGGAACAGAGACAAGTCAGCTGAAGTGACCTTCTCAAGCCCACCTGGTGCTGTCTATCTACCACAGGACCATAGACAGACATACATGATTGGACCAAGTTGAGTTCTTAGCAGAGTCAGTAGCAACCGGCTGATGCTCTGAGTCTTAGTTTGGGGGTGTTTTGTTATGTCGCAATAGCTGATCAATGCACCTGCCATGCTTCTTTCTAAAACAGACCCCATGCTGCTGTACAATCCTGACATTGTAAGGTTTATTCAATCTGCCTCTTTCATTGTACTGAGCCCTTCTAAGTGAGGGGCTACATTGTAATAGCCTCAGCATTTAGCACATAACCTGGCCCAGAGGGGCATTTAATATATATTTACTTAATAATTCAAGAAATGTAAATACATACTAACTCTCACCCCTTCCCAACTGCTAATAAAGTAACTGAGTCAAGTGTTCTCAGTTTTCAGTTTGCTAGTTCTTCCGGAAAGGCTCACACCAAGAGCATCTATTTCAGTCAATAATATGTGCTTTAGAACGAAAGGGAAGGCTTTTTTTTATAAATGTTAAAACTGCTGAAAAGTTTATTCCTTTAATCTTATATTTGTAGTATAAGGCCTTTGTCTAGAATGACAAGAAGAAGCAGTTGGTGACTTCAGGAATGACTCACAGTTTGTGACTTCCCAAGGACAGGTCATGTGCTGAATCTTGGATTTGCCCTCCCAGGTTAGATAATTACGACAAGGAAGGTGGGAGGTGATAGAATGTTGGGCAAAATCTGAAATTGCTGGAAAATCTTTCCTTCTCCTTCCCTGTAGACAAGGGCAAGACTTGGTATGGTATTTTAATTTAACCATCTTTTCCCTCTTGGCAAACCTAAATCCAACAGCGTAGAGCCACACTGGCATTTGTTCTCACGCAGAGGATGAAAAGAATGAGTTGTAATTTGGATTTTTTTTTTCAGAATGTATGTGCAGACATTCGACAACCTATATGTCTTCTTTAAAGAAGTAAAGCTCTGTCTTTGCATGTGCTGTGTCCCTGGAATACAGCACCATAGAGGGAGCCCACAAAGAAAACGAATGCATTTCTTACAGTGCTAGTAGGGGGCAGTTCAAGGTCTGGGCACCACATCTTGTGAGAACTCTGTTGCGGGCCACATGGTGGAGGGCATCACATGGTAAGTGAGAGAGGGTGCAGGAAGACATACACATCCTAGCTCAGATCTGTCTAGTTCTTCTTGTGCCGTGAATCCCGTCATGGGGGCCATGCTTTCATGGCCTCATTCAATCCTAATTTTCCTCCACAGGCACACCAAAATATCACCAACATAGGAATCTGGAGGGTAAGTTTCCAGTACACCACTGTTTAAGGGATACATTTAAACCGCAGCATTCAGTGGATTTGTTTTCCTTCCTTATGAAACATCTAAGTCATACCTGGACCACTTATCGACCGTGGCCTGCCTGGTAGAACATTGTGTACCCAGTAGACATTTAGCGAATTCATTTACCATTTCTCAGTCAGCCCTGTTTTCCTCCCCTTTGAGCTTTCTGAAACATTAGTCATTCCTGTCTCCAATCTCCCGGTCCCAGAATTGGTACAATATTTGCTGCATATTGATACTTGGACACTGACTAATGGCATCATCTAGGGAAGAGCAAGTATGTTCATGAACTTCATTTCTTTTCTGCCTCCCATTGCCAAGGCTAATTGCTTGTTTAAGCAAATGTGTCTGACTTGAATTGCAATTGGAGATGCTTTGGGGTAGTTTGAGTATTGAATTTCACATGCAGTGACCAAAGGAAATTTAGGTTAATGTCTCCAAAACTTTTAGTCAATATGGAGGCCTTTCTTTACAGAAAGAAATTGACCTTGACAATAGACAGACCAAACCAAGGGTGAGAAGCTCATGGGAGTAGGCGAGAACTGGGGTCATGGGGGTGGGAACTGTGGTGAGTTAGTTGACCACTGGGCTAGACTCTTCTTCTCAAGTCATCAAATCTTTAAAAGAAAAAGTGGCAATTCAGATTTCATTTGAATGTGAAGTTTGTTGTTGACAACTAATGCATGAATATGGGCTAGTCTCATAGCTGTTGGGTTGTCTCGTCTAAGCTAAACAGGAAGAGTCTATAGATTCCCAAATTGTTCTTTCTTCACTCTATGAATTAACCATTATTTCACTCTAATCTGTGGCAGTAGCATTACATAATGGAATTAGAAATCACCTTGGGGACACCCTAGGCTGAGTTCTGACAAGCTGCGTCTGTTGAGCAGAGAACTTGCTCCCGAGCGTCTTTGAATATATTCTTTATAAAAGTTGCAGTACCCTGTGTTGGAAATGAATGGATTAGGGCTATTTGGGAAGAGGGGCATTATCACTCAACGAGACACTCCTCACAAGGCCAGCTAAGGTCTAGACACAGCTATGTCACAGCTTAGAGGCTTGAAAGACCCTGGAGAGGTTCCTGAGGGAACATGGGAAATAATTCGTATCTTACTCCCAGGAAAATATCTTCCTATGTCCTTCCAGGTAGTGTGTTTATAGATTGTTACATTAAAGGTGAGTTTATGGCATAACTGTGCACAATGTTGTCGTTTCCCGGCCCATAATGACATAATTGTGCTGTTGGTAGAAACTGGGGCAGTGTCCTCTTAGTGCCTTAATGGTAGACTGGCCAACAGGATTCTTCCCCTGGAGTCCAGTATCTCCCACTCCTACCCCAAGTACCAGGCACTGAAAGGGTTAAGTTCATCTTTGCTCTACCAGATCAGAGCACTTTCTTACTTTCCAGTGCCCCATCCGGATTAAATTTGAAAATCTCGTGGTTTAGTTGCTTCGGAACACTGAACCTGCAAACTGGATTGACTGGACTCCTGGAAACGTAGCATGGTTCAGACAGTAGGATGGTACTCCCACTGCTACCTTCCAGTGGTGAGGGGCGAGGGTAAGAACTGATGAAGAGCGGGAACAACAATTATGCTATTGAAAAGCCAGAGGTCCTTTGTTCCAGTCCCAATACACAGCAGAAACACTAAAGCACTTCGCATGAAATTCATCTTACATTTCCTATTATTGGAAAATTGTGACTGGCTAATTTTAAACACAGATTTTGTTTTTGTTCCTCGCAGAGATGCAGATCCTGCACAAATTATCCCGTGGTAGCTGTGAACAGTTAGAGAATTCCCCATGTTTGGTGACCTCGGTGTCACACTTCAAGCTGCGTGATGGTCTCTCGCAAGTCCAACGAAACATATATGAGTCGTGGCTGGCTGCGGAGCCAGGAGGGGGTATTTTAGTGTTTTAATCATCTGACTCCATTGGTTTTGGTGGTTGCTATACATGTTTCTATTTTTGTTTCCAGTTAGAACCACCGAGAAAGCTGGATTTCTGCAGAGGCTTTTGCGCGAGTGTCATTTGCAAAATCAAACGCCTGAGAAAGGGATCACACTTGCCAAGTTCCACACGCTGTCATGTGCCTACCCCTTAATGACCACCTGAGAGCCTGGCCAGGGAGTGTGGGCGAAGGAGCGAGTGAGGGAGACAGTAATGAGCACACAGAGCTTGGGTTTCACAAACAAGCCTTCGCTCTAATTGCTCCCTCCTGTTGCGGCCACCGTGGCAGTCGCAGCCATTTCTGACCTTAGCCGCTGTGGTCTACCTTGGTAACAAGAAGCCACATGTCACCAGAGGGGACTGGGATCAACAGAAGCCAGTGAACACACTTCATTCTGATAAACATCCAAATCACATGCGGGAGACAGATAGAGGTGGAATTGTGTCACCCAGTAAGCTCTATTGATGTCCTCATCTCCAGTGTCTGAGAAGGTGGCTTTTTTTTTTTGCAGGTGAAGTTACCGCAGGATTGACTAGTTAAGGGAAGGTGAGGTTCAGTGTGATTTGTGTCTTCTTAAGAAGAAATGAGACAGACATATAATGAAGAAGGCTCTGTGATGATGGAGGCCGAGGTGGGAGAAATAAATCCCAAAGTTATAGAGAACAGACCACTAGAAGCCAAGAGCCAAGGAAGAACGGACTCCCTTGACAGTGTCCCCAAGAGTGTGGGGAGTCAAGAAAAGAGCCCCTTGACAAGTTTCACAAGGAGTGTGGTCCTGATGAACCTTGAACTTCCAGCCTCTGGGATTGTGGGACAGTAGGTTTCTGTTGTTTTAAGCCACTTGGATTGTGATACTTCATTAGTTATCTTAGGATACTGTCACAGAGAGCATGATTCAAGGGTCAGGCAAGGGGTAAATTTGGAATTTAAGGCTCTGTTATATGTTAGAGTATTCCAGATATCTGAACTTGGGGAGTGTATGTTAGCTCACCCACACAGTGACACTCTCCCTCACCTATCAGGGGACGAGGAGAATTCGGAGACTTGGAGTCTTAACTAACTCTAACTTTGGAGTCTTAACTCAGATTTTGTACCTGAGGGCCTAGGTAGCCTGGGGGGAATGTCACTCAACCATTTCACTTTTCGGGTTCCTCACTGTCATTGGGGTTAACAACAGTGGCTTCCTTAGAGTTCGTAGGATGGAGGGAGGTGAACCATTGCTTCAGGATCCTCTAGTGCCATACACTGAACTATAGCTTGTGTTGTATTTGTAGCCACGCAGAGAAAGGAAGTACCGAGGTAAGAGAATAGGACACTCTGCTGAAGCTCCGAAAGAGGCAATAGGGGCTGGATAAAGAATCATGGGAAGTATTTTAGACAACTCATGCAAGCAGTACTACCAGTGGTGAAATTGAGCTGACACCCAAGGGATGACAAGATGAAAACTTGGAGGAAGAAGAACAAGTGAGCAGTGGGAATCATATACACAAAGACTCTGCGGTAGAAAGAACAGGGCCCTGGGATCAGGCCCGTAGCCCAACGGTAGAACACCTGCCCAGCATGTATGAGGTCATTGGTTCAATCCCCAGGACTGCCAATGGTACACAATTACACACAGGGCAGATTCAAAAGTATGGGTTGGTAATGAACAGATAGATGGAGGGCTACTGTATCAATGCTATTAACAATGGCTTAAAACTTTATTCAGTTATTTTTACACAGTGTATGTGAGTCAGAACTCTGGATGCATTTTTCTACTTAGTGGCTCCAGAGCCAAAGTTAAGATGTCACGAGGCCAGAGGTTCCATCTGGGGCTGGGATCTTCCTTGGTCTCCACTGTCTGGTTCATTTATTTTTCAGCCTTCCCATGTGGCTCCTTCATTCTTAACACCAGCAATACCAGGTTAAATCGCATTCAGGTTTTGAGTCTTTTGATTGACTACTTTCCTGTGCTTTTAAAGGCTCATGTGGTTAACTGGGCCCATATGGACAATCCAGGATCCTCTTTTTATTTTTATTTTTAAAGCCAGTTAGTCCCTGAAACATTTTTGCTGTAATACACTCACAGGTGTGAGAGCTCATCAGGTCCCCTGTCTCGTGGAGTGGGGTGTGGAATCTTCTTGACGGGCATAATTCTGTTGAACACATGCTGTGGTGACCCTGGGGAGGAATCTGATGACACAGGGCCGTATGGGTCATAGTAAAGATTCTGGAATTTAATTTAATGGCAATAATTATAGTAATTACTATTACTCGGTAACTACTATGTATGACATCTATTTATTAGCACTGAGCGCTCTTCTAACATAAATACAATCTCATTTGATCCTCCTCGTGGAGGGTCTTGTAGAGAAGAAAAGCTGCACTCGGGTTTCTCGGGGAGGAAATTGATGCTGTAGAGTCCAAGGGATGTATGTACCCAAGACCACCCGCCTCCAGATTTCATTAGTGGGCCAGGGAGGTGGTTCATTTTGTAGAGTGATTATCTAGCACGCATAAAACCCTGTTTTGTTTTGTTTTTCCCAGGCACCACATAAAACAAGTGTGGTGTCTTATGCCTGTGATTCCAGCACTCTGGAGGTGGAGTCAGGAGGATCAGGAATTCATGGTTGTTCTTGGCTACATGTTGAATTCAAAGTCAATCTGAGATGTCTTAAAAAAAAAACACAAGTGGTCAAAGTGCTGAAATTAAGTGACTCCTGCATGTTCAGCCTTAAATGGGACATCTATGTCAACCCTACTAAGGCCCAGGGAATATCATGGAAGGTATATGTGTGAGAAGAATATAAGAGCCTGAGGGTGGGGAGAGCTGTGAACTGCTGTCTTCTGGACATGACATGGCCATTGTTCTCATGAATCCACCACAGCTATAGTTACTGGAATGAGACCAACACCAAATCAAGCTAGGATCCGTCAACTTTCCAGCAAAGTAGCACTGACTATGCTCAATGGGTTATAAACAAAAACAAACACACAAAACACAACAAAACAAAACGCAGAGACCATGAAGGTAGAGGGGCACCTGTAGCGTGGCATCTAGGGAGAGCGGGGAAGAGTTGGATGGATGTAGGATCAAGATATACTGTGTTGAAGGATAAACACACGATATCAAAACAAAAACAAAAACAAAAACAAAAACAAAACTGTGGAATTCTATTAGCATCTTAACTTTAAATCCTACCTTATTTATGAATGCTTTTAAGATGTGTAGTTTTAGGTGTTGATTTAGTGGTTGATGTGGGGGGGCCCAGGCCACTGGGCCATCTCTGGGCAAGTGGCCCTGAGTTGTGTAAGAAAGAACGCTGAGCAGGCTGTAAGAAACAAGCCAGTGAGCCTCACTCTTCTACTCCTCCATGGTTTCTCCTTCTGCCCCTGCTTGAGTTCTTGCCTGGAATTTCCCCCAATGACTGCGATGTGGAAATGTAAGCCAAAGAACACCCCTCTCCTCCCTTCCCAAGTGGCTTTGGGTTAGTGTTTTGTCTCAGCAACAAAAAGGCATACTGGGACAGGTTTTGCATTTTTGATGCTAAGAACTTACCAACTGCTGTGAGCTGTTTCCTAACAGCCAGCCAGAACCTTCTAGTCCAAGTGGTTAGTGTGGGACTCAGTTTGACTTGGAGCTGGAGGCAAAAAAAAAAAACAAAAAAAAAACCACCTGCTCTTTATCCTTTTGGCCAAGTCATTTGTCTCCCAGTCTACCCTGCCAAGGAGAAAGTTCTTGAGCTCTGGCTCCCATCAGCCCCTTCTCCCCGCCAGCTGCCGACAGCTGGCCTCTCTATTGCAAACGAGTGGTCAGGAGACATGAGTTATAATGGTAGACCCCCATTCTAGGCAGTAGACAAATTTTCTAAGCACCTGGGGGCAGCTGGACTTGGCTTCTCTGAGTACGCAGGTGGAAGTATTTTTAGGGAAGGAGGGACGAGGTGAACCGCATGCTCCCCTGACTGGAGCTGCGTATGTTCTAGAAGATAGCCTGATGTGCTTTTCGAAAATGGTCAAGCCTGGTCCCGGGTACCAACTGATTCTGGCTAACTCATCATTAGCTTCTAGTTCTGTGCCCACTGGGTACTGTTTCCTTCTGCTCATTGTAGCGAGAAACACTTGCTCTGGGATCTGCTCTTAGGTCTCAGGGCTCCAGGAGAGAATAAAGAAAGTGTGCCTACTCACATTGCCAAAACTCATTTTTTTGCAGCTGGAGTGGAGAAACAGATATCAACATATTTACGCCATGCAGGAGGGGAAAGAAATCCACCTAGAATGAAACTTTGTTTGCCATGTTTCTTGCCAGTGTTTCCTATACAGGGGGTAGGAAGCGTTCCCAGAAAGAGAATGCCAAATGCATTTAAAACAAACTAAAAAAAAAAAAAAGGGCAATTCACAAGGGAGCAAGATCTTCAACAAATGAAAAAGTGTAAATGGTAATATTCCAGCAGATTAGCTCCCAGAGAAGCCCTCAGGCAGAACTGTAAGCCATTATAATTAAGGATTTGGGAAAATATCAGTATTTAATTAGAGTCTCTTTTCTTGGGGAAATGCTGTTGTTTTGTTATAACTTCAGGTGTAAACAGCTAAACATACCCATTTCCAAAATGTGTTTTGCTGGAAGCCTAGAATCAGCGCTAATGTTAATTTGCTTATCACAGCTTCCTTGTGTGTTTTCTTTGTTTGTTTCTGATCAGAGCTAAATTTTAAGGGCAATTTATCTTCAGTTCCTAAATGCAGCCGTCCTAGGCTGTTACAGTTGCTTATCCATAAACATCGGTGGAAATCCCAATACTTCAACTCCATAAACACACCAGCTGACCCATAATCTAATTAAACTCAACTTCTCTGATATTTAAGCATATTCCTGGGGGTTGTTGTATTACAGACATGGAGCTTTCAAGCCCCCTTCCATCCAATGTAATCAAATGTCTTAACAGTGGGAAGATGTTTTCGCTTTAGCCCGTAACAACGGCAAACATTTCACAGATTGGTTTGTCCTATCTGAAATGCTGACCTGAAACAAACAAAGACCATGCTAACCACATGGGCGGGAGTGCCACGTGCCTGACTCCCATCCTCCTTAGCCCCCACTTCCTGTGCCTGTAGTTCTCAACAACAGACAAACCTTTATTCCTTGCACTGTAGAGAGACGCTTGCAGCTCGCAATGTTTTCCCGCCATGATGGAGAAGATGAGGCGTCATCAATACTAACACTACAATTTAACGCTTCAAAGGAGCAGTGTATTGTTACTCTCTCTGTAGCCAAGCACACTAATTAATATTTATTGCACCTGTCAAGCCAGTAGCCACAGCCAATCAGTTCCTGTGGCACTTCAGTAGGGCACGGAACACCATGCACACATACATACTCCTTAGCAGACATGTTTGGGTCATCAGCAAAGACAGAAGTCTCTTCTTCCAGGGAGACAATATAAACTCCCTCTCTTCTCTGGTGAAATCAAACCATTGATTGGATTGTGTTAATTTTTACCCTTGCTGGGAGTTTCTGTAGGGAATATTCGTGGTTGGAAGTGGCTGGGTGATGAAAGGATGAGAGACAGCTGAGTGTCTAGGGTCAGCTGTCCAGAAGAGTTAGTAGAATAAGAACTTTCGGGAAAACACAGCCTTTGCTTTTCATCCGACACCCCTCAAAGGTTACAGGCGTGGGTGCGGGGGGAATGAGGGTGGGTGGAGGTGGCTATAAATCCTCATGAAGTTTAATCAGAAGTGGCAGGCCACCCAAGATTAAACCCATCACGAGGACCGTTTGCCCTAGAACTTTGTGCAATCCCGTCAACAGAGCTCATCACCAACAGGTAGCTGGCAACAGGATTAATTAAGCAGGAGTGAAATAATAAATGAATTCTGAGATTGCACCTACAGCAAGGAATCTGGCACTTGGAGCGGAGAAGTTTCTATGGATGCTGTGAATCACTCCATAGCGCATCCAAGTTAGCCCAGCACGGCTGTGGAGCCACGTTTACTAAAAAATTTAATTAAGGGAATGTGTAAACCGTGGAGGAGAAAAGTAGGGCACCAAATGCTGCTTTATTGGGTTAGTTTACTTTTCTCTTCTAATTCTATCCGGAGCACCTGTGTCATTAGAAACCACATGACCCACACTGCCAAGCTTTGGAGTACCAGGGAGAAAACACGTGAAGTTTTAACTGAAGACTATCTGGGCTATTGTATTTTTTCCTTGGAAATAATTTGCTCTTCTCTTGAGGGTGACATTAATGATGACAGCAGCCAAGCCACGGTGGTGATACAAATGAAAGAGCCGCCATATTCTGAGCCAGCAAGATGCCCCAAGTACTAAGTGGTTTGCATACATTACCTCATTTAATTCTTAGAACTCTTTGAGGGGAGAATTATGAGTTCTATTAAGCAGACAAGGAACTGGGATATCGAGGAGTTTTGCAAGCAATGTCACCAAGACAGAATCCGTTCCAAACTCTAAAGCTGTCTTCCTGACTACTCTCTTTCTGTGGGATGCAGGCTTCTTTGGGGGCCAGTGGTAGGTCCTGTGGGAAGAATCCATTTGTACGAGCATTAGTACTTCTCTAATTCCCTCTGGCTCCTGTGTGGACCGTGGTGACAGAATTCTTCATGTCCTGAACTCTTCCAGTTCATTCTAATTCCTTTTTGTGATTATTGTTGCTACCTCCTCTGAGGCCCTGGTTGGTTTCTGGGTCATCTTCAATATTACTCACTCCTGATAACCATCCACACTGTTCCGGACAGTCCTTAAAATGAAATTGTCAGAGCCTTCCATAATCTTAGACTGTTCCTGTCTCACATAGAGATAGGCTTGGCACATCCATCCATCCGAAGTCTGCAGCTTCTTTACCTCTTGCTCTTAGAGCATGTTTTCGTATCACTTTCAACCCCAACCACGTGGAGATGTGTCTTTTGTGCTTGACACTGCCACAAACTTTTGGAAACCAGTTTAGTGATTTTTTTAATTGGTGTGTGTGTGTGTGTGTGTGTGTGTGTGTGTGTGTGTGTGTGTGTTGAGGGTCACTTATTTGTGGCTGATAGTGCCCAAGTTTGAGTATGGGTTCTCAAAAGTGGATCCAAATACTGGGAAGACTCTAGCTGAGCAGTTAGATCACTGACCCTTAATCATTCTTGGGCTGGCCAGCTGGTCACCATCTCAGACTTTAGTTCCTTCATTGTATGATGGATGAGGATGTTTGCATCTTCTTCAGCTCATTGCTGTAAAGGATACATTAGTGACATATAAAACCCTTAGATCAGGTGGCTGACACATATTTACATGTGTGTGTGTGTGTGTGTGTGTGTGTGTGTGTGCGCGCGCACTTGCAGGAAGAGGCCAGGTGATTGATGATACTGGTATGTTTCTCACCATTCTCTGCCTTATTCCCCTGAAACAGGGTCTCTTACTGAATCCGGGGTTCCTGGGATGGGTACCTCATCCCTATAATGCTGGGGTGACATTTGTGGCCCTACCCCATACTTGTTTTTAAATTCAAACTCAGGTTCTCATGCTTGTACAGCCTTGCATGTGGCTTTTAAAGGTGGTTCTGGGGTTAGCAGCATCCCCTACGGACATAGTTAGATGTGCAAATCCTGGACCCCTCCCCACAGACTGGCTCAAGACTCTGGGGTGGGTCCTCATGACTTACATTTTAAAAGCCTTCATGGCAACGTGGGACTCTAACGTTTGGAAACTGTTACCCTACCAATTATTTCTCATGGACATGAGAGCTCCATGTAGACTCCTTTCTTCATTCCTCTGTGTAGTGGCCATGGCATGTTTTCCCACATCTTTCTTAGCTTCCTTATTCCATGGAAGGGTCACAGAATTCAGCTGGCTTCCCTGTGCAAACTGGAGTTTCTTCTGGGAAGTTCTGTTCTGATATTGGCCCCCATGCTTTGGTAATGTCTTTTCCTTCCCTTCCCCACACTGCTCCCCTGAACATTGTAGGGGCTCATTCTCTACACTGCAGACTGTCTGCCTCACTCTTTGCTCCTAATAATAATAATCACCGAAAGATTTGCTTTGATTTGATTACTGCTTCACGCTGAAGGAAAAAGAAAAAAGAAAAAAATTCCTTCAAATTTTTGTTTCTTTTTTTGAGGCCTAACAAATGACTATTACTATGGAAAAGCATTCACCTGTGTAAAGCAACAATTCATATTTGTGTCTTGGATGTTCCTTCCTTAACATCTTTAGAAAGATTAAAAAAAAAGCTGTTAAATTCTAAGTGGGGACTTGGGCTCTGCACAAGGAGTGATGGCATTTTCCTTTTACCCGTCTGAGGTTTTTAATTCAACCCTAGAAGACGGGCACACGCATCGTTTCCTCCTCAGCTCTGTTTCACTGCTGAGTGAAGTGCTTTGAATTAATTTTGCTAAATTATTAATAGCTCATGATTGGAAAACATTCCAGCCTTGGAGTTTATGTTTCTGCCGTGCACTGCGCGGTAATATGGCAGGCCTAATCAGCACATGAACGGGTCTGCTTCTGATGGCTAGGTAAGATGTTGGCTTCTGCTCATCCACCATGAATTCTCCCAAAGACCGACGTTAACAACGGACAAGAGAGTTTAGTTTTCATGAAATCAGGCCAGCTTCCTGGAAAGGCAGTGATTAGCGTTAGAGCATGGGGTGGCCATTCATTGATCCCACAGAAAGATGGTAGGCACTCCGTAAGATAGGGAATACGATAAAGTATTAAAGGAGACACTCGGGCTTCGTTTTCATGGAGCCTGGAGCAGAACAGGGCAGGCAGGCCTTAATGAGAGGGTCACCAGGATAACACCGATGACAACTGTGATAGCCTTACAAAGGAAAGCCGGGCGTGGATATATATAAGTGTGAACTTGCCATAGGGATGCTGACCACACTGTTTTAGTTTAGGCAGAGGGGGAGGGGAGGGGAGGAGAGGAGATGTTATAGCTCAGAGAGGGGATGTTATGGATGGGACAAGGTAGTTCAGCTACAGATGCAACATGTAGGGAGCAAGCTGAGGGGATCCAGGAAAGGCTGGCATGCTGGAGGCTGGGGGGCAATGGGGAGACCACTAAGATTCTTACAGCAGGGGAAGATATAAATGGCTCACGGCGGTTTCTTCTTCTTCCCCTCTCCATCCCCTCCTCTTCTCTCTTGTTAATCCCTCCTCTTTCTGCTGCTTTCTTGTTACCACCAGATCACCAGCTTGTTTTTACCACATGTTCCAATTATGATTCTGTCTCACCGCATGCTGCCAGTTGACCTTGGACTTAAATGACCAAAGCTCTCCCTCTTTTAGATTGATGGCATCAGATATTTGTTAAAGGAAAGCTATCTGACCAGCCCACGGCGAAAGTAAAGATAGACGAAAACTGGAGAAACCACTTTGAGTTTTTAGATAAAACGTGTGTAATGTTGCAAGTTAGCACACAGACCGAAGTGGCCAGGTTTCCCTTTATCGATATGTGAAGGTGTGCAAGTTATAGATGATTCCTGAAAACCAATTACTTGTCTGAGAGCAAATTGGTTGGATGGCTGGGAAACCAATGACGACCCAGTCAAGAGCTTATTGAAATTTCCATCTAGCACTACTCTGAAGAGATTTAGAAGTAGGGGAATAGAGAACATATCACATGCTTCTTAAAGAGAGAATGGACATTTGGAAGTTTGGTGGAAACATTTAGAATCATTTCTACGGAACCCCTGACATTCCAAAGGGTGGTTAATCCCTCTGAAACTTTCAATGCCTTAATATGCTCTGTAAATCCTTCTGAGCAAACACTGAGAGTGAATACATTGCATTTTAAAGTGAATTCTTCATCTTATTTACAGTTGCCACGGATTCTATTTCAAATAGCACTCTGGCAGAAACAGCTCTAATTTGAGAGAAACACTCGATATTTCCACCTAAGACAATTGGAATCCTCAGGACTCAAGGCTCCACAGCCTCCTCATTTACCCTGCTAACAAAGGCTTTGCTTCTGCTGGGGAAATAACTCTCATCCCCCAGAATGTGTCAGGTCCTTTGCTGAGCACAAGGACACGGATGGTTTCTATGACACCGAGTCCCCCTGGGAGGTGCTCATGGTCCACAGCAACTGAAAGAAGGTTTATCTGAATCTGGGTTTGGAATGAGTTTGAAGCTAGATTTACAAGGAGCGACCTTTGAACAGTTCCATGCTTTTGATTATCCATTCCTCGAATCATTCTCTTTCTTGAGGCTCTGGTCTCAGGCTGGGAACCCCACAGTTTTGCAAAGAGCCTGTTCAGATGCAGAAAAATAACTCAAGGTCCAAAGCATGCATGTTCATTTATTCATGTGGCTCAGGGGTGCTTTGTAGCCTGGACATGTTTAATGAGCTTTTCTCCTTCTGTGTGTTCTTTCTACACTTAACATTCTTTTTAGCTGCTAAGAACTGAATTATGTGCCCCTGAAGATCATTTTTTTTTGGAGGGGGGTTGAATCCTAAAGACCTGAGAACAGGTGTGTGCCTGGAGCTAGAGTATCTAAAGTCGTTAGGGAGGAAGAAGGTCCTGCAGGTAGGTTCTAAACCAACACTGCTGATGTTCTAGAAGAGACATCAGTGATGCATGTACTCAGAGACAGGGATGGGTGGAAGAGAGGGCTGGCCTCAGGAAAATCCACACATGCCACCATGCTGATCTCAGACCTTTTTTTCTCAAGAACCATTAGAAGATAAATCTCTGTTGCTTAAGCTACCCATCCTGTGGGTATTTTGTTTCAGAAGCGTGAGATATACAGTTGTTTATGATGCTTCTTTTGTTTTTAATTAATTTATTTTTTATTGTTAAATTAAAAAAATTTATTTTGCATACCAACCACGGTTTCCCCTCCCTCCTCTCTCCCATTCCCTCCCCCATTCTTTTCTACCCTCCCATCCACTCCTCAGAAAGTGTAAGGCCTCCATGGGAGTCAACAAAGCATGGCATATCAAGCTGAGGCAGGACCAAGCTCCTCCCCACTGAATCAAGGCCGAGTGAGGCATCCCACCATAGGAAATAGGTTCCAAAAAGCCAGCTCGTGTGCCAGGGACAGATCCCGGTCCCACTACTAGAGGCCTCACAACCGGACCAAACTACACAACTGTTACCCACATGCAGAGGGTCTAGGTCGGTCCCAGGCAGGTTCCCTTGCTGTCGGTCTAGAGTTTGTGAGCTCCCAGGAGCTCGGGTCAGCTGTCTCTGTGGGTTTCCCTGTCATGATCTTGGTCCCTCTCGCTCGTATAATCCCTCCTCCCTTTCTTCAACAGGACTCCCCCGGAGGAGCTCAGCCCAGTGCTTGGCTATAGATCTCTGCACAGGATGCTCTTTTATTTTGGTAATTTGTTCAATGGAGCAGTGGTACCCACATGGCCTTCCAGACCCCGCCTACGTCAGCTCCGCCACTGTTACCAGCATCTGTGGTAAAAATTTCAGTGAGACTTTAAAAAACGCCCCAATCGAAGAAGACGAGAAAATTTCTCCCCCCCTCCGCCCCTTTTCAACTTTGCAAATGGCAACCATAGGGAAAGGTTTGATTGTCACCAGCTTGAACAGAGTGGCTGAGATGCAATACTGAGCCCACAGCGCATGCTCCTGTCCCTCGCTGTTGGGCAGTACTACCTTACTTTCTGAAAGTCCGATCGTTGGACATCTATCAGCAGGAACTTCCCAAGGACAGGTGTGTGCTTAGGCAGGCACTCTCCTGGGAGTTCCAATGAAAGAAATGACAGAAAATTGCATTTCTTAAGAAGGAAAATAACACTCAGGAACATTAAATGATTTAATTATGCCCGAGAGAGCTTTTTAAGCTAAAAATGCCATAAAAGCAAAGTATATCAGAATATAAGTTTGAGAAAGCAGCCAGAGGAAAAACCTTGAGACCAAAGTACCCAAGTCAGTAATGAGACGCAGTTTAACGGAAGGCAGTGTGGTCCCTCCATTAGCACCCATTTTTGCTTGTTTTTTTTTAGCATGAGGTGCAGGAAGGATGGAGCAGTAATTTTGCATATTAGGGAAGCTTAACAACCTCTAGCAGAAAGAAGTGCCTACTGGGCATAAAGATTATTTCACTTAATAATTCTCACATATATTAGCATATATTTAAATATATGTTGTTAGAGTTAATTGATAATTATTCTAGTTTTCTTAAGGTCATACATACAAAAAAAAATACCCAATCTAGAGTCAGCACATTGGTGAGAAGGTAGCAGACACCTTTATTAATGCCTGGAAGTTTTTGTAGCATGCATCCACCTGCCTTCTCAGGGGATTGTTCCAGGACCCTCACGGTTGCCCAAATCTCTGGGTGCTCAAGTCTCTTCCACAGAGTGACATGGTATTTGTATATAACCTAATCACAGCCTCTTACATGCTGTAAGAGAACTAGGGTTTTGATTTTGTGGTGATGGAGATGGAAGCCAGGGCTTTATGCATGCTAAGCGCAAGTTCTACCAATGCGCTATCTCTACCGCTCTTCTCTTATATATCTTAATTCACCTTTAGCTTACTTATAATACCTAACATTGTATCAATTTTAGGTAGATAATTTAACAATTATATAGTATAGTAGTATAACTACTGCATTGCTTTGGGGGAATCATGACAAGAAGAAAAGTCTGTTCATGTTTAGTACAAATACTCTGTTTATTTTCTTCTCAGAGTTTTTTTCTGTCTTCAATGGTTAACCCTATGGTACAGAACCCATGGACATGGAGGGCTGACTGTACAGTTGAAGGGATATTGTACACATGTATATTAACTGAAGTACTCCATCATACCAATTCCTTACGATATTATGACTTTGTTTGGGGAAAGACACAAAAAGGTCACGTGGCTCTTTACTTTCAAATGTTTTCCTTTATTGCTTACATAGATTCCAGAACCACCTCTGTGTCGTCCAGTTTCAGAGTTGCAAACTTTAAACAGAATACAAAATGGTCCGTGTAGAAAAGGCTAAGAAGTCCACCCCGCTCCCCCCCTCCCAACTGAACCGTTCCTGGGATGGTGCGGAGTTTCTTTTACAATGCCAATTAGCATGGGCCTTGTCTTTTTGCCATGTGATAAATTAAAAATGCATGATTGGGATGCTGGAACGCGAGCCGGTTTCTGGACAGAATCCCCCGGACACTGACACTCTTCCAGCTGATCTTTGTGCCCTCCCTGAGTTGGCAAGACACGACGCTTTCACCCACTGCTCGCGTCTCTTCCTGACAGATGGTTCCTTTTTTGCTAGTCAAGATCCAATCTGGTGATTTACTTTAATATGCTCTGGCCTAAAGAATGCCCATGATAGACAGCTCGTACAGCCTCCTGAAGCAACATTTTGCAAGGAAAAAGTTAAGTAGACACATGCTACTGAGGCTGTGTTCCATTTTATGCACCCCATAAATCAGAATATTTGTCAACAACAATTAAAATGTAGTTTCCCTGGTAATAAACATTACAGGGAAGAACAAATCAAGTTTCATTTATTCTGTCAGAAACCAAGGGCGAGCGCTCCATATTATTTTGCAGACAATCTCTGAGGAGTAAACTAAGCACAATTACATTCTTGATTTTAATTAAAACTCTGGGTACCTTTCAAGTTCCGTTAGGGAGACGTCCCGGGTCTGCTTAGCTGAGGTCTGCACCGAGAAGTTAATTTGACACATAACATATTTTTCATGAGGTAACTGTCGTAGGAAGCCGTTGATAGAAGCAGCCTCTCTCGTGCCTGTGGGGCCCACAAAAAGTAATGACTTCTCCTGAAGCAGCAACTTCGCCAGGAAGTGCATCTGCATAACGGTCCCCGAAGCCCTCCCAATAATGTCATTAAGCTGGAAAAATCAAAGGAAAAGGCGCCCGAAAGATGCCGTTAAAAATGTTTCGTTGCTCACTGTACTCAGAACAACAATAGAAATGGAGTCAAGGAATCATTGCAAATCACAATAACAGTGAAATTACCCCCAAATTCCTGAGAGGTGGTGGGGGCAGAGATTATGAGCCGTGTATGGGCGCCCTGTGGAAGGACCCTGGTTTGTTTGTTTGTTTTGTTTTCTTCTTTTTCTTCTCTCTTTGAGGATCTTGTTCCTCTTTGTTATTGGATTTCTTCTTTTAGTGTTTCTTGACCAGGGGCTGCCTTACAAGCTGCTGATTTTTGCTTGGATTATGTTTGTGGTTGGTTTTTCTCCCTCTCCTGCATCCTACACACAAACCAGGCCAGATTTGATCGCTTTATCTCTTCCACTTATGGGTGATGTATTGCCTTGTTTTCCACAATGCTGCAGAACTCCGTATACCCGCTGCAAAGTACTACAACGTACTCTGCAAAGCAATCAACGGAACTGCAGTGGGGGTGCTGGCTGTGGGAGCATTGCTGACTGGGTTTACGACCGCAGTTTGAAAAGTCCACCTCCGGCCCGTGGATGAAATATCTGGTCTCCTGCTGGAGGTGGTATTCTGGGATGTCCTGGAGGCTTAAGAGATAGGGTCTGTTTGAAGGAAATAGGTTGCTGGAGAAGTGTTGTGTGTGTGTGTGTGTGTGTGTGTGTGTGTGTGTGTGTGTGTGTGTGTGTGAGAGAGAGAGAGAGAGAGAGAGAGAGAGAGAGAGAGAGAGAGAGAGAGTTTTAAATTAATTCTTAATTTCATCTTGGTCATATTTACCTCCCCAAACTTCCCAGATATCCACCCATTCCTTCCCCTTCCTCCCTTGTGTCTTCCCTCCCTCCCTCCCTCCCTCCTTCCCTCCTTCCTTTCTTCCCTCCCTCTTTTCCTCTTTTCTTTTGGTTGTGAGCCTAGCCTTTAACAGCTGAACCATCTCTCCAGACCTTTCTTTCCTTTTCGAAGGAGAGACTGACTACCTTGTGGCAGATGTCCACGGATCCTCTGGCCTTTACAATCTTTCTACCCCCACTTTTGTGACGTACCTCGGAGCCTTTCGGTTACCGCTGCACCCTGCTTCCAGTCTACCACAGATGACCTGCTTCCTTCTCACAACAGCCTGCCCTCAATGGGGCCAAAGACTGTGGACTGAAGTCTCTGAAGCCATGAGTCAAAATAAATCCTAATTCCGTTAAATTGTTTCTATCAGGAATTTGTTCCCAGCAAGGAGTGTATCTAACACAGTGCAAGAAGACATTGGGTTGGCAAAGGGAAGGGTCACTCACACATTCCTCCTGTCTGGTCCCCCCACAGCCCCCTCTCACCTGCAACTCAGTCCGACAAGTACACCTTCCCTAGGGGAAAGGGCCGCTGGTGGCCTTCAGAGACCTCATCCAGCTGGTCTGTTAGCACAAGTGGTAGGACTAACCCAGGGAAGGAAACATGGTCTCTCCTGTCATACCCAGTCACTGCTAGTTGGACTCTGGAGTCACACTTAATTTAAACTTCCAAGTCGCAGCTTGTCACTCCTAGGTGAGTACCAATCCAGGAAGCAGGGCTTGCTTTGGAAAACACGCAGGGATAAGCACCCATGGTTGGGATGCAGGTGCTCAGCCCTTTGCAGTATTAATGTATCTCCATGGTACTGACAGGCGCAGGTCTGTTATCTGCCTTCTCTTACACAGAGGCAGAGCAACGTTGTGCAATGAGTTCAAAGCTCCCCAACCTGTGAGTTCAGAGGCAGTGATAGACAGATAGCACCTAGATATTTCACTCACCCCGTATCTTACTATTTGTGTAACAAACTACTTCTATGAGATGTGGAGGTGACAAGAACATGGAGACGGATACAACCTAAGAATGGATACACCCAAAGAAACTCCCATTTTCTTAAGGTAGATGATGTTTCTCTTTGTTGGATATACTGAAGAGTAATCTTTTAGTATGTTTCCTATACTGTCTTAAGTTCTTGCCAGAAACAGTGTTTAAGACTCCTACCAATCCTCCGAGGGAGCGGATGTTATGAACCCCACTTTTCAGATGAGGAAATGAAACCCAGGTGATTTCAAGCAGCTGTCCAAAACAATGTAACTGCTGAGCAACAAAATCAGCGCCCAGCCCAGGTTGTGACAAGCTGATGCCGTGTGCCGAAGCTGTATCATGGGGTCACGTGGTTAAAGCTTAGAGAAGAACTGGGAAACCCTAGGCTGGTGCTAAGAGATAGTCCTGCTATAGAACAGTTATTGGCTGAGAGGAAGAGGACATGTTTTGTACAACCCCCCCGCCTTGTTCTCAATACCACCCAAGCACGGGGACCTGGGGGCTCAACACTTACCTGTCTGTTAAGTAAAGAGGCTGTGGAGTAGGATCTGGCCCAGAGCTCACCCCACCCCACACCTCAGTTCTAACTCTCAACTTCTCCTTCTTACTTTGCCGCCAACATTGCAATGACTTTTATGTGACCAGTAGCATGTCTTTCCTACTTAATTTTTCCAGGTTTCTGCACGTCAATTCATTAGTCCAATAATAAGTCCAGGGCTCTTTGGAATTTGGAATTACTTTCAAAGTATGGAAATCCACAGGACAGCTTACACTTTTTCTCTGAATTGATAGTGAACACAAGGAAGATGAAACACACACACACACACACACACACACACACACATACACACAGAGAGAGAGAGAGAGAGAGAGAGAGAGAGAGAGAGAGAGAGAGAAAGAGAGAGACAGAGACAGAGACAGACAGAGAGAGACAGAGACAGAGAGAGAGGCAGAGACAGAGAGAGAGAGATTAGACAAAATTCTGCATAACACATACATAGTTATCTCTGTCACACAATCTAGATGTTTAGGTGTTTTCATAGTAACATTTTCTGGGAGAGTTTTAACCATTAACAAATATGGGACCGGGTATTAAGATAGGCAATGGGTACCCTTGATATTAATGCACGAAACTGTTCTTTAACTTGCTGTGTGTTTCACATTAACCCAGGGGAGTGAGTAGCAGAAGCTTTCCATGGCCAACAACAGGATAGCTTAAATTCTGGCATCTTCTGTAACTGCTGGCCCTGTGGTAGAGTACTTTGTTCCTTTGGGAGGCCCTCCCTTTTCCCTTTGGCCTTACTAAATCCAGAACGTCGAGAGGGCTTGAAAGAGTGAATGAAATTTTCCATAACTTCTTCTCTAAGGGCCAGTTTCCTGATTTGTAAAATGAGTGTAGTGAAATCTGTCTTCAGTGCTGTAAGAACTAAATTTATGATCTTGATAGCTCACTCAAATATTTTGTTATGTCTGTTTATCTATATTCTATCATCTACCTATACATGTATCATCTACCTATCATCTGCCTGCCTCTTATATATCTATCCATTACCCTCATATCATCTACCTATTGTCTATCATCCACCTATGAGTCATCCATGCATTTCTACGTGTAGCTATTATCTCTCTCCGTTTCTCTCTGTTTAGTCCTTACAATATCCAGCGAGGCAGAACTAATCTCCTCTCTTTTGTGAGACAATTAACAGAAGATCATGTGGTAAGGCAGAGCAGTGAATCCCCAGATCACTGGCTTTGGAGCTGACAGGGATTCTCTGGGCCCTGGAGTGTGATAGGTAAAATGATACCAGACAGACATTTTCAGAACCAGAATTGGGATCATTTTCCCTGGAAGATTGGAAATGAAATCAGCAAATTCATGAAGAGCATGCAATTAGTAGGGTCATCATAATCCGACGACAGTAGCCAGAGCCTCTACAGGAGACATGTCTACTCCCTGATGAGCCTCTGTGGGCATTAGATGGCTTCTTACCGGATGGTTTATTACCCTGTTCTCACAAGTAGAGAGACCCAGCCTGGCTGTGTGTTAGGGCAGAGGGCATTAAACAGAGAAAAATATTCTGGGCAGACATAGTGTGGCGGATAGCCATTACGGATGACACCATTGTTCTCAGTACAGCACTTGGTTGACTTGAAAAATTCCCTAGTTTCTTGCTACATGCAATTCAGACCTGCCATTTAACCTCTGCGGTGTTAATCTGGGTAGCCACGGGACCTCTTCAGTCACAGGAGTACAAATCTCCGGTCTAGAAGGTCAAACACAACATCACCATCACTCTAGATTTCTCCTCCGGCATCCCTTCCCCCCTCCCACCTTCTCTGGAGCTCCTATAACTTCAGATCCCTCAAAGAAATGGAACATACAGTCATTCAAAAAATGTGTATTGTTGCAGAGGTCAAAGCAGTAAACTCCAATTCAACAGACTCTGAGGAGGATTACAAACCTGATCCCCCTGTCTGGTGAGAAGCTTCATCTTAGGAGGGCAAAAAACCATAAAACAGCATGCCATCAATCTACTCCAGGGAGAGGACTGGAGGAGCTGTGAACTTAACTCTTCTGGTCCCAGGGGGACTCTGGGAAATCTCCCAAGGACAGGCTGCAAGCAGCTAATACAGGAGCTGGCAGGGTGTCCTGTGAGTGAATGAGTGGATGTGTGTGTGTGTGTGTGTGTGTGTGTGTGTGTATGTGTGTGTGTGTGTGTATGTATGTGTGTGTGTATGTGTGTGTGTGTGTGTGTATGTGTGTGTGTGTGTGTGTATGTGTGTGTATGTGTGTGTGTGTGTGTGTGTGTGTGTGTGTGTTTGTGTTTGTCTCAGCCCAACGACAGCACCACACCTTGCAGTAACTGACTAGCCAGATTTTTAAAAAACGACTTCTTTGCATTATAGAAAGGGGCTCACTTTGGGTAGAATGCCATTTCCATTGCTGAACAGAGATTGAAAAAAATACCACCATACAACAGATCTGTAAAAGTTGAGAGAACTGAAGGTTAAGCTGTATAGGCTGAAACTTAAAACTGACCACCCTGGCTCTTGGGTGGGGCATGTTGGTGATTCCTGAATTTTAACACTTGTGAATAGAGTAAATATCACTATATGTATACCTGCCGATGCTCCTTCTAAGCAAAGTAAAGTTTATTAGAAATGGGATCATGAAAAAAAGAAGAAGCATGATTACTTTCACTAAGGCCTGCAAGTTTGAGTTCAAGATTTTGGTGTGAAGCAAATTAGAATTACGTAACAGTAGGTACATAGCTCATTCAAATGAGGGTGGGAATTGAAACGCATGAACAGAAGATGTGTGGATGGCAAATGCAGCAGGGAAAGTCTTTGTATCTGCTAATGCTCACCATCTGCAACCTGAAAGAAAATGAGAGTATGTGAGGAACGGTGTCAAAAGTTTTAGCAAAAAGAAGGCTGCAAGCAGACTGCTTTCTCATGCTTTGGGCAGATCCGAACTCATTATTCAGGTTCTTGCTACTCAAACTGATGTCTTTGGACCTGTAGCAGCTGCTGCACAAGGGAGCTTGTTAGCAATGAAAATTCCCAGGTCCAGTCCACGGATTGGAACATGTGTTTTAGATAAAATCTCCATGTAATGGATGCACTTGAAAGTTTGGATACAGTATTGTCTTCGTGAGAAGTCATTTTTGTTTTGATTTTTCTCCTAGTAAGTATTTACTAAAAACAAAACAAAAATTCTCTAACAACAGCAACAACAACAACATAACAACAACAACTCCACCAGAATAATATTTCAGAAAGAACTAACACTCACATTATTTGGCAGATATTTTTCTTCAAAAGAAGGAAGAGGAAAACTTAGGCTGACTAATGAAGCTTTCACTTGACCTTCCCCCTAGGTCCTAGGGCCTAGCGCGTACCCTGTGTGTTAGTAGGCTAAATGAAAATTGAAGTTGCTTTGCCAAACGTCAGAGGCCACTCCAAGTAGCAGTAATGGCACCTGCTGAATGCTGTTAATTGCATGAAAGCATAGTTTGGCTCTTGTGACTGGAAGGCTGGCTCTCAGGCAGAAGAAGAGTCGTTCTGAATGAACAAATAGATATTAAAGTTTGAACTATGAAATTCCCTGTCCACGCTGCTGCTCTCTGTCTGACTCAGAGGTTGCTCTGACAAAAGGCTTTTGTTGCTGCTGTTTTGTTTTGTTTTCAAGCGGCCGTCCTGTCCTCCATTTTAGGAAGCTTTCCTGCATCCCGAGATTGTGATAAGAACACAGCGGATGTCGTCTGCCTGTGGTGAATGGCTGAGAACAAAATTTTATCTCTCACTCTGCTCTCCAGATAATTAAAGGAAAAAAAAAAATTCAGCCTAGGACTTCTTACTTCATGATAGGAAATCCAAAGAAGGAAGCTGTATTGCCATCAGTATTGTGTTTGTGTAAGTCTTTGTGGATGTATGGATATTTTTCCCTGAAATTTAGACACTTGGAAGGGGTTAGGAGTTGATATTAAAAGCTGGCTTCAGGCTAAAGGTAAGAAGGAAGAAAGGGGTCGGGGAGGATTAGTAAGAATAATGAATAAGGGAAGGTGGAGGAAGAAGATGGGAAGGCAAAGTGATGTAAATATTTAAAATAACTTTACAAACCCCATTTATTGGTCCTCCACATATTTATCAAAGGTTAAGTGCTCTTCTTTGAGAATCCTGTAATACCCAGAAAGTAGAGTCCTCGTGCTCTTGGATGATGTCATCACATGGGTGGTGGTGGGAACTACCTACTGAGAGTGTGTATTGAGTGTGAAGCATGTGTGTGTTCCTCTACTTGTGCCCGGTCCTCAGCACAACACCAGAGAGCTAAGACACAGCAAGGTCCCTAGAGACACTCAGACCACACGGAACTTCAGTTATTTATTATTTTCCTGATTATTTACTCTCTGACATTTGTCCCCCCTTCTATTTTGAATAATTATAATTTACTCATCATATATAGAAATGGAGGGATTATTAGCCAAGGATTCCTTTTTTTTCTTACAGAAAATTAATAAAGGTTAAAATATTGTCAATTAGGTGGTCTTCGTTTGGAGTTTGGTCTTTGGCTGCCCTAAGTAGCAGAAAGCTCCAATTTATCCCCAGGGATAACAGCTTGGAAGTAGATTCTAAAATATTCTCTGGTTTCATCTGTTTACATCCAAGTCCTTCACCTGGAAATTCTTCCATATCATTGATTAGGGCAATGGAGTTAGTTTCTGTGCATTATAATCAAAGATATCGTTGTGGTGTTGGCTGGTACCACAGCACTATTTAACAGTTATTGAATTTAGTACTGGAAGTGGGGATATGTAGCAAAGGAAAGTGTATAGTAGTTCTCCCTTATACTTAAAGACATCATCCAAGACTCCCAGTGGAAACCTGAAACAACACACAGAACTGAACCCTGTGTACAGACACTGTGATACAGTCTTCGTCAACTAAGCAACTGACTAATGGGTAAGAAATTTAGACAGTACAGATGATTCACATTCCAGATGGAATGTGAGATTTCATCAGGCTATCACAACACTGCCTAGTTAAAGCTTCTGAATTGTTTATGGGATTAAAATTTCTTTTGAATTTCATATATTATTTGTTCTTTATTTGTGTGATTCCCCATCCTCCTTCTGTCTTCTCCTGTGTCCCCCTACTCCCTCTCAAATTCACGACTATTTTTCTTTAATTATTGTTTTACACACATACACACGCACACATAAAATGCAACATGCACCATCTGTTTAATGTGGCGTGAATGTTTATGTTTTTTAGGGATGCCCACTTGGTTCTGAATAACCAATTATGGGGCTCATTCCTAGAAAAGACGGATTCTCCATTTATCAATAGTCATTAGTTGCCTATAGCTCTTCATCTAGATGCCTTGTGTATGATTTCTCCTGGCCATGTTAGCACATCAACTGATGATGTCATTGCTTAGGTGCTATTTAGACAACCATATTGTTGCAATTTCAGGGGTGAAGCTTTCCTGTTATATATAGAAGACAACATTTCTTTGCAGACTTCCTCTGTCCCTTACAATGTTTCTGCTCCCACTTCTGTGATATTCCCTGAGCCTGACATGTAGGGATTGTATTATAGATACAACAACTGGAGTAGGGTGGCTACCCATGGTCAGTCGGCAGTTCTGTATGTTTTGTTTAGTTGTGACTTTCTCTAATAGTCTGTGTTGCAAAAAAAAAAAAAAAAAAAAAAGAAAGAGCTTCTTTGAAGAGAAGTGAAAGCCACATTATCTGTGGGTATAAGGATAAGTATTTAGAATGCATAGAAGTTATTCTGGTTTAGGAACAGGTGGTAGTAGGGTCTTCTCTAAGTTCCATATCCTCACTACCCATGGGCATTTGGCTAGGTTTACAGTATAAGGTCCTAATTCCTTCCAGTTGTGTAGACCTTAAGTCCAATTAGATGGCTGTTGGTTACTTCCAAGGTATATATTTCACTAATGAACATTTGGTGATATCCTACTCTCTTGAGGAATCCTGTGGTTTATAAGCATCACAGTTAGGTAAGACTACTGATTGCTTTTCTCCATTGGCAGTTTGCATAGCACCTTCAGGAACTATGAGAACTAGTCCTCAGATAGGAGGATTCTGGGTCAGATAATATCTGGAATCCTCCAAGTCCTGTGTCCGAAGTGTGCAGCATCTTTAGAAATAGTATCTTACCTTCAAGTCTTTGGAGGCAACCAAGGAAAATGGTGATAATTTATATTATTTTGGGAGCCACTTGGATTCCCCTGACCAACAACTCAAATGGTGGTTTCTTTTGAGTTGTCTGGTACTAGAATTTTTGTTGATAGACTATGATCCTTTGGAGGAGTATTATAATCCCAGGTATAATTCATTTAAGATGTAACTATGTACACACACACACACACACACACACACACACACACAGTATATAGTGTTACAATCATAACATAATATGATCCTCTATGATACTAAGTATAACTATGTATACATACACACTTATATATATATATATATTATATAGTATATAGTGTTACAATTATAGCATAATATGATTCCCTATGGTGTTAATAATAACTATGTACACACACACACACACACACACACACACACACACACACACATTCCCTATGGTGTTATTTATCTCTGATCCTCTCCCTTTCCTATTTAAAACTCCTCATTTTTTTCCCCATGTCTCCCTTCATAGTACCCGTGTCTTGCTCTTTCCCTCTCTAGGGCTCCTCCCCTTGCATGGTCCCTTTTTACTTTTATGTTACTCTGTGTCATATGCTCACACCCAATGATTAAGAGCTAGCACCTACAGGTAATGTTTATAGAATTTTTCATTGAATATTTTGGGCTATGGTTATCCATAAGAAACTGAAATGATTGACAGGAAACTTCAGATCAGAGGATGCTACAGGGCTATGAAGATTGTCACATCCCTCAAAGAGGTCACAATCATGACCTCTTTGTGTATTCTGAGACCTTTCATTTGCCATATCGAGCTCAGTAATTACCAAAGTTAAAATCCTATCCTGCTTTTAATCTTTCTTATGTCCATCCACAGGTAATTTCAGAGGTCTGACAGAGATGGAATTTAATAGTATTAATCAAGAAAATTATCAAGGGGACTGGAGAGACAGCCCACTGGTTAAGAGCATAGATTGCTCTTGTAGAGAAATGGAATTCAGTTCCAAGCACCCATACTGGAAGATCACAACCACCTGCAACTCCAGCTCCAGGAGATCTGATGGCCTCTTCTGGATGGCTTGGGCAGGAACCCTCACTTGCATGTACACACACCTGTGCACATGCATGTGTGTGCACATACACACAGACATATAATAGAAAGAAATACGAAAAAATAAATCAAATGGAAGAGACACCGAGAAAGCAGGGCTACATATTGAGAAGGTATACAGAGAATGGACATGGGTCTTTTTTGAAATTTTTGCTTCTGGAATTATTGTGTGACTATTTTGTAGGAAAAAGGAGTATTTGGAACAAAGCACTGTACTGACTGTGAGGAGCATTATCAGACAGATGAACGAGATCCTTCATCCACAGCCCATAGCTTCTGGGTGTTGGCTCACCTGTGAGAGGCTTAAAAAAACAATCACTTGAAAAGACTGCTCAGCCAGTAAATAACATTTCATACAGAGATTTCAATCGCCCAAGGGCATCTGTCTTGATGGCTCTATTTGTGGATAGTAAAATTATCAATGTTTATCAGGGGGTGAAATATTGACAACCCCATTTTGTATTTTATTATTTGAAAAAAAATTCTATTATTTTTTCAAACAAAAAAGTCTGCAAACCACACCGCATATAATGACACAGATCAGTGTCTCACGCACAGTCTTGGTTTCTGGGCAATTGAAATCAGATTTGAGCAAGGACAACTAGATGCTGATGAGAATGTTACTATTTTTAAACAATGAGGTTGACTCGATCTCTCTAAAAAATGATAGGTCAATAGCCCTATTGGCAGGAACCCTGTCCAAAGTTAACATGCTGTTTAATGTGCAGAGCTATAAATACTGCACCGTGGAGAAGACACAGGTACCTGGACCACCACATCACCTTGTGCTATGCTTCTTTCTATTCCTCTTGCCATCTACGAAATACAGCCAAGTTATCTCAAAGACTCCATGTTCTTTCTTACATAGCTGGATGACTGACTTGGGGGACACTATGCCTGAGACTGAAGGTCTGGTCACTCCTAGGCTTCTTCTTCCACCTAAATTCTCTAGTCATTGGCGTCTGTGAGGGACCAAATGACATGAGGCTGCCCATCATACACTAGTTACTCAATTTAGTTAGTAGAAAGGTAACTTTTGGTACCTCGGAAACATCAACAGCTCCTCTAGGTGGCATTATTATTATTTTTATTATTATTTTATTATAGCCAGAATAGTCAGGAAAGATGTAGACTGATTTCTAAATGGCCTTATTAAATAAGAAACACAGAGCCAAATATAGGGGTGAAAGTCTTAGAGATGAGGGAAATAGTGAGAGCCACCAGCTAGCCTTAACTCATCATGCTGCCGTAGCTTCCTAAGAGAGCTACTTCCTGTCTACCCAGGCTTTTATTGCCTTGCTGTTCTGCCCTCTCATTGGCTCTTAGCCCAGCTACCTCACTTCCTCATCACTGTCTGTCTGTGCAGACCTCCAGGTTTCTATGGTTGGTGCTGGGATTAAAGGTGTGTGCCACCATGCTTTGCTGTTCCTTAGTGTGTCCTTGACCAAACAGAGACTCTGCCTGCCATGTGATGGAATTAAGGGCATGTACTACCACTGCCTGACTTTTGTGTTTACCTTAAAACAGCTTGCTATTCCCCTTGATCTCCAGGCAACCTTTATTTTTTAACATAAAAATAAAATATCACCACATTTCAGCACAAATGAAGTAAAACCACAGAAAGAAGTGTATAGAGAGTTCCTGTATTTTTGTGGCAGGGCAGAGGCTTCGTTTTTCTGCAGAAAATAGAGTTGGTTTTAGCAGTAGAGATGCCAAGGGCCTCATCAACCTTGAGGAGAAGGGATGATTCCAGTCTTCTTAAGCCGTCTTGTGCCTTAGGAAGTGGGCACTCCGTACACCACAGGTAGGTTGCTTGGAGCAGTGAGAGGAGGGGGCCCCAGGAACTAAACACTGCCTCACATAGAATGAACTTAGCTATCGAGGCACGTGACTGTCCAGGACTTTGAGGGTGAGCATTAACATCAGTCTGATGTTGTGGGAGTGATGCCCCAGCACGGGGCGAAGTGTCCTGCTGAGCTCCCCGTGTGTCTGGAAAAGGAGATGCGATTGGTCTTTGGACGTCTGTGGGAGTTCCTGATGATTGGTTGAGACACACCTTGATGAGGAAATACGAGCTATCCTTCCTGTGTGCTGGATGTGATCTCAAATTATTGTTTGCAACCATGAAAAAGAGACCTTTCACTTGTACTATTGCTTTTTTCAATGTATGTTTGTTACCAGTGGCGTTTAGCTGAGTGTATGCTCCAACCCATAACTTACACATAGTTTCAGACAAGTCGAAACTTTCCATATTTTTTTTAATAGCAATCACAGTTTAATCTGTAGGCATTCCATACATTTCTTGAAAATATTGTGTTGCCTAACTTATAGTGACAAAGCTAAGATGATTCAGCCAGCTTAGCATCGGGGTCTATTTCATCTTACTGGTGACTAGCACGAGGCCAGAAAGAGAAGGAATCTACTTTTGCTTGGGTGGAGGCCTTCACAGGCATGGTATTCTTACCAACAATGTGCTGTTCATTCATCATTCAATGAAGTATCCATTGAACATCTAACTTGTGCTAAATGTTGTGTAGGATCAAATGTACGATGATGTGGCATCTTAGGGAATCTACAGATGTGTAGGACAGAGAGTCCTGTGAATAGATGATCACCTTGCTTTGTGGATAGTACTTCAGTAGAGCTATATTCAGACTTCCAGAGGAAGGAATGATTTGAGAACCTAACTCTGGATGTAGTGAAAAAACTACATGGGGGGCTGGAGAGATGGCTGGCCCAGGGGTACAAAACACTGGTTGACCTTCAAGAGGACACAAGTTCAGTTCCCAGCACCCACATGGTGGATGTTTACAACTGTTTGTAACTCCAGTTCCAGAGGATTCAATGTCCTCTTTCAGCCTCTGTGGCCTCAAGTGACACACATCTGTACATGCAGGCAAAATATACCCCTCCCCCATGACACACAAAATAAAATTAAATAAAATCTCAAAAAAAAAAAAAAAAAAGCTACACAGAAGATGTAAAATTCCCCTCAGATGGAGAGTCATTTGTCAGGCGAATGAAGAAAAGGGTGTGTCAGCCTGAGAGAGGAGGCCAGTGAGCATGGAGCAACCATTGACAGACATCAAGCTTCAGCAGGAACAAGAGGAGAACATTACTTGAGGCAGCGCTCAACCAAGAAGGGCCCAGGGCATCGGGCCTGAGTGAGGCCGCAGAACCACTCACTTGGGAATGAATAGAAGGCCTCTCTTGTACTGTTTCCAGCAGGTGTAGTTTTCAGAGTAAGCAGGCAAGGAGAGACGAATGCTTGAATTCCCCAGACGTGCACTATTCTGCAATCACCAACAGTGGCAGACATAGTTGCCATTAGTTAATAAAAGTGATGTACATGTGCCGTTGAAGACAGCCGCTCGAGCTGGAAGAATACAGGTGGTGATTGGAGGCAAGATTCTGGTACGCACAGGAGACAGACCTGTAAGTGACAAACATATTTTTATGCATTGTATAAAGTCATAGCAATGTTAGGGAATATTAAGCACCTTAATACCCTTGAAGGATTGGGAGCAAGGGAGATATTTGGGAAGCAGTGGGTTGTGGGCTGTGTGCGCTCACATACCCAAACTTTAAAAACTTATTATTTCCCCACTGTGGCCAGTGCCTGTGAGATGTTTATAGTCAGCAGGACTGCATTCACTGTAAGTAGCAGAAAGCCCTATAATCCAGGAATTTATGTGTAAGAGTTTGGCCTCCCAGCCTGTAGACGAATTTCTAAACAGTCTTATTAAATAAGAAACACAGAGCCTAATACAGAGGTGCAAGCCATAGAGGTCAGAGCAACAGCCACAAACTAACCTTACCAACTTACCACCTTGCCGCAGCTTCCCAAGAGGAGCTTCTTCCTGTCTAACCTGCACCTTTATTGCCTTCCTGTTCTGCCTTCTCATTGGTTCTAAGCCCAACCACATCACTTCCTCATCACTACCTATCTATACAGACCTCCAGGTCTCTATGGTTGGTACAGGGATTAAAGACATGTGTCACCTCGCTTGGCTGTGTCCTTGAACACACAGAGACTCTGCCTGCCATGTGATCAGATAAAAGCATGGGCTACCTCCACCTGACTTCTATTCCTGGTTCGCTAATGACCTCTGATCTCCAGGCAAACTTTATTTATTAACATACAAATAAAATATCACATTTCAGCACAAATAAAATATCACCACACAATGCTACATAAAGAACTACAGGCAGCTAAAGAATGCTGAGTGTGGCAGAGGTAGTCTTCTCCAGCTAGAAGCCCACCAATTGTTTATCCAGTACCAAGTGGTCAACCCCCCAAACACGCATGAGTAACATTATACAGACCGAACAGGTTAGATTCAGGAATATATATCTATACATACATATGTATGTAATAATAATTAATAAAAAAAGAAGCCATGAATTTGAAAAAGAGAAAGTAGGGGTATATGGGAGGGTTTGAAGGGAGGAAAAGGAAGGCAGAAATTATGTAATTATATTATCATCTCAAAAATAAAAGAAAGAAGAGAAAGATCATCTCACAGGAACAAAGCTGTCTCCTGGATCTTGGGGATGGTGATGGATTCCGGGCTGGGCTTGCTGTCTGTGTTTGAAAGAGTTCCGAGTCTGCCTTAGCAGCCACACGCTACAAAAAGAGACTACTCTGGGCTGACATTTGGTATCAGATAACCAGTAGCTGTGCTCTTCCCTGGGGAAGATTACTTCTCCCGCTCTCAGCATTTCTTAGCTGCCTAGAGTTCTTTTGGAGGGAGGAAAGAGGAGGAAGAAATGATGTCATAATAATCGCAAAACCTTAAAGAAATAATAATCAAAAAGTTTTGTTTTCCAAGGGCTGATCCTTGGGGCAGTAATATCATAGAAGCAGACGCCTCTTATCTTCCAGTTCTTCCCTTATTAGCAGAATGTATGATGGCTGCCACACCCCCCAGCCCTACATCTTTACTCTGGCAGAATGAGGAGAAGCAAGAATGCGGAAGAAAAGTGCTCTTCAGGACATCTATCTGTATCATATTTACTGGAATTGTCACTTCTGATTGCACTTTGTGACATCTCCAGTGAACCCTTTTTGGAAGACACACACAGGTGTCCTTCTTGCTTAATGAAACTGACATAATAATATGAAGAGTCAAATACCGTGTACTATGAAGATTCTTTCCTATTATTCTTCATCAACATTTATCTGGAGAAATTTTGATGCTGATTTCTATTTTTCAATTTTACCAGGACCCGTTGCTCGGTTTGGCTAACTGGCTTATTGCGTGCATAGAGTATGACGGGTGTCTGGCTCACAGCTAAGTGTGAAATGAAGAAATCAGTGAGTGAGTGAACAGAAAACAGATGGGAAAGGGGTCACTGTTCAACAGTATCTCCCAGCTGACCATCTCCCTCATGGGGTCGGAACTGCCATCTGAGGTGATTTGAATCCCCAGAACTCCCAGGAACTCATCGGAACCTGTCACGAGCACACTCTCCTCTGTCACGTCTGAAACGTGAGAAGCAGCTTCGGAACTTAAATATCTACACCATATTCTAGCACACGTGTTTACAGAGGAGGGGTGCATTCCTTCAAACACTTGACCAAAGGTCCAGCTCTTCTCTATGACTGTTTTATGTTTTGTTACCCCAGGAAAATCCACGTGGTCAGTGTACCACTCAAGGACAACATGCCAAGTTTCACAAGAGGCTTATTCAAGGTGTAAGAGATGTAAGAGGTTTTTTATAAATTCTCTCTCTGTATTCACAGCACAAAGGTGTCAGCATGTGTGTGTGTGTGTGCAAATGTGTGCGCCAGTGTAATGTTCATGTACACATCTATGTGTGCACAATGTGACATGAACATGTGTGCAGGTGTGCCCATGCACATGTACATGGGTGCATACATATATTTTGCACACATGTGTATATACTTGTGTGTTTGTGTATGTCTGTCTATATGTGTGGAAATTCATGTGTCTGTGTTGGTTACATGTATGTGTCCATCTGTGTGTGCATGAATGCCTGCATATGTATATGTGTGTGTGAGTGTGTGCCTGTGTGTGCCTGTGTGTCCACAGGTGTGTATGACTGCATGTGTAAATGTGTGTGTGTACATGGCATGTATTCGGAGATATGCATGCTCGCTTAGACATGTTCATGGGTGTGTATGTACCATCACATGTATGCATGCATTTGCATATACATGTATTTATGTTTCTCTATATAAACAAACATATGTGGTTGTGCACATGTTTATTTTGTGCACATGTATGTGTTTGTGTACATGTGTGCACATGCATGTGTATGCATGCGTACACAGACATCTTTATATCATCTGTGTGTGTCTGGGCATGCGCATGCCTCTAAGTGTGCTTGTGTGTATGTGTGTGGGTATACATGTATGTTTGTATGTTGGGGACCTGGGAAGGTTAGATCCTGGTCCTTGGGATGAGAACAAGAACATTAATTACTCTGCTCTGGTTATTCTTCTTTATTTCTTTTTACAAGCAGTGTATTTCAGAGGCGGCCCAGAGGCTTTTCCTTTTTATCAGAAAAAGTAACTGTTTTTGTTTTCTTCGAAATGAAGACTTTTGCTTTTAATGTTAGTAACACACAAAATTTCAGCAGCACAGAAGAGCAGATGGAGCAAGATGGAGAGTACTTTACATTACACCTAACACCCCGACCAAAACAATGTGTGCCCGTCTGTTTTCTCACGTTCCTTTGTCCAGGCACACATCATGTCAAACTTAAACCTCTGGCTATTAAGTGGTGAAAAGTCAAATCACGGAAGCACAAGAATATTGGCAACTATAAAACAGTTCGGATCTCTTCTGAAAGGTACACGATCTGGTGCGGACTCCAGGCTTGTTGGGTTTCCTGGCTCTAGGAATTCCCTCCCGTCGGATGCAGTAACGACCACAGCAGCTCATTTTGCTAAGTTCTGATCCATCACTCTGATGACTGCTTGTGAGAAACACTGTAGCGAGGGGAAGGAGTTATTTCGGCGCGTGGTTTCTGTGGCTGCAGGCCGTGGCCTCTGGCTCCGTGACTTCTAGACCCTGACGAGTCACACCACAGAAGGGCAAGTGGTGGAGCAGAGCTGTGGACCCGCTGACAGCGGGAGGCAGCGGTGGAACGCAGGGAGGGGCCGAGACAGGGTCCTATCTCTAGGGAAGGGGCCTTCCTCCACCAGGCCTCACGGGCCACTGTTCTGCCACCTTCCAAAGCGATATTCAAAGACTGACCCTGCCCGGGTATCCACTAACTGGGCTCCAGCCCTGATGAAGGGTCAATATCCTCAGGAACTCTGTCACAGACACACCCAGGGGCGCTTTGTTAATCCCTACGAGTATCTCAACACAATCAAACCGATAACTAAGACTGACAATTGCATTAATGTTTACAGAGCATTTGCTTTTCAGAGTCTGGAAGAACGGTCAACTCATATTAGAATACATTTTCCAGGTGAGAAAACTATTAAAGGGTTAGTATGCCCAGAGTCCCACAGTCAGGAAACACAAACATGAGTTTCATTTTTGCCCTGTCTTCCACTTAAAAATATGATCATGTTGTTTAAAAAAATGGGCTCGCAAGAGATGGAGAGTACCCATTTGTATGCCAGGACAGAGAGAATTATAGTCCTGTAATTATGTTGACGATGTCATAATAGAGTAACTGAGACAGTCAGGACAGTAACGTAGCTCATGGAGTAGGAGTTCCCACTACTGCTTTAGCATCATCCCAGACGAGCGGCGTCTGCAGCAGCCCTTGCTTCATCCTGAGACTTCCGAAGGGTAAGTTCAACACGGGCTGGGTCAGCTTGAGTCAAGCTGTTGCCATG
Source organism: Peromyscus leucopus (assembly GCF_004664715.2). Taxonomy (NCBI): domain Eukaryota; kingdom Metazoa; phylum Chordata; class Mammalia; order Rodentia; family Cricetidae; genus Peromyscus; species Peromyscus leucopus. The sequence continues at coordinate 37,959,000 of NC_051078.1, read as the reverse complement.
ACTCCGTTGCCTTCAGGAAGCTCTAGGACACAGATGCCGTCGTACCTGCCACGGACTCTGGAGGCCACTGCCATTGCTCAGCTCCTGGTTCCTTCCTTCCTTTTTTTTTTTTCAGAGTAGGTGATGGATGATTGTTCAAAGTCCCTTCTCACCTCCCTTTGCGTAACTCTGACCTCTTGTTCTGTCTCCTTCTTCTGTGTTTAAGGACCTCTGTGGTAATACCAAACCACTCTGGAAAGTCTGGAATTAGTTCTCACCTTTAAAGTCTTCTTAGTCACAATCTCAAGCTCATTGGCAACTGATTTGTAGAAGCCCTGGAATGGGATGTAGATGTTTTCGCGGGGCATTTATTCTGCTTACCATAATAGACTCCAGTCTCCCTTGCTCCCTCTTTTTCATGATGTTGGGGATTGAACTCAGAGCATTGCGCGTGCTAGGCAGACACTTTGCCCACTGAGCCACACCCCATCTTCCTGGCAGCTACATGTATACGAGGTAAGCTCTGGTTCAACTTTCTGAGGATTCAGCACAGAACTCCCCTGCCCTCATGGAGATTACCTCTAGAGATGAAGAATAAACTGATAAACACATTTGTGACAAAGTGTCAGAGTGTAGAAGGTCCCTTGAAGATGAGGGAGGTTGAGAAAGATGGGAGAGATCAACGGCAGCCAGCCATGGATTCTATGGAGCGTTTAAACATGGTAACTCAGGCTACTCGGAGAGGTGTTGTGGGAAATGAAGCCCTCTATGAAATGAGGGACCTGGGGCTGAGCATTCTAGGCCAGATGATGTAGAAGTGCGCAGGCCACAGTGTGAGAAAGATGGGCATTTCTGAGGAGTAGCAACAAGCTCGGCATTTCTAGGGTGGACTGCACAAGGCAGAAATTGGCGAGGGCTGAGGATAGCTGGGGTCCATAAACCAGGGAATTAATTCCGTGAGATACAAAGGAATGATGGACCCAATTTGGATTTTGAAAAGATCTTTTTTTTTTTTTTGTTTTTGTTTTTGTTTTTGTTTTGTTTTGTTTTTTCGAGACAGGGTTTCTCTGTGTAGTTTTTTGGGTCTCGCTCTGTAGACCAGGCTGGCCTCTAACTCACAGAGATCCACCTGGCTCTGCCTCCCGAGAGCTGGGATTAAAGGTGTGCGCCACCACCGCCCGGCACATCACTGTTCTTAAAGGACAGTTAAATACCCTGAGAACAGGAGGAAGGAACCCAGAGGGACAGCAGAAAAATGCCTGCATGAATCTAAACATCAGGCAGCAAGACCTTGGATGACAGATTCAAGATAGAACTTGCTGTTTGGGTGGAGGGGAGCACAGGAGAAGACGGGATGGAGAATGAGCTTTGCCTGGGGCTTGAACCACTGGGTAAGGGTGTCTGTGTTCCGCAGAGAGATGGCAAATCTGAGGAAGGAATTGGTCCTAAGTGGTGGAACTGATAGATTTCAGGTGTGTTGGACCACTCTATTAGAGATTGGAGGCTGTGGTCTGTCAGAGAAAGGAACTTTAGGAAAGGGTGAAGGCTAGCAAGATCGTTCACTTAAGGAGCCAGCAAAACATCTATGGATGTCCACTGTGTTTTCTATCTCCTGATAGGAGGTCCGAGTGTCCAACTCGGCTGCGGGCCACAGGATATTTGAGCCCACTGATGGGGTCTGTATCATTGGAAGTGACTCACTCCAGCAAAAAACAGAGTAGGGGAGGATTTGGAACACGCTGGAAGGGATTTTAGTAGCTTTCGTAAAACATCTGGCCCGACGCCCATTTGGGCATTGCTTTGCCGAACACCTGCTCTCAGTACAAATACCTCCTGCAGAAGGATGCCCGTCCCTTCTTCCCATCCACCCACCCAGAACACCTGGACCCGTCACTGACGAGCATTGGCCCTCGGCCCCCCTTCATTTATCTTTCCCTCTCTCACCCCCATCTCTCTTTAAAGTGGATCTCTTTAATTAGACTTAAAATAAGAACCTTTGCTGAATGTCTCCATGTAGGTAGCTAAATAAATAAGCGCAACTGTAGGAACTAAAACCTCTCCACTCCCCACACTGAGTTGTCGCTGGGCATGCTGTCTGTTTGAGTTATATCATTGTGCATATTGCTTTGATAATTCTTAGGCAGGGTAGAGCCACCATCTCTGAGACTGTATTTAGGAGTTAGTGTTCCATGGAAGGTAATGAGAGACAAATGGATCTTAAAAGTATGTCATAAAAAGCCTTTTAAAATATGTGAGCTTCAAGTGCCCATCTATAAAGCTAGTTATTTAAGAAGGCTGCTTTAGAATCAGTGTTGTGAATTGGTGCAGGCCACCAATAATCTATAGATTTTTAAATTGTTCTGGTTCCACACTTGTTAACAGCGTCTCTGCTGTGGAAAAACAGTTAAGAAATTGACAAGAAAGGCAATAGCCAGCCCTCTCTCTACAGACCCATGGGCTCTAAATAAAATGGTTGTCTTTTGAAGGGACCTCATTGAGTCCCGGATTGATAGAAACAGGCACTGCTGTTTCACTTCCAAAACAAACCAGATAGACTTGTCAGGCTTTTCTGGATGGAGACCAAAGACAAAGAACTTGGTTCTGGGACTGACTTTTGTGTGGAGAGGGTAGCAACCTGAAAATCTGTGTGAAGTCGAGGCAGCACTGAGAATCATAGTCACACAAATAGCAAATGGGTGGTTCCGGGGCTGTATTCGGATATGTGGCCAGACAGAAGGAAACAGCTTGCGTGGCATGCAAGAGGGGAACAATGGTCCCTGTGACCACCTCTTTGACTTCTAGCTCCTGCCATTCGCGGGGGGAACGTGGCCTTGGAAGCAGGTGGGACTGCTGTTCTCGATTCTCTTTTCTAATTACATGAAGTGTGGAGAAAGGATATTGGAAACAGAGACCCAGCTGTGCCCACTGCCAGTTCAAACACAATGAGGACAAAGGACTCCAGACGCAAAAGGGAAGCGGTTTTAATCTCAGGTGTCTGCACTCTTCTTTCATTATATGAAAGGGAGCCAGCAGCAATAATGGGAGAGACATAATAAAATGAACGGGTCCCCCCTCTTGCAGTGACTCCTGCCACCAAACCTTGAATCACAGTCAGTTGAGAAAAGAAAGCCCACAGGACAAAGAGAGGAAGATGGAGTAGGCAGCTAGCTAGCTGTAGAATTTAAGGGATGTAGGCAAGGCAAATTGGAGTAGGGCCTTTCCTCACGAGGCTGCATGGTCTACGTCAAAGAGAGATGCTAATTCATAAGGAGAAACAACACTCAAAGAAATCGTGGTATTTGCCTCACGGTGAAGTGAGCTCTCACTTGTTCCTTTTCCCTAATCTGTCTCTCTTTCCTCCACACAATGCTAAAAATAATTCCAGTGTCTGATCAGTTGTGAGCTGTCCACCAAAGTGATTGAGGAGCTACTATCTCAGGGCAATAAAGACAATTCAGGCTCTTCTCTCCATGTGTCTTAGATGCTGTGTGAATGACAGAACAAACTTCCGAACACAGTAGTGCAGACCCATGTTGTTAAGTTACTTCAGTAGCTAAAGTTTTGCTGATTACATCATGGGCTATTTTTAGTAAGACTTCTCTGTAACCATGGAGACTGCTTTTGCTGAAAACTCTCACACTATTTCCTTCGAAATTAGCCATGAAGAAGAAAATCTTTGCAGAAAACTAATAAGGAACAAATGAGTTAGATGCAAGAGTAAAAACAAAAGCAACTCAGTACTCATAAAAAGGTTTATATGCATGTTGACAGCTGTACATTTATTTGGACAGTTACCTTCTGTAGACCTGTATTTACACATAAAACCACTTGAATTCTTACTTTTCTTTTATTTTTTTTTAATTTTTTGACTGGCAACAGCCTGAGAACGTGACACAATGTAGTTTATTACCATGGTTCCCTGTGGCATGACATTCCCAAGGGAAATGAGCCCCCGAGGAAGTGGAAAGCTCTGTCTCCTAGCAACAGACATGTTGGAAAGTTTCAAAGAACCATCTTTCTGACCATTGGGGAACTTGCTGGGGTATGAACAATTTGTGTAAAGAGGGGAAAAAACCCCCACACCATGCTTGAGAATGCTGAATTGGACCACTTAAATATGGTCATAGGAGGCAAGAGGGCTCGTCAGGTAGCTGTAAATGGCAGTCACTTAATGCACTTGGGTAGTTCTATCCTTTGGGAGGCAGGATGAACACCGTAGTTACAGCAACCCATGAATACATTATATTACATATCTAAAGGGGTTTTGCACATGTAGTCAAAGTTATAGACATGAAAATAGGGAGTTTATTCTGGGCTATCCACATGGGTCCAGTGGTGATGTGGTCTTATGTATAGAACTTTCTTGGCCAGAGTTTGAGATATAAGAGAAGGAGATGTCAAAGACATTTCAAGTGTGAGACAGTTTGGACCCATGCTTGTAGCTATTAAAATAAAGGGGGTCATTTGTGAACTGTTCCAATAATGTAAAGGCGAATAGAACTAGACTAGAATTTCCCTCCAAGAATTCTAAAGCAAAAAAAATGAGGGCTCAGTATGACACCTTGAGTTTGGCCTTTTGAGACTCTAAGCAAAGTCCCCCCCCCCACCAAGCTTGCTGGGCTTCTCACCTTGCACAATATGAGACAATGAATTTGTGCTGTGAACTGCTGTGTCTGTGGTGATTTGCCGCTGCAGACACAGGAAATCATACACCCAGAACTGTTGTTATCATAGAAATGTGGTCATTTCTGTTAGTGCAAAAAGAGAAATTTCGCGTGCAGAGGGTGGGGTGGGGGGCATATCTTACAAATCTCATCATCCTATGTCAAAAGCCTTGAAAATATGATACTTTTGACAGGAATTGTGTTTTTAGGACCATATCTAAAAGATGAAGATTTGATAAAAGCTGATAATGTTTGCAATGTTCTGTACACTGGCACAAAATTGGAAACAGTCTAAAATTTGGGCAATAGGGTTCTAGGTAAAGAGCTAACTGAACATGTATTTACTAGACTATGATCCCTGTTAAATGTGTGCCTGGTTAAAATAATGGTTGGTCTAGAAAAGTAGTCATGGCATATACAATCACAAGGCTGAGGGGGGTTAACTGGAAAATGCACTTATGGTTGGAGAGATTGGAGAATGCTACCGAGTGTGGTGCTGCTTTTCTGTGGATGGGAGAAAACATGCTTTTTAAAAACTTTCTATGATGAAAATAACTTGCAATTGGGAAGCCCTAATAAACATCATGAACAAAATAAAAATAAATAAAAGAGCTTGATGCAGAATGGAGCTGCTCCAAGTGGGGTAATTTGAGAGTGTGCAACCAACAGAGTGTTCACATTTAGTGGCTTAGAAACTGGATTCTAGGACTTCAGATTCTTCCTCTCCCTCCCTCCCTCCCTCCTTACCTCCTTTCTTCCCTTCCTCCTTCCATCTCCCTGCTCCCTCTCAACAGGATTTTGCTATTCACCCTAGAATGTCCTGGGACTCACTATGTAGTTATTGGCCTCAAAGTCATAATCTTCCTGCCTCAGCCCTCCCAGTGCTAGAATTATAGGTATGCATTACCAAACTTCCTTCTTTTTAAAATTATATATTTTTTAATGTAGTTGGTTTAGGAATTGCCTTTGTATGCTCTTCCTTTGTATTAGATATTAGACCCATGCAGTTGTAAATAACAGAAACTCAATTCAAAGCAGACAGACCCCAAGTTATGTAAAGTTCAGTGACAGATTCTGGTAAGTAAGAGAGGTAAGGCTAGATTCTCGATCTATAGCTTCCATAGTAAAGACTTTAGGGTGTTCTCTCTCTCTCTCTCTCTCTCTCTCTCTCTCTCTCTCTCTCTCTCTCTCTCTCTCTCCCTCCCTCCCCCTCTCCCCCTCCTCCCTCTCTTCCTCCCTCCCTTTCCTCTTTCTCCTCCTTCTCTTCTTCTTGTTTGTTTTTCAAGACAAGTTTTCGCCGAGTAGTCCTGGCTGTCCTGGAACTCATTCTGTAGACCCAGAACTCAGAGATCCCCCTGGATCTGCCTCCCAAGTGCTGGCATTAAAGGCATGCACCACCACTGCCAGGCCAGAGCTCCATATTTCTATCCACCTCATGGATAAGCTTTTTCTCTAGCCCAGCAGAAGGGTTTTTTACTGGAAAAGTCATTGAGGACGCTGGCTAGTCTGGTCACCTGGACCATGGAGATGGGTACTCTGAAAAGTTAGATTTGTGGCAGAGGTGAGCCTTACCTGAATCAAGTAGAGGGATATTCTAGAGGGAAATCAGGGTTCTGTTAGCAAGAGGGAGAAGACAGAGTGCCCAGAAACAACAAGAGTTACCCACCAGGCCTGTGAAGGGCCAGGAGGTGGACAAGGATGTAACGGAGTCCTGGACTCTAATCTTCCAACCGAGGCTCTTCTCCCGAAGGGTGCTGAGCTTTGTTTCACCCGCGGGCACTGTGGGTCACTGTCACCAGCTGTTCCATTACTTCTGCCACCCCTGTGTATCTCATCACCTTAGAGACCCGAGGAAAAGTCTTTCCACACCCGAGGCACACTACAGAGTACTAAAAGCATTTCTGCTTACAGCAAGGGCTGACATTTTTGCTCTTTCCCAGCCAGCAATGAGTTTCTGGATTTTCTAGTTCAATGTCTGTCTCATGGTAAGAAGTCAATAAACATTTGTCGAGTGAATGGCAGTTGCTGGTTTCCAAAGTTAGAGTAAATATTTGTCTCCCTTCTTTGTTCAGGTCTTAACCTCACAAGAACTTTCATATCATCCCCGGCATCTTCTTCACCAAGGAAATCGAGGCCCCCACCTGATTCCACGGAACCCAGCGATTCACAAGTGGCCATTCAAATTGCGTTGTCTATTCATGCATTGCAGTAACCAAGGTAACCATTATTGCACACTGTCTTCTTTTGCACATTATCGCACATCTTCCACAAAATGGGAGCATCGTCGTGTATTTTTTCCATACCTCCTCTTACCCTGTAATCCTCAGTTGCTACATGTGATTGTGGGAACTTGAGGGAGACATTTTAAGCTTGTAATAAGTTCTTAACAGTCTTTTGGAGGTTTGTGCAAAGTTGCTGGAGTAGAGAGCTTAAACCTTGGGGACAGGAGAAGCTGCGGCACCTAGATATCCTGATTTTTATTTATATTTCCCTGTGAGTGCACTCACATTGCTGGACATTCTCTGTTAAGTGACTGTTTAAGAGAAAATGATGCCCTGAGGACTTATCCTTGATATCCATGTTGGTTAATAACCTACACAGTGCAGACAGCAGCCATGGGTGACCTCTAGTCTTGCTCACAGATTCTGTTCCTGATGCACTGAAAGGATCCTTATAAGAAATCATCTTGGACTGGCAGTAATTGCCTTGCACATTCTCAAAAAAGAATGTTTAAAAAATACTCTGGAGTACACGAAAAGGACCAGGAATCAGAGGCAGTGTATGCTTTTGGATTAATATCATTCCTTGAATTCTCTTCGGAGGATACTTGATAGATAATTACCAGAACAAATCAGTGAGTGACTGGAGGCCCCATGAGGCAAAGTCTGTCCCTGGATAGAACAGCAAAACAGGAAAAATTGTCACTTGGTGAATTTGTTGTTCCCTACCCCACTGCTGTGTCCTGTCACTCATTTCCCCGTGGTTTCATGATTCTTTCCACCCCATGGTTCTCTGGGGCCATGACTGTACATCCCACTCCACTGCAAGCTAGCGTTGCTCAGCTCTCCTGGTAAACAAAGACTCAAGGGCATTCTGGTTCTTCGGGCACATTTCTACAAGGATGGATCATTGCAGGTGACCGTTAGCTCATCTCACAAACTTCACCAAACTGTTGAACTAGTGTTTCGCATCTCATCTGCAGGTCAGCCGGGACTGCTTGGTGATGGTGTGTTAGGACACTGCATCCTGGTCTGCTGGAGGACCTGATTCACTTCAGGACACCACAAGAAACGCACTCAGGCTGATGCGTCCTGTTTTGTTCAGTCTCTCTCAGTGTACTTTTCTGTTCTTTATTTCACAGTCGGTGGGCTCTCAAAAATAATCAGCCAGCATCTCAACACCAGTACTTCTTGGACTTGTCTATACAATGAGGTGTTGCCTTTGGCATCCTTTGGAGAGTCTTGTTTTTGTTTGCTTTCTGGTAAATTCAGGGTCTCATGAACTTCCTTCTCTAGTTTCAAAGCCACATCAGAGATTCCGGAAGAATCTCTTGGACTTTTCTCTCCTGCTAGCTCGACGCTGGTCATGATCATCAGGTCTGGCTAGCGGGCTTCCGGTTATCGTTGGAGCAAAGTTTCAATAATCACTTATCCACACAAACCAGCCCACCCAACACACCCCACCCCCAACTAAACACTTACAACAGGACCCAAAACAAAAAAGAAAAAAAAAAAAAAGAAGCGTTACGACGCAGAAAAAAAAAAAAAAAAAAAAAAAAAAAAAAAAAAAAAAAAAAAAAAAAAAAAAACAAGAAAAAACAAAAAAAATACAAATGATAAAAAAAAAACACAAAAAAAAAATAAAGAAAAAAAAAAAACAAAAAAAAAAAAAGAAAAAAAAAAACAAAAAAAAAAAAACATCTAACTATAAAATAAAGAATTTTGGTATATAGTAAAAAAAAAAAAAAAAAAAAAAAAAAAAAAAAAAAAAAAAAAAAAAAAAAAAAAAAAAAAAGAAAAAAAAAAAAAAAAAATGTGTATTTAAAGTACAAAAAAAAAAAAAAAAAACAAAAAAAACACCTGGTCAAAACCTTCTTGCAGAATCTAAGTATCAATACAATTTATCCACAGAAAAACAAGAAAATAATTCATTAATCAAAATAAAAAAAAAAACAAAAAAAAAAAAAAAAAACAAAAAAAAAAAAAAAAAAAAAAAAAAAAAAAAAAAAAAAAAAAAAAAAAAAAAAAAAAAAAAAAAAAAAAAAAAAAAAAAAAAAAAAAAAAAAAAAAAAAAAAAAAAAAAAAAAAAAAAAAAAAAAAAAAAAAAAGAAAAAAAAAAAATAAAAAAAAAAAAAAAAGGAAAAAAAAAAAAAAAAAAAAAAAAAAAAAAAAAAAAAAAAAAAAAAAAAAAAAAAAAAAAAAAAACACAAAAAAAAAAAAAAAAACGCAAAAGACAAACACACACCACCCACTAGCCTATAGCCCTATATCCAATATTGTCCTAAATATTAGACTAATCCCTCAACTTGATACAATTCATACACTTCCCCCCCTACGGTTTCCTTTCTCTCAGTTTCCCTGTACACCCCCCCTCCGCATCTACCTTTCTACGTTCCTTTTCCCTGCCTCTGCCCTCCCACTACTTGTGTTCTCACAAACGAATACTCTATAATACTGACAGCCTAGACAACAATATAAATAACATAAAATCAAATATCCATAGCCCACTCATAACATACATTAACACTCACACCCCCTCCATACAACACCACACCCCTGCACCGTGGTGTGTGTGTCAGTGTGTGTGTGCTGTGTTGTGGTGCCTCGTGTCTCCCCGCCTCCCCCATCTCATCCCACCCTTCCTCTGCTCATTCCACCCCGTTCAAGTCAAAAACCCAAATATACAGACACACAACGAGCGCATCATACACAGAGAAATCGTACCTCTCTATCACGTTCTGCCAAGCTTTAAGCCGCTACACCTGAACCACACGTCCTCCTGAAGCATCTCTTGGGCCGAACCGAGCTTCTCTTTCATTTCTCCGAGCTTCTGATGGTTTCCTGTTCTCCTATGGCCTTGTTGGCAGTCAACATCACTCCTCAGCTCCTCTGACTCTGTTTTCACACCCACCGCCTCCATCCTTGTACTTCTGTCTTCTTCTTTTGTTCTATACAGACCACTCTGCTATCAATCCCAACACTCTAATAACACGAAGCATCGATCCTCTGACTTAAATATACCTCTTGCTATAAGACCAGATCTTCCTCCGGGATTCACTTCTCATACGGGGGTACCAAAGTTTTGAGTCTCAAATGTGTACGGTCGGGTACGCACACCCCCCCGTACAGCATCATCCCCAAACGTCCGACTTTGGTAACACACACTCCATTTCTTCTCTTCTACTCCAGCCTCTCCCTCACCCATTTTCCCACTTGGGAAATCCCCCACCCAAGCCATTCTAGACACCTCAACTCCACGGATATTCTTCACCAGGGCTTTGGTCAAGTTCAGAATCACTCTTACAAGGACTCTGCACACCCCCACCCGACCCTCCCCCCCCCCCACACAACCCAGCCTGACATCACCAGCTACTCCCGCCCTCGCCACAAGAAATGTTGAGCAGCATCAGCCACGACACTCACTTCCTCAACACGGCACCATCATCTCCTCCTCGCTCACCGCACCTCCTCGCCACCTCTCGCCGCACATCAACACCATCACCGACCTCGTATTACCAACTTCCACCACCCCTCCATCCTGGACACTCATTAATCACTGCCCACACACCACACACCACACCACTACCACCCCACAACACGACATCATCGCGACGCTATCGAACCGCCTCGCTCCGAATATCAATCCATCGCTACATTCGCTTCGCACAAACGCGCGCCGAGCTCGCATCCTCCCACACCCCGGCATCACTCGGCAGCTGCAGTTTCTTCTGCCCCATCTCACACACACCACCGCTACGGACGACAGGGTCCGTCGTAAAAAAGGGGCGACAATAGTTCACACCCAAATCCACTCGACAGCTGGAAGCCACACGTACAAGCTGCACACAGACCAACATATCTTTTGAAATCACCACCTCCACTCACGCTCGCACCACCCAGCACCACACACCATTTATCTATTTGTTCAACCATACAAGCAGGATGGAAAAGTCTTATAATTCACTGACTGCCAGACATGAGTGGAGCTAACTCAGTACTATTCAAAACTGTTGTAACCACGAGCCCTGTGATCTCCTAAGAGCATGCAGCTGGTCCATGTAGAGCCTGGAACGCCGAGTCTACGGTCTCCCTCATTCCAGAGAGACCATCACACTACAAGGTAAGCTTCGCTCTCCTAGCTCATCTCCTGTCGAGACACCAACAGCACTCCTCAGGTCTCCCTTATTACCCCCCCTCTTCTCACCATCCCCTGTAATCCCACCAGCTTAAGCTAAACACCGCCCGCATGCGACCCACCACATCTACGTTGCTCTGTACAAAGAGTAGGGCTTCTATTATTCCACAAATAGATTCACACGGTCAGCTTAGCAGAGTCAGCGACGTGATAGCCTACAATTCGGGACATACCCAGAGTAGAGAGACTTACGCCAGAATCGAATCTAGTGCGAGCTCCCTCCCCCCACGCCCCAGCATGTCACCGTCCTGAAGTGTCTCTTTTCAACTCGCACACCACTCCACACACTGCTTCTAGTCCTTTTCCCCCCCTCTCATTCTTTTTCATCTCTACTTTCAGAGCCAACCCATCAACCTGTCTCCTTGCACGCTCCACCTCCCACCACGGCCCCCTCCTACACCAGCGCTCACTAGTCCACCCCCTCAGGCACGTCTGCTCTTCTGATTCGCTCTCTCTCCCACATCAGGCTTCACACCTCCCAGTGTACTGTTTAACTCAGGTGACAACACTTTCCTTGGTGACAAACGGCGACCACTCCGCGCGATCCACGAAGCCCAACCCTCACCCATCACCTCTTCTTTCTCTCGCTCACCCTCCCCTCTCTACGCATCCCGGCCTCCTCTCTCTAATCCAACCCCACACGCCGACCGCCTACGACTACTCATCATCTCTCACAAAATCCACCACCCCACTCACCCACTCCTCACCCACTCTTTCCACGCATAAACCACGCCTCACGACCCAACACAACGCCATCTCTGCCTTCGCATTTGTAAACATTACCACTACTCTCCTCCGGCCCAAATCTTGCAGTCTATACCCCACCCACACATTACACTCCACTTCTAGCCCACTCACGCACATTAGCAAACATCACCGCTCTGTCCATGGCACACCCACCGCACATCCGGACTCTAGCCGCCACCTCTCCCACCCGCAACACTCCACCCGGATGGGTGGCTCACTCCGCTGCGTGCTGCCCCCGCACGCTCGGCACTTTCCAACAGCCATCATCGTAAAAATGAAGATGTATGCCATACCGCCCCACACCCTATCCCACTCCCCCCACCCAAAACTCCAGCCGATGAGAGAGAGAGCCGCGACGCTCCCTCCCTCCGCACCCGATGCCCGCACGCCACTATCGCGTGTCCGCTCGAGTCCGCAGCGCCCCCCCCCCCAAACCCTGGACAAACTGCTCAACCAGAACTGTTCAGAAACACCTTCGGAGAGCAACAAAGGACAATTCATAACGACGCTACACCACAATTGACTCGAACCGCACAAGTGAGCCTGATGACACACTACGGATTTAGTATCAGCCCAGTTACCGCCCCTCAAGAAGGCTTTGACGCGTCCCCTCGCACTCAAGCTCCTCTCAAAACACTCTGGAACCGAGAGCCACCCCAACCGAGGACTCCCAACCGGTTGGCTCTCTCCCACCTGCCATCCCCTTGACCTTACGCACTTTTTACATGAAGAAACTGAGGCAGTGAGAAGGAAGAGAACACGCCTGCACAAGGCACACGGCGAAACATACGCAACCAGGCCGCTCCTATCCCCTTCGCGTCATTCTCTTTAACCTTCACACACCCCTACCGACCCCCCACCATTGTCAAGAACTTGTTTACATGTACCTAATATATTTGGCCCTAAATAGAGACGTGAGTGAAGATAAGGAAGCTGCAAGGTTGGTTAATAAGGGTTCCGAAACAGTGTATGGGTGTCAGCCAGGCACATGTTTCCTTTTCTGGCATGGGGTTATTAGGCAAGTTACACAAGGGAAAAATGCCCACACTTCTAGCGCTTGAAATGACAGGTCCGTCTGACAGCCAAGTCTGCAAACACAAGTGAGAAGTTGGCAGCCACTCAAGCCCTGGCACCATGTGGATGGGACACACCGAGGGCCAAACTATCCAACTGCACGGCCAGGTTCTCTTGCGCTGTGCAGGTGTGGTGAGACAGCGGGGTCTCTGGCTTCCTGGCTCCACTCAGATATCTATTCCTGTAACTCTCTTGTCCTCCTAAAACTCTTCTACTCTCTCTCTCTCTCTCTCTCTCTCTCTCTCTCTCTCTCTCTTCTCTCTCTCTCTTTCTTCTGTGTGTGGTGTGTGATTTCATCATGGGGAGCACAGGAGAGGAGCCGAGTGGGTTAGAACTCACAAGTAAAATGATGGAAGCTTTGGGAGGGTCCTCTTCAGGGAGCGCACTCTTCTTTTCAGTTTTCCTTCCTCCAGACCTAGGGTTTTGCTCATCTCATGCCTTCCTCTTTTAGTATCAGATGTGGAATAAACTTTGATTTTGTCCAAGATCCTGATGTGTGCAGAAGAAACTCATCAAGGCTTAGTCACTAGTAGTGTCGCCACGTAGTTTTGTGGACTTGATTAGTGAAGCTTATCCATGGAACGGGGCATCTGTGTCTCTCACTCACCTCCTTCAGGAGTGCTTCCCCCTTGTCTCTTCTCACAGTAGACTAGGAAAAGGAAAGTTAATATTTGTCTGGGACTATTATGCGTCATGTGGTCTACATACATCATTTCCTTGACTTCTTATCATAACTCTGCAAGACCCCGTTTTACAGGTGTGGAAATAGGCCCCTAGAACTGAAGAGGCAAAGGGAAGAGCTCACTCTCACTTGAGATGACTGTACCATTAGCACACTGCCTGTGAATCTCTTACCATGGAGCCCATGTGCGTTTTAACTGAGAACAGTTTTAAACTGAAGGAGTGTAGCCTTTCTGCAGATTTCTGGGCATTGACTGTTACCTTCGAAGACTCATCATCCTTGCGTCATGGGTCAGAAGTTTGTTATTTCTGTGCATAGCTTCCCCAGGTAGCACCGCCCAAGAGCTGGCTCTGTATTACTCCAAGGGACAAGAGGCCTCTCTCAGGAAACCAGGTTTGGTGCATATTCACAAGCTGTAACTCTTACAGGCAACAATGACTACCAACTAAGGACATCTTTGTCTTGGCAATCAACTGCAGTTGACTACAGATGGATAATCAGCGCTCCTATTAATAATCTGTTAATAGAGGTTTCCTGCTGACTCTGGTTTATCCAAGTTTAGTAGCTGATGCTCACCTGAAGTCTAGGCTTTAGTCACACAATACTTGGGCACTTCTCTGACTGGAGGTGATGGCAGCCTTAGAATCTGTCCTCGCTTCCTATGTTCTCACCTGAAAGGATTTCTTACCAATGGAAAACTCATCCACATTCCACTGCTTCATTATCTCTTGTGCCAAAATAATTTCCAAATCAGGATCACCCATGCTTTGTTTCTACAAATAGCCCCAAGCCTACTGGATATTTCTAACTGGGCATCTCACAATCACTTCAAATCCAGAATTAAAAAAAAAAACAAAAAAACAAAAAAACCAAATGATTGTCTTTATGTAACATAAGCTCCTGCACCCAATAGTCTGAGTCCTTGTAATTCAGCAGTGGCACTCACTACTGTAGCTCCCTTCCTAACCTCTCTCTTTGTTATCCCTTTGCATGTGTGGACACAGTTTTGAACACTAAAATTAACATTGTAGGGCTGACTTTCTTATCCTGACATCTTCAGACAGCTGCCTACTCTTAGATTCCACTTCTCTTGAACCTACAGGCTGAGCTCTGTCTTCAAGACATATCTCTGGACAAAAGAGAATTTATGAACACACCATCAGTGACTTGTTGTTTTCCTTTCCTTCAGTAACAAGAACTATAGTTCTGACCATGTGGTTAAATTTTCAAAATTATTTTCATTAGCTAAGTAATATGTGGATGTTCTCCTTATAAAAATTACTGTTAAGGTGAAAATCCCTGTTTGTTCTCTCTACTGGCACATAGTAAATTCTCACTTTCATAGCCTTATGAATCGTTGTGCAAGCTTTAACATACAGCAGGTATTTATAGAAAATGTAATTTATTGCTTTTCTTTTTAAATTAAAATGTTCATAAATAAAAATAGCAAATTGCAGATATGTATTCTACAACATGCATCTTTACTGTTTTTCCATTTATTCAGCAAATAATTACTCAGTAGCTATTCGATTCCAGACATCATTCAAAACTACTGAGAGTACACTGAAAAACTAACAGAAAAAAATCCAAATTCCTGAATTCATAGAAGTCACATTGGCAATCTGCTCATACGTTACACGTAATACCATCTTGTGTTTATCAGTGACCCCGAAGGACTCTAGGGAGCAAGGATGCTGGAATTTATTTGGTCATTCCTGTTTTGATGGGCATTTAGATCACTTCTAGTGTTTTGCTACAACAAAAAATGCTACCAAGAGCGCCTTGGGTGCACGTGTGTGTCTTTGTAGGATGGATGACAAGAGGTGAAACTCCTGAACCAAGAGCCCTCCAAGGAGGTTTCTGCACTTCCATCAGCGTGTCCAAGAGCTCCCACCCAGCTCTTTACTGTCAATCCTTGAAATCTCCAGACTTTATGCATTGTACTGAGCAAAAAATAATATTTTGTTGTGGTGATATTTTAATTGTGCTCAAATGTGATTTTATTTGTATGTTAATAAATAAACTGTACCTGGAGATTAGAGGTCATTAGCAAGCCAGGAACAGAAGTCAGGTGGTGGTAGCCCATGCTCTTAATCCAATCACATGGCAGGCAGAGTCTCTGTGTGGTCAAGGACACAGCCAAGCATGGTGACACGAGCCTTTAATCCCAGTACCAACCATAGAGACCTGGAGGTCTGTATAGACAGGCAGTGATGAGGAAGTTATATGGCTGGGCTTAGAGTCAATGAGAAGGCAGAACAGGAAAGCAGTAAAAAGACAAGTCACACAGGGAGAAGCTCTCTCTCTCTGGGGAAGTGACTGCGACCAGGTGGTAAGATAAGGTGGTCTTGGCTCTTCGCTAGTGCTCTGATCTTTTGGGCTTTTAACTCTGTTAACTCTGTATTTGGCTCTGTGTTTCTTTTTTAATAAGACCATTTAGAATTTCGTCTACAATTTGTTGTTATTTAGCGTGAGTCATGTTTTATAAAATGCCCATCTACACACCAGAGTGGGCGACATGTATAGACTGGGTGACAATCACCATTAATATTGTTAATTATTGAACTGGTCTAATCTCTGTTGAATTTTGAATTCCTGCAAGGGTGCAGCAATCTGAGAGAGTCCCTTACCCACACACCCTGTTGCTTTTCTTTGCTTCCCTAGAAAAAGAAGCCTGGGGTAAGACTTCTCCCCAGTACTGGTCAGTATACAAGGAGACATGGGTGTCATAGACAAAGGATGTATAAAAGGAGAGGAGGCAAGGCCAATGTTCAAAGCTGTATTCCTGAGACAGATAGACAGGCAGACAGACTGACAGACAGAAACACATGTGAACAATACAAGCTGAGATTAAGAGTGTTGACGTGTGCTCACTCGTTGGAAGCTGTAGGAACAACAGGGAAATACCAGATGGAAGTCCAGAAGATATTACAATCAATTCTTCTCTGAATCCTATGTTGACAAGGATGGGCCAAGGTCCCTGGACTACCCCCTATACTAATGTGGCTTTTATGGTGACTACCTGCCTCAGAAACTTAGATTCACTGTCTACTGTCTCCCTTCTGGGAGTAAACCCAAGGCTGTAAATGCTGCCACCATTTCAAAGAGCCTGGTCGCCTTGGGAATTCCTTTGCTGTTGATGTTTGGTATTTGGGGGACTTATTTTCTAACCATTTGAAATTTAAAATATATGTACTTTTGGATTTTTGACCTCAAGCACCATAACAAATGAGTCATAAGAAGTATGACTGGGAGCCACAATTCTGTCTTTTAGACAGATATAAGTGCCAAAACTCTGATACACGAGGTCTCTGTGAGACTGGCTGACCTATCATTTTTTATAACTTTATTACCTCAAGCATCAATGGAGGAAGACATGCAGGGCAATGCAGGCAAAAACCTGTCAATAAGGGTTCACATTGAAGAGGTAAGTAAAATAGCTTCTTATAATACAGTTAATGACCCAGTATTAGAAACCTTCATAGTATAAGAAACCAGTGACAAGAGGAAAAGATTAGCTATAGAGAGACAACTTTGAGTGAGGGCTAAGAAGGGGTAGAGAGGACGCTGAGATGCCACAGGGGCATGTGTCTTTAAAAGAGCAGTGACATCTCTGAGGGCCCCACAGCAAATTTTAATGGCCACGGTCCATCATCGAGCTGTCAGCTATAAGATTCTTGGACTTTCTATGGGCCTCTTCTCAGGTAGCTACTACAGTCGGTCTTGATGTCTGATTTCATCTTTAATCTGTCCCTGTTGAGGGATGCGGTGGGCTCTGATAGCCGAGTGCTGGCTTGAAGGAGAGATTTATCAACCTAAGCTTTTCCACTAAGCCATACCCCAGTGCTTGACAGGTGTAAGCAGAATAGCGTTACTGAGTTTCAAACTTTGTAGAACGGGACTCTTAGCAACTTCCGCTGTGGGGGTGGGTGGGTCACAGTGATAACAAAGGAATCTAGAAGTGTTTCCTGCCTAGGCTGTAGGGCAGCTCCTTTGGGATCTTTTGTATCAACTTGTCAAGTTGTCCCTCGTTGCTTCTTTTTGAAGAGTCGCCACCCACGGAACCTTTGTGTTCATGAGAGAGCTTCCAGGGTGCTTCTTTTCCATGAGACAGACCACCAGTAATCTTATCAGAGACTACGAAGCAGTAAGTAGACTAGACTGACCTCCCCCCCAATTTCCCAGAATAGTTAGGCTGATCCTTGATAGATACTCTCAGGAGTATGCTCATGACCTTGTACCTGGCTCAGCATGGACTTTTAACAGGAACAGCTCTGGACAATTCTGTCAGAATAGCTGATGGTACTGAGGTATCAGTTGCTTCCTCTCCCCCAGAACACTGGATATCTGTTTACTGTCTGCCTGATGTCCTTCCTGGCAGCCTAATGACATCATGGGGTACTTACTTATTGTAGGAACACGTGACAGGAAGAATGTTGATCTCTCAGTGGTGAGCCACCTCATGTATTCACACAGAAAGCATTTCTTGCTACAGAAAACTGGGTGACCTCTGGGACTAAAGGGAATACCTCATGTTTTCCCTCCCAGTGATTGTTCTAAGCATTCCCCCCCCAATTTCTGTTCCCTAAGCTCCATTTTTTACTTTCCATTTCTTTCCCAATGAATCAGGCTAACAATGTCCCTAAGCTTTCCGAACTTGGTTGCTTGAATTCATTTTTAGGAATTATTGACCCAGTAGAACTTAATGGCCCTTTGGAGTCGAGGCCCCTGTGTAAATCCTTCATCTTTTGCAGATTAACAGTCAGACGGGACCTGGAAGGGCTCCAGTGTCCACGCGCTAAAATCTATACCAGATTTTCAATCGGAAGGAAGTGACAGCTCCTTCAGGGGCTTGGGTCTTGTTTTCACTCTTCGTTGGAATAATGACAACAATGACATCCCGTCGATGACCCTTTTCCTTCCTTAAAGAGAAAGATTTTTTTTTATCCTTTCAAGCTAACACACTCCACTTAACTGCTTGGGAGTCAGGAACACAAACTCCCAGTTTTTTTCCTGAATATTCTGTTCACAACCTGTAAAATCTGATTCTTAACTTTATCAGCTCGGCTAGGTGTAGAGAGAACAGCTCTAGCCACCACCGCTAAAAGCAGATGTGAGCTTAGCTTAACCTACAGAAGGCAGGGAGCAGTGTATTCTGAGGTTCTGTGTCAAATGTGGTCCCTTTGTTTCTGGATTCTGAAGAGAAATTTGAATTCTTGCATTTTAGTAGTGCCTTCACCTACCCTTAGATAAGGGACAAACAATGACATCCAACATCTGCCTTCCTGATGAAAGGTGAGATAAATAACCTCAGGGTCTGGCCCCCATGAGACAAGGAGGTAGTGAGAACTGGAAGCAGGAGAGTGGTTTCCCAAACAGGAAAACCTAGCCCTGTCTGAGGCACCCACGGCCTGGGCTGGCAACCCTCACTACCCAATCAAACCAGCTGCCCATTTCTAATCCCTCAACGTAGAAAAGACAATTCTACCATCCTACATAAGATGCACCAGCTGAATGGATCCCAATTTATCAGAGAAACTATAAATTGCACAAGACCAGGCTGCGGCTAACGTAATAAGCCCCGTGATCTCTGTACCATACATTCTGGGCTGTTATTTAAAGTCTCCAAGGAGATCGGTGCCATAAAAACCATTTCTCAGGAATTCTGCCAGCTACGGAAGCACACTGCTCTTGCTAATATATTACAACTTGTTTATCACAGTCCCGGGCTGCAGAAGCAGCAGCCGCTGCCTCCGTAGCAGAATTACCAAGGGAGGGGAAATGATTCGAGTATTCACTCCATAGGCAGCCATATTCCTGTTTTCTGCATAGACAGAAAGAAGCATGCACTTTCTTTTTCTTGTCCTGTGTCCGCTCTGTACTTTCTCCCAAGAAAGAGTGTGCTAGATCGAAGGAAACTTAAAGGGATTCTGTTCATGTTTGTTTCGCATATCACTACTTAATAAATAACACACAGCCGTGGGGAGAGGCTGCAAGATTTGAGGAAACTGGATGAACATGAGGGCCTTCCAGATAGACTCCATACAGTGACTGTATGGCCTCTGATTGGCCACTGTTTGGAGCCTCAGTCTCCTCGTTCGTCCTATGGTTTATTTTTAAAGGAACAACAGTGCCTTATTGATAAAAGGTGTGAAGAGTGTGTGGCAGGTATGACAGCGTCTGGTAAAGAGCAAGGACTAGGGACATGTTAGTTTCTGACACCTGTGTAGCTGATGACATGGTAAACAAAATCTGAGGTTCTGAAATGGGGTTTTCATAAGAGAGCTCACTATACCGGAAATGAGATCCACCTCCACGAATTTCACAAGCCTGCCTGGTAGTTGTAACTTTAATGCATCTCCTGTGTTGCTGAGATAGACAGCATCCTTTTCTGGTCCTGAAGACGGCCAATAATGACCCTGGACCCTTCCACACAGAACTTCATTTTCTTCCAGGGAGGTTACAAGTTCAAGATCAAAGTTGGCTGGTGGCTTCCTTTTGAGGCCTTTTCTCTGTCTTTGCCGAAGATCATTTTGTCTCTCTTGTGTTCCCACAGTCTTCCTTGGTGTATGCCAATGTCTTTAACTCTTCTGCTGTAGTTCGGATCTTAATAAGCCCATGTGTTAGAGGATTGGTCTTCATCTTGGTGCTACTGGAAGGTGGTAGACATCTTTAAGAAGCATGTGAGAGGCTTTAAATCAGGGAGGAGTGCCCTTGAATGGGAGAGAGGGATCCTGGCCTCTTTTCCTTTTTGATTTTCTAGCTACCATGAATTGAGTAGTTCTCACCCACCACCCACTCTTGCCATCATGTGGTAACTCAAAACAGACCCAAGAAAAAAATAAGTAATAGATTGAAACCTCCAAAACCATGAGCCAAAAGTCAACCTTTTATCTTTGTAGGTTGACTGTCTTGGGTGTTTGTCAGAGTAAAGGAAAGCAGATCGACACATTACCTTGTGACATCAGCTATATTGAACAAGGACTCATACCACTGACCTCAGTTTAATTCAATTGCCTTTTTAAAAACTGCATCTCCAGATGAAGTTACTTTCTGAAGTATTAGGGTCATCATTTCAACAAATGAATATGAAGGGGTGTACAATTAATCCAGAAGATCCTCTTGCCCTGCCCTCCCCCCATAATAACATAATAGAAGGAGAAGATGATTTCATCTGAGTCATCATGTATCCGTTCTCTCTCTCTCTCTCTCTCTCTCTCTCTCTCTCTCTCTCATATACCTATTTTTATTATCTTTTTATCTATGTGTATGTCTGTGGTGTATGTACCTGTTCATGTGAGTGTATACATGTGTGCATGTGAATACAGGTACACATATGTGCATGTGCACACAGAGGTCACATTACTCCCTATCTTATTTTTTTGAGTCAGGGTCTCTCATTGAACATGGAACTCACCGATCTGGTTAGGCTGACCACCCAACAGGCACAGAGGATCCTCCTGTCTTTGTCCCCCTTTCTGGAGTCACAGATATGCACTGCCACACTTGACTTTTTGTGTGGCTGTTGGGGATCTGAACCAAGGTCCTCAGGCTTGGATGACAGATGCAGTATTAACTGAAGCCATCTCCCCACCTTCATTATCCTATTTTGAAAACACAAAGAGGATTCAGAAACCCCCTCATTTAATTGTGAACACATGAAAAAAAAACTCTAGCAGACATAGAAATTGCAATAAACATATTATCATCTGATGATGCTCTCTACCTAATTGACTACCTGGTGAAAATTTTAAGGAAAAAAAATTTCAAGCCTCCCAGTGATGGATTAGTAATCTGACAACTGTGAAATCCTTTAGGTTGCTGAGAAGTCATTTCCCAGCTTAGTAGAGCTGGTAGTTATCCCGTGCACTGTCACGGCTGGTTTGGTTTGTGATGGATAACGGCTGGATCACAGAATTGGACAGCTGTGCCGTGAAGAGGCGCTGCACATCAGAATAGGGACTTGTTTCTCAGCTCCAGGGACTCTGGTTGAAAAACCTGGAGAGGCATCTTATCTTTTTGTGACCTGTGTAGGAAGTCAAAGCATGGGAAGCCAAGCAGCTGAACCATGGGGCTTGGTTCTAGAGAAGTGTATTAGTTTCTAGTTCCAGCTATAATGAAGTATCACAGGGGTCAACTTGTTATTTCCAGTGTCTGTAGGTCTTTGTGCTCCTTGGTGACCTTCTCTCCATCTTCTCAGTCAGCAGTAGGGCATCATTCAATGTCTTTCTGAGTCTCTGTTCTTGTCTTCCATCATCTTATCACTTCCGTTCCTCTCTACTCTTCCTTGTGATGACACATGGCTTACAATGATACCTGTGGACAGTCTCCTTGATGGTGATATCGTTCTGTATGCTGTGAATATGTGTTGCTCTGATTGGTTGATAAATAAAGCTGTTTGGCCAATGGTGAGGCAGAATAAGTTAGGCAGGACACCTAATGAGAGAGAGAGGAAGGAGAAAGACAGAGAAGAGATGTTGCTAGTCGCTGACAGGAGAAGCAAGATGTAAAGTACTGATAAGCCACAAGCCACCTGGCAAAGTATAGATTTATAGAAATGGGTTAATTTAAGGTGTTAGCGATAAGCCTGCCATGGCCATAGTTTAAAAATAATATAAGCCTTTTTGTGTTTACTTGGGTCTAAGCTGCCAGACCAGGGGATGAGAGAGATTTGTCCTGACTACAGGCCGGGTGGGACATAGGAAAACTTTCAGCTACACTCATCTTAAAAATCCTTATCAAATTTACAGAGTTCCTTTTGTGTAAGGTGACATGGTCACAGGTTCTAGAGATTGGGATTTGGATCTCTTCAGAGGACCAGTGTTCTGCCTTCTACTGGGAGAGGGCCCATCTGGGGAGCTGTATACCAGGAGCTAGGAGGCATAGATAGATTGGTGTAGATTTACAACATTAGAGTACAAGAAGCTCATGATCGTTTTTTTTCTCTCCCTTCTTCCTTCCCCATGCCTCTTTCTCTCATTCATCTGTCAATTATTCCTAAGGAAGTATCCCTTTCTTCAGATCACAAATTTCCTTTTACTAGATTGCAATCTGAGGTTTGAAGGAAGAGAAAAAGGACCCCAGCCCCATGGGTTTCAAATGACTCAGCACTATAGGTTCCACCCCCCCATTTTCTCCCTTTCCCCTCCCCCTCCCTTGGATCACCCTTTCTTCCCTCCGCCTCCCTCTCCCAGCCTTCTTCTCCAGGCTAACATTTATTGAGTACTTACCACGAGGCGATAAGAGTGCTTGCTGACTTATGTGCTATTTATCTTATAATCTCTGCTGCATTTGTGAGCACCAGAGCCTCCTGCCATGACAAATACATCACAAAATTTCAGCGGCTTGACCTCACGGAGGTTTATTTCTCATTCCCATAACCTTCTAACGCAGAAGCTCTGATCCCAGGGTGGTTTTCTTCAACAGTGTCCTTTAAGACCTAGGCCCTGTCCATGGTGCTGCTCTGCCATATCTGACACCCCATTGCTCCTCTGCATATAGGTGCGTGTGTGTGTGTGTGTGTGTGTGTGTGTGTGTGTGTGTGTGTGCATGCACTCACTAGTAGAAAAGCGTCACTCCTCTCCTTAAAAATCCAAACCAGCAGAATAACATCTTTTCTGTTCACACCCTATTGTCCACCACATGCAGTTCTTGGTCAACGGTGGATCTAGAGATTGTGCTGTCTGGCTTCTGCTTCCCAGTAACAATTCCTACTGATCAAGAGTGAGATTTTGGACAAAGTCCATCTTATCTAATCTCTGAATAACTCTAGATTATCACATATTATTATCATCTATTTATTGATGGCTACATTAAAAACCTCAGTGTTTCAATGATATGACTGGGTAGTACGTGCTATAATCATTTTCTGCAATGAATGCTTCATGATAGTACACACATAGATACAGACACACACACACAGATAGAAGGACAGAGAGATCTATTTCTTCTTTTCCTTCATACCTACCTACCTTTCTTTCTTCTTTCCTTCCTTGCTTCCTTTCTTCTTTTTTGTTTGAGACAACATGTCTATTCTAGGCCCTTGCCCAGTTCCTTATATAGCAGAGGATAACTTTGAACTTCTGATCCCCTTGCCTCTACTTCCTCTGTGCTTGGATTACAGGTCAATGCCTCATTCCTGTTATGATATTCTGGGGATTCAAACCTAGGGCTTTGTGCATGCCGGGAAAGCCCTGTACCATCTGGGCTCTGTCCCCAGCCTTCCCAGTGCTCTTTCTAATGCAATGCTTATCACCCTCCTTGGCTTCTCATAGCTCTTAGCCATCTCACAAGTCACAGATTATCAAGTCTTTCCACACTGTTCCAGGAGGCAACCCAGCAGCAACTCTGCTTCATTCCTTTCTTACTTTGCCTTTCATTTATTAAAGTCTCATATCTCTAACTCTTGTCCCAAACCCCATGTTTCAAATATCTTTTCCTCTACCATAGTCTTTGTCCAACAGTATGGACTATGATGACCAGCAGTCTCAAGCCTGTTACAAAACTGTACATGGACATCAGTCTCACGGAAACATTAGGGTTCTTTAATTCCTTCTGGTCCTCTATCTATCTGTTTATCCACTCTGATATCCATACTGTGTGGTATACTTAGTAGGTATGTGACCTGGACTGTCTTTAAGTCAATAGGTGCTCATATTTCTCAGGACTCAAGAGCATCAGTATTTATTCTCTCCTATTCCCATTGTTACATGTCCTATCTCACACAACATTCCTCTTAGAGTTACTTCCTCAATGATCTACCATATCTAACTTTCTGTTTAATTTCTTTGCTTCATGTTTTCCAGGTTAGTTTTTACAAAGCTGAGTTCTGATGACACAGGATTTCTAGCTCCAAACTTCTTATGACTCCCTATCGACTACAGAGTGAGGTCATATTAAATCTTCTGTGATCTGGCCCTGCTTCATCTTTCCAGCTTTATACCTCATTCTGTTCTTTTGTGCCTCTCATCTAAACTGAATTGCTTCTGAATCTCCACACATCTTCCTTTCTAATCTCTTGTCTATGTAGATATCCCATGTATACCAGGTTATTTCTCACCTTAAAAATCTCTGCTCCAGTGAAGGTTTTAGTGTGAGTGAGGACATCTGTACTCTATAAATACACAGTGGATGAATGGCTAGGTTCCAGCCTGTAATACCCTCTCTGCTCTTTAGTACATCTAAATCTGGAACATAATACTTAGTGCCTTTGTCGTGGCAATAAATCCACTGTACACTATATTATATTTGTTTAATGTATGCATCTTATTGCTGCTATTAGATAGTGCTCAGGGCCGTACATGATTTACCTTATTCATCTTGTGCCAAATCATTTTTCACCTGCTCAGCACCTGAGTGTAATACTGAATGCACAGTACAAAAATGTGTGTGTATGTGTGTGTGTGTGTGTGTGTGTGTGTGTGTGTGTTGAATGATCAGATCCTGATAGAATGAATGTTTTGATGATTACCGAGTCTACATAAGTCACCTGATACTGCTCTCAGCACCCGGTAGCATCTCATCTAGGAACACACCATGCAAAGTGTTAATGGCTAACTGTGCCAAGCCATTTCCAAAGAGACATTAAATAAGAGGCCCAATGAAATGAGTCTTCACTCCCAGAATTTAAGAGTTCCTGGACCAAAGGAGAGAGGTGTTTGGGGTCAGGGATCCTCTGGCCATTTTAGGTTTTCAGTGCTATCCTCAGGACACGAATGGCCTTTCTGGCTACCCAGAGACAGCTGATGTCTGTTGAGATTAATACTGTAGAATGAGATGCCCTGCCCACTGATGGAGTCTGGGTTATTGGAGTTGAGGTGGCTGGGTCATTCATTCATCACAGGATGGGGAGAATATTGATTGTATGAATGAATAAAGGCATTGGAGTCGCTTATGAACAACTGAGAAGTCCAGTGAAGAGACTCTGCCATGGCCACCTCTCTGGATGTTTCTTTATGAAGAGGAGTGGGATGCTGAGGAATACAGAAAGACCTCTCTCATTTTGATTAGTGAGCAGACACTTCTCAGGGTATGCCCTCTGATAACTGTAAGGGTTCCCATCCCCTTCTCTTGGTACCAGTCCTGGGGAGCTCTGACAAAGGCCAGAGATTGTGTCTTTATTAGGGACATTAGCCACCAAGAGAGCATGTTCAGGGTTTCACATGGCTCACTGCTGAGCTGCAGGCCAGCAAAGTCACTGGGCTCCACATGATTTAATTAGAGACAAGATTTCAAGCTTTGTTTGTGTCCCCAGGATTTGGCACGATGGCACAGCGGGGCCTGAGCATCTTGGCTTCCCCTGTTTAGGTAATTGGTATATCAGGGGGGGGTGGGGAGAGTTCTTGGACCAATGGTATGATCTCTCTGCTGAAGGTTTTTATGATCCTGAATACCTTTCACTGATCATTAACGAGTCATTGGATACAATAGAGCTAAGGACAGCACTTGGAAACTCTTTTGCTTAAATTATTCATTAAGACTTGGGTAAGGAAGTCTAGGCATGGGGATGCATAGCTTCTGAGAACTCATGGAGGGAAGGATTGCCAAGAAATTGGGGCCAGACTGAGATACACAGAAAGTTCCAGACTAGCTTGGCAAGCAAGTGAGACCCTCTCTTGAACAAAACCATAACAAACCAGACATAGGAAAGCTAAGACTTGAAACCTGACATACTCATTCTAACATTAGTGGCAGAGGTGAACTCACTTGTGTTTGTACACGTTAGAATGTTGTCATCTTGAACAGGGAGCATGACACAATAATCCATCATGTCATCAAGGCCCTGGCCACTTGTTTCTATTTCTATTTTCCAGTATCTCATTCTTGACGCTGTTCAGTATCTCATATCCAGATGGCCAGTGTTGCATCAGGTAGAGACGACCTCTGTGGTGGCCTCGATCATTTTTGAACACAAGGCAGACAGCAATAGTTGATTTCAACAGCCTTTCTCAATGATCTATGCTTTGTATGTGGAGTTCTACTCAGGAGAGGCTCCCAGCCACTTCGGATCAGTACATACAAGTACCTATTTAGAAGTTTCTACCGACTCCCAGGAATGCCAAGGATTTAGCTCACTTACACTCTCTCTCCTCCCTCTCCAACATCTTTTAAGACTCCTTGGTTTTCTACTGATCTTCTTTGAAACTTCAAATAAGCTAGTGGATTTCATCCTTTGGGTCTACCAAGCCTTAACAGATTGGTTGGCTCTTATGTCTGCTTTATCTTGTTTTTATATCCTACCTTTTTTCCTCCTCACATGATCCTGATGTTGCCATGTTGCTAGCAACTCTCCATCTTTTCAGAGTGCTTTGGGTCCCACTCACAGTCATGCAGCTTCTGCCACCCAACTTCTGGGATGACATGTCTGAGCCACTATGCTTGCTTAATAGTTTTACATTCATATAATCTGCCCTTGCTAAGATGACCTACTTTAGCCTTAACCTCTTTGCCCACTTTATTTTCAGCCACAATGTGGTTTTTAAACACTTGAAATGCTACACACGTTTGTTCCTTATCTCCCCCAAACTAGAACTGAAATTTCAGGAACGAAGGGAATTTATGTGCTGTGTTTAGTGCTGTGATCCTAGTACCTAGACCTCTGTGGACCCAGTGAAGTAGCTAGTTAGTACCTGCCTGAGTCATGAATAGGATGTGGCCATGTTTCAGATCATAGCGAACTTTTATTGGCAGAACCAGCCCTTAGGGCATGAAGAATTTGTGACTCCATGATATGAGTGAATCATCTTACCTTCTGGTCCCTGGGACATGGACAACTTCAAATGAAAGCATTTTGCAAACTAGGAAATCATGAAAAGAAATTGTCCTCATCATTGATCTAGTTCAACTTCATAAACCAAATTATGCTACAGAAATGGTACCCAGGAGGCGATGGGAAAGAGGATGAAGAAGTAAGAAGCTAGAGAACAAGGTTGCTTAGGGAGATCACAGTTTGAGAGATGAGGGATTGTGTAGCTCAGAATACAAACCAAATGGAAATATAGAGAGGGAAGAGCAGAACTTAAGTTACTTCCTTTCAGATGTCCTAACACATGCTTGTGAAATAGTAGTATGTTCATGTGAGATAGACAGCCTGGGTTCTACCCTTTATTGCCATTTCTTGACTGTGGGACATTGGATGAGTTAGTTAATCTCCCTCAAAGTTAACTCATATAAGTCATAAAACTGAACTTCCATTGTATAAGGTCTGTGTTGTCTTGCTCAACCATGCATGCACAAAATGGGAAAACAACGGTCTTGATGTTCTAGAGACACCAAACGTCCTTTTTCCCTTTCTTTTTGAGACAGAGCCTTTACTGTCCCTAATCCCTCAGCAATCCTCCTGCCTTAGCCTCCCAGGTGTAAACCATGGTGCTAAATAATAAAATTAACTCCTTTCATTATGTCTCATGACAAAAATTCTGACAGGACATTATTTCAGGCTAAGTCAGGGGCTCAACAATGTTAATGGTCAAGGCCAGCACCTAGTTTGGGTCTTCCGCAAGGATTTAGGACACCAAAGGGAGTTTGCAGGACACCCTTTCATGACAGAGAGGACAGAGTGTGCAAGAAGGCTTCTTCTCACATTCCTCTTTAAAACAAACAAACAAACAAACAAACAAGCCAGAAGGATTTCCCTTCAAAACATCTCCATCCATTAACATTGGTTTAGTCTTAGCCACAAGGGATCATGGTAAATATTACATGACATTTCAAGTAATAAATTCAAGTAAACATTTCATGCCCCTGTCACAAAGGCAAAGGCTTATCTCTGGGGGAGAGAACTGACTGATGGATAGACAACTATAAAATACCTTAGAATCAGGCAGTTGAGGGAATGTGTTGTTGGTTGGTGATTTTTGTTCTTTTTGTTGTTGTTGTTCATCTATAATGTATAGCCTTGGCTGGTAGATAGCAGAGAAAACAGATTTTCATGTAAACTTGAAGAGCTTCTCTTGATTGCTGAGTAAGAGGCACCATTACACACACACACACACATGAACTGATTTACATCTTCCAACATCTTGTGGAGGAGACAGACTTAGCCCACCAGCCAGAAGTGCATAGGAAGTTATCAGAACCCTTTAGAAAGTGACCCAGGTAGAAACACAAACATTTTTCTGACTCCAACTCTTTGCATCATCCACCTGTCCTATCCAGGAGAGCTGGTCTTCATCGAGGCAGGCCAAGTTACTGCCTCTGATGCCTCATGCAACACAGTCACATATGAATGAGCTCATTTTGATGACCTGAGAGATCTTTCTGTTATTTTTATTATTCTCCCATTGACCTGAAATCATTTTTTATAAGAAAGTGTGCTTAGGTATGATCCAGTGATTCTTAATACTGCCTTTCCCCTTCTCCCATGTTTGATTTTTTTCCCTCTCTCACTACTGCACTCTTGTTTGTAGCTCCAGTGGCTGGATAAAAGCCAGGGCAATTTTTTGGTTGTCAATCATTTTGAAAGGCGACTTTCTTGCATGACTTGGTAAGATCTGAAAGGAAGATAGCCACAACGGAGAGGCTGTGGCAAGGCGTCCCTGGGCAGCTGGGCGTCTTGGGCATCCACATGTAATTGCTCTATTTTATTCAGCACAGCCTGCCTGCTGTGTTCATCAGACTGCCCAGTGGCACAGAAGGTAATCAGGGCCGAGGCCGTTTCAGAAAGCCAGACACGCGAAACCAAAGTTAAAAATATGTTAAAAATTACTGGGATGTGATTTGCTCTTATAGAACTCAATTTCTGGATAAGAACAAGAGGAAGCAGAGCAAAACTGGGCCACCAGAAATTATCGTTCCCGAAGAAAATGCAGGGAGAGCTGGGAACATTTAATAACTCTGGTGTCCAGCTGCCCATAGTAAGTGCTTGCTTAATGCACAGACAAGACAGGGGGATTCAGAAGAGCAGGCAACTCAAGGCATTTCCATTTTATTTAAGGAACTCTTTGATCTGTTTTGAAATTTAGGATTCTGCTTTTGACTTTGCTAGATAAAGTTGGAGTTGAAATGAATTATTCATATGAAATATTGCCTCAATAACACTGCATCAAATAAACATAATGAAAAGCTGCCCATGTTATATAAGGGAAGCTAAGTCACAACTCTTTTGAATTGCAAAGTTAAGCACTTGGGGGCTAGACTCTTCTCCAACATTCCTCTATGGGCGAATCCACTTAGGAGGATGCAATGCTCAGATTTTTTTTTTTTTATTTCTGGCTAGACATGAGTTTGTGGTTTATGAGTTTAAACTACAGTTGTAACCGTGGTATTATTAAATCTCAAAGCCCTTGTCCTCATTGCATCCAAGTCATTGGAGACCAGAGAATATTTTCCATGACATTGTATCCAATACCATATGATAAGCAATATTTCCTTGCTCCCCGAACTGTATGCATTATGATATTTTCAAGGATCATTATAGTGTATCCATATGCATGCCAGTGAGAGACAATTGTGAGGAAAGCAATGCTCTTACTTATCAGCAATAAGTGTGTGTGTGTGTGTGTGTGTGTGTGTGTGTGTGTGTACATGAGCACATGCACAAGTTTAACACTGCTGTGGTTAATAGATTAAGAGAGAGAGACTAAGATAAACTTGACTTAAATAATCAGTGTACGTCAAGGGAATCCAGCTAGGCTGAAATTCAATAGCTAACACTTGAATTCTTGCTGACGATTCAACTTTAAGAAACTGTGGTTCAATAAAGGTGAAGGAAAGAGCTGAGTCAGCCCTGGAGAAGACAGAAGGCAGAGTCAGTTTGTGTCTTCTGTCCTCTGAACATGTGAGGTCCTAGGGGAGCAGGCCTATCTCCTTGAAGTGGATGTTTAATGCTTATTAACCACTAGCTCAGGAGTCACTAAAGGACTTTGTGAAATTGGATTCCTGGATCACACTCTAGACCTAGACTGGTCTCTGGGACTCACCCACAGTGAAGGGAGGGAACATGAGCGCCAGCTCTCAACTCCTCTGTGAGGCAGCTTTGGGTGGAATCACCATCATATGCTGGGGACGTCTTTCAGTATGCTGTGAATGTGTTGCTCTGATTGATTGATAAATAAAATGCTGATTAACCAGTAGCCAGGCAGGAAATATAGTATAGGTGGGATAAGCAGAGAGGAGGATTCTGGGAGGTGGAAGGCTGAGTCAGGAGACACTGCCAGACACCACCACCATGAGAAGTAAGATGTAAAGTACTGGTAATCCACAAGCCATGTGGCAATTTATAGATTAATAGAAATGGGTTAATTTAAGATATAAGAACTAGATAGCAAGAAGCCTGCCATGGTTGTACAGTTTATAAGTAATATAAGTCTCTGTGTGTATACTTGGGTCTGAGTGGCTGCAGGAGCTGGATGGATACAGGAAAACTCCAGCTACAATCATATGCTGAATGTTTGTCTCCTCCTGAAATCCATCATGCCCCATGTGCTCAGGCCCCGAAGGCAGGTCTTCCTTGTGGGGGTAGTACCTTTGTATGGAAGCAAGAGTGCTCCTCTTCTCTGATCAGAGGCTCCAAGGAAGTGCATGTGAATAGGCAGTGGGGGAATGGTTGAGTAGAAGTCAGGAAGTGAACTCTTAACAACTTTGACCTTGGATTCCTTAGTCCCCAGAACTGTGAGAAATGGATGCCTGCTGATTAATACATACAGTGTAAGGAATTTTGTCACAGTGGCCTGGGCTGAGTAGGACAGTGGTACACTGATCTGCCTCAATTTCCACATCTACCCAATGGTAACAGCTGTGCTTACCTCTTGTGGTGGTTGTGAGGATATAGTCAGGGGCTGCACAGTGAGCCTGGTCCTGTAGGACGGCGGCACAGGAATTTGGACAGGAGTGAGATGGAATGGGATCTGGGTTTAATGGCTCCAGAGTCTATGCTCTTCGTGTTCGGGGTAAAAATGTAGATAAGAACAGTGACACTCGCTGATTCTGTCCCAGAAGGATACTCTGTGAATGAGTGACAATATACAAGTAGCTCAAATTACACTTACATGCATTAAATAAATACATGAATAAAAACAGAGGCTACAATTCTGATACCCCAAAGCCAACTGTCCATAGTGCAGCCTTAACCATATAAGCAAGCTGTCTATCCTTGTCAGTGTGATATGGCGGAGTTAAGCCAATCAGCTTCAAAAGTCCTGCATGCCTTCAGAAGAATGTTATTGCATGATAATCACTCAAGGTGATTATTATGGTCAAGCTAGGCTGTAATCCAAGTCCTCAGTGGGCTGAGTCTGGAGGATGAGGAGGTCCAGGTTAGTGAGTGCAGAGCTACGCAGGCAAGACCGTGTGCCCCAGGAAGAAAAAGAGTTCAGAATAGTTCCTCCTCCTCGCTGCATAGCATTGTAGACTTGAAGTCACAAATGACTTTGTAAGTCATTTCTTTTTCTCTTTTTTACTATCTGGTGATGAGGACGAGACCCAGTGTCTTGTACATGCTAGGCAGGTACTCTGCCATGAAGCCACATTCAAGTCCTAAGCTGGGCTTCTTACCACATCCGATTTGGAGTCTTCTAACTCTTAAGCTCCTCTCTAATATGCATGGCAAACTTTAAAAAAAAAATCAGCTTGTTCTCATTTTTTTTGGTGTATTAAATAAGTAACTATAACATAGTATTGATTTTATACGTTGTATGGCAATAATATGTAAATATGATAGAACAGCAATAATGAAAGCTTATGTAGGAGGCACTATGTTTGACATTTTAATTTTGTGCTCCTGCTGCTTGCTGAGGCTTTGACTGGCTCAGCACCATGTGAAATGCTCTTTAGGTGCTAAAAACAAACCCTTATAGGGCACTTGCTGTAAGGCAGGCACAGTTCTGAGTGCTTTGTGTATAGGATCATTGAGCCCCTAGGAATATATTGTTCTTACTGCCATTTTACAGCTGAGAAGAGTGAGATCTGAAGGGTTATGGAATCTGCCCAAGGCCACACATTAAATGCTAGAGCTGGGACTTGAATCTGGGCATTCTGTCTCTGGGATCAGCTCTGAAACAGAATTCTAAACTGTATCAATGATATGAAATATCTTAAGCAATTGTTTTTTATTAATTCTTTGGGAATTTCATGTAATGTATTTTAAGTACATTTACCCTTTCCCAGACTCCTCCCATAACCACCTCCTCCACCCTCCAATCCTTTCCTACCAAACTCTTGACGTTTCTACGTTTCTTGTTTTTGTATTCTTCCCCCCCCCCCACACACCCCTGGAGAGACTGGTTTGTGTTGCCAGCTACTCTTGGAAGTGGGGCTTACCCTGGCATGTGGTCAACCCACCAGGAATCAGATCACTAAAGAAAACTGACGTTCCCTTTGCCAGCAGCTTCCAAATGGCACTAGCTCTTTAGCTAGTGGTGGTATTTCGAGTACACCTTCCCTCCCTATATGCTGGGATGTTGTCTGTCTAGAGTGTGCACACATCTTGTGCATGTGAAATATTTTTATAATATAATGCTTAATAAATGTTCACCCGGTGCAGGACTGAAACTTCCTTTGGCCTGTGTGTTTACTGAAGATGGCGTCATGATACCAAAGAGAAAAGACTGTCTGGCTTGCTTTGTCACTATTTTGTTTAGAGCCCTTTGGACGAAGGAGATGGCCGCTTCCAGGGATGAGTCCCCTTACTGGTTTTCCAATTTGTAATGGTCAACCTTGAAAACATATACACAACATGAACAAAAATGGACTCAGCATATTGTGTGTATTATATATATATGTATATGTATATGTATATATGTAATATTATACACACACACACATATATATATATAATTTGTGCACACATAGATGTTTATGTAACAAGAATAATTGAAGAAAAGGAGGCTATCAGCTTGAGAGTGGGGAGGCATGGGAAGGGCCTGAAGGACAGTAGCTGGAGGAGGATGAAGGGAAGAAAGGGAGGGGAGAAGGTATAATTCAATTTCAATTAAAACATATTAAATAAAAATGAAAGAAAAGAATACTGCGCTTCACTTTGGGGGATGATTTAAACAGCACACAACATTGTAAGGTTCTTTCTCCTCTCTCCTCTCTCTCCTCCTGTGCACGGGGTATTCGGCTCAGTTCTGGGCATTCAGTAGTAAACAGGATGGCGTGGGTTTGCTCATAGAGAGTCAATGGTCTAGTGAGGAGGAGAATAGTAGAATGGGGGAGTAATTGTAGGACTCCCTATGAATATCAAAAGTCACAGATGTGCAAGTCTTTTTACAAAAATGGAGCCACAGCAGTTTTCTATAACCTATGGACTTGCTCAGCTTCCTCCTGTAGACCCAAGCCACCTCCACATCTATGAAAGCTATGCAAATAGTTGTCAGTCTATATTGTTTAGGGAATAATAACAGAAGAAAAACCTGTGCATGTTCCATACAGACACAACTTATTACTTTAAGAAAATATTTCAATCCGCAGTTCATTGAGTCTATGTATGTACAGGGATGACTGTAATGATTAGCTGTGTGCAGTGTGGACTGGACCTAGGGGATGCAAGGTACCAAGGGGGAAGTGCATGACTGGTGTCTTCAGGGCCAGAGACAGTGTACTTGAGAATGTACTATACACACTCAAAGAGTGAGTTAGCTAGGCAGAGTGGGGGTGGGTGGGTGAAGTTTTAGGAGACTTCCTGGAAGAGAAAGCATGCTGGGCACAAACTTGTTGGTGTGGTGGAGTATGGCTCATTGTAGAAACTGAGAAACTGAAGCGTCCATATTTTTCAAGAGGAGATTGGAGAGCAATGGCAGATGAGGAGCTGAGATAAGGTTACAGATTTACACAGAGATGGTAAAGGGTATGAACACCATACTTGGAGCAATGGAGTCTGTTGTGGTTTCAGAAACATGGTGTGGTTAATAGATTGGAAAGGACCACTCAAGTAACAATCTACAAGGGAACAGAGATGTAGTCAGAGATGTCTGAAGGAAATAGGAAGTAGCCGATGACATCTGACTGTGGTTTACACCATAGTGGGTCTCTAGGATGGAGGGATATGAGCAGAGTATTAGGTGTGAACAGTTAACCTTAGGAAACTCTTACAAGAGAATGTGAAGGAGCTGAGCAAGCTTAGGCTGGAGAGGAAGGAAAAAGGAGAGGCATATGCGATACTTCAAATATTTACTATAGCATCGCTTTTCAAATGCCTAATTTTATTGCCTCTCTTTTAAAAAATGTCCGTCCAAGAATCCATTTATTCAACTACTGTGTTGACACAACAAAATAAGCTAACTCAAGTTTTTCTATGTATAGGTACATTACATGGTAGAGCTGGGAGAAGCCTGAGGCTGTTTCCCAGCCCAATTATTGGCCACAGACTCAGGAGTAAGGAAGAGGAGGAGGGCTGTTGGAGAAAGTTGCATATGCGCTCCAGTGGCCTGCTGCCTCTGCCAGATACAGGCTGGTGCAGGATGTGTACGTTATGAGCTGAAGGGAGCGCATGATGCTGCTGAGATACAAGGGAACAGAGATCAGAAAAGATCACAAAGATTTTTGGCTGATTATCTGGCAGTTGCTTGTATGGGGTGAGTTTTTAATGTCTGGATATATTCAAGGACTCCTGGTCCTGTATCTGCTAGGCAGAGCTTTCCTGTTGAGGCTACAGCTGTCATCCTTAGGGTCCCCATGCTGTCAGTAAATATAGTATCTAATTGCTTCTAAGGAGTGACAACTCATTTCCCCCAGAAGAGTTCATATCTCGCATATGCCATGCCATTACAAGCCAGTATGAGGAACACAGAATTATCTTCACAGGACATTTCAGTCTTTCCAGAGAGTATTGTTTCATTGTTCCAGAATTTTCCATCAGCTTGCTGTCTTACGCTCCAGTCTACAGACAGCATCTTTGCATCTCAAAACAAAATTGGATAAGGAATCCACATTGTCTTAAGCAAAAGCTACCTCATTGAGCGTTTCTTCCCCCAGAGAATTTTGTTTCACAATTCAATGCATGTTTTCAATTTTGGGGAAGAAAATTCCAGAGGAAAATGTGATCTGAACCTCACTTCTAGTTTGACTCCGAGATGATCAAGGGGCTCAATATGATGACAAGGCTCAGAATGTGCCTAAGATATGAATGTTGGTTGCAATTCCGTCTGAGAACCTTTATGTGTTCCTTATAATAAGAACAAATGGCCACTAAGGGCCCTCCCAAAGCTGTCACATTCATTTTAGTTACACTCGAGTTTTCACTGAGGTTTGCTAAGTAGAGAGAAGCCTTTTGGGTCACATGTCACCTCCCTTCCTTGGGGTGATGCTTTCTAGAAGCATTCTCAACAGGAAATACATTTCATTAGTGCTCAGAGAAGAAATTGGTGAGATGACAGATCCCATGATTTGATGGAAGCTCGATTATAATTGTATAAAATAATCTAGCAAGTGCAGATGAAATCCTATTAAGGCCTAGAAATCCAATATCTCATCTCTATGACTTTTAATTGATCTTTACACATATTGTCACTGCAGTCAAATATCCGAGCTGATTCCAGTACACATAAACAAATGTAAGCACATTAACTCTGTTAATAATTTTAACAAGCAATCTGTATTTCCCATTAGACTGTCTCTGGTTTTTGCCTTGGCATAATTAAAGATATCATCAACGATAAGCCTAATGTGTTATTTAAAGGATGCGTGCATTGAAGTCTTGCTTTTATCATTAACTATGTGGTGATGTAATCTGCACAGCCATCATTTAAAAAAAAAAACAACTAGACTCTCATTCTCAGGAGCAAATGTGTATGATGATGGAGAGAAGGAGCCCTGGGGTGGTGTAAAGACTATATAGAGAGTCAGAAGTCTGAGTTCCAATCTTGATTTTAGCTCTCATACGGTCAGGCATTACCTTTTAACCTTTTTCTACTTTACAACCTCCCACAGAGCCACATTGACATTTGTGGCACAGATTCTAACTCTCTGTCTGTAATTATTGACTGTTGGCTATAAAATCATCACATTCAGGGTAAATTTTTGCGTATATTTCATATAAGTTCAGGTGTGTGTGTGTGTCTGTGTGTGTGTGTGTGTCTGGTGTGTGTTTGTGGTAATCAGGAAGTGTTTGTCTCCTCATTCCTGCAACATTAAGCCCTGTGTCTGGCATGTGATTCAATAACATTTACTGAATGAATGAATGAATGAATGAATGAACTCTTGTCATTCTCCATAGGCCATCATATGGAGAGATGTAGGAGGGGATGTAGGGGATGAACTGGGTTCACCATCATGCTTCATGCTATTATCTTTAAGAGAAAAGAAAACATTACCAAGGTCCTCTGAAAACACACCTTTGATGACATGACAGCAAAAGCTTTCTCCCATTCTTAATGAAACAGAAGTGACTCAGAATGTACTGCTGCCTTGGGACTGTTTCCCTGAGCTTGCCCATTAGGCCAAACATAGTACAGAGATACTTCTGTGAGTCAAATGCAGGCAGAGATGTAATTTGTTAGTTTCCAGCTTGATCAAAATGGGAGCAATTTGTGTGCCATAAAAATATGACATTTGAGAATGTTCTTTGAGTCCTCAGATAACATTAAACCCTAAACCTTGCTGTAAACAAAAACAACTTTTAATACCAGCCATGACTA
Source organism: Peromyscus leucopus (assembly GCF_004664715.2). Taxonomy (NCBI): domain Eukaryota; kingdom Metazoa; phylum Chordata; class Mammalia; order Rodentia; family Cricetidae; genus Peromyscus; species Peromyscus leucopus. Next base: position 37,921,867 of record NC_051078.1, on the reverse strand, counting down.
ATCCTGTGCCTTTGTTCATTAGCTAGAACAAACATTCTGATTTACCATCAAATATCTAAAATTACCATCAAAGCCCTAGAAAATTCCTCCCTCCAATGAGATCTTATCTCAACACACACCACAGATAAGATTCATTCCTTTGATAGACAATCTCCATGCACAGGTAACCTCAGTAAACAACATTTTCTGAGTGACTTTTAGCAAATGAGTGGCTTATTCTGGAGTTTATCTGTTAAAGCATATCCCTTTTTGAAATCATCTTTGCATATTTTTGTATATTCTTGATGTGTTTTCATGGTTGGTTCTTTGTTTCTTTGAAGGGGCTCTTCTCTCTGTTCCTCATTTTACTGGGTTTGCCTTTGAAGAGAAACACTTTGGGTGTTTCTTAAAAAGATATGTAATTTAATGTGCATTACATCAGCAGCAACAGAACAATAAAAAGCTAGCTGGTAGATATAAGATGGTACCTTCATAAGGGGCAAGATTCCCACAGAAAGATGATTAGTACTTGTATTTCAGGATCCTCTAGAGGAAAAGAACTGATAGAATGAATCTATCTATATATCTATCTATATCATCTATATCCAGTCTATCTATATTATCTGTCATCTGTCTATCATCTCTCTATCTGTGTATATGTATGTATGTATGTATGTATGTATCTATCAATCAATCAATAATCTATCTATCTACAAAAAGAGAATTTATTAGAATGGCTTACAGGCTGTGTGTGGGCCAGCTAGTCCAACAATGGCTGTCCATCAATGAGTGGTCCAAGAATCCAGCAGCTGTTCAGTCCACAAGGCTGAATGTCTCAGCTATTCTTCAGTATACACTGGAATCCTGAAGAAGTAGTTTCTAATGCCAGTGAAGGAATGGACTTGCCAGCAAGAGTGAGAACAAGCAGGCAAAGAGAGCAAGCTTCCTTCTTCTGTGTCCTTTCTATAGCCCTCCACAAGAAGGCATGGCCCAGAGTAAAGGTGGATCTGCCCACCTCAAAGAATCAGTTTAAGAAAAGAAAAAATTCCTCACAGTTGTACCTAGTCACTTGGGTTTTAGTTAATTCCAGGTGTAGTCAAGTTTGACAACCAAGAATAGCCATCACACACTCTTCCTCCTCTCTCACTAAAATGCCTAGGAGAGGATGGGGAGAAGCCACTTGAGAGCATTAAGGATTCCTGCAACAAATGAACTCAACTTCAAGGTGGCAGCACCCTCTTTCTGATCAGTGACCTTTCTCTTAGTTTTTCTTGTTTGCCCAAGCATGAAGATTTTGACATATTCCTCAAGACTCTTAATTCCTCTCCATCTGGCACATCCCCAGCAACATAAAAAAGAGAGAAAGATGGAAGCTCTTATTTTATCTTTGAGCTTCTTAAATATTTATGTTCTAATTTGTTATTGACTTCGTGTGAAGTTTTATCAAAATATAGATGGAAAAGTTTAAAGATTGCTCCTGGGAGAGCACTTAATCCATTTAAAAATAAATTTCTAATGGCCAGATTTTCTGGGCTTAAGCATGAAGCTATGAATGGAAGCAAAACCAAACAGGCCTGGTTTATACTTTGACATTTGTAGACGAGGATAAAGAAAATTTGGTAATGGAAATGCTAATCAAATATCATTGGGAATGCTCAGGTTTTTTTTTTTTTTTCATTTAGGAAAATATTTGATGGAAGCCTCTACTAGATTTCTGCTTTAATTGCTTTTTATTGGAAAAAGGAAGAATAAAGCTTAATTAAAAAGCAACCTAGGTTTAACCCATGGGGCCTTTACTGCATCTTATTTTCCATTTCTGTCTCATCCTTGGTACTCTTGTGCTTTCGAAGACATTGAATGTTGGTTCTTCAGGACGTAGTGACATGTTAAATGCAGGGCACAGGCAGTCTGTACAGCAATGAGTATCTAATGGGGGACATTCTAAAGAACAAATGGAAAGACGGATTGAGGCAGATCACATACACATATACAATTTCTGGTCCAGCTGTATGACCCTCACTTCCTTGACCTTTTCTTGAAGATGCACAGGGCGTCTCTACTCACCCTACCATAGCTGCTTTTGTGACACGTGTGGTATCTTTCTATCTGCAGACCCTGGTGACTTTGTGATTTTGAACAGAGTTCTTCTAACAGTGAGATTTGGGGGTGGGGCCTAATATCACTGGGGAGACTGCTGAATGGCTGTTTCAAAATTCTGACCCCTGACAAACTACAGGTGTTGAAATTGTTTTATAAGGCTGAGATACTGCATTGTGCGCTTTGACTGTTGAGTTATTTCCATTAGCTTAGGTGAGAATTTTCCATGTCTTCGTTCTCATAGCAGTCCCACTTCGCACATGATTGCAATGGGCACTTAAATACAAAATTTTAATTAAAAATTATTTTGAGATTTCATAGATAAGTGTGTTTAAGTCCTTTCCATTCTTCCCTCTTCCTCCTCCAATGCTTTCTATGATCCTTCCACTCACTCTCAAAATCCTGGAATGGCTTCATTGGTATGGGGAAAGTTCTTGCTAATGAGCAAGAGGCGGCACACCATCATGACCTCTTCTTCACCCACAGTGTCTTTCCTAACTTGCAGGTCCTGGCTCAGAGCTAGGTCTGCTTCAGCTAGGATAGGCAGCCCCTGTCCTTGATGTCCCATGCTCTGACACATCCCTTCTACAAGTTCCATCTTCCTGACCTGTGTACCAAAGGCAGGGTTTGCAGTAGAGAGCATGAGGTGGCTCTCAGTGTGGGTACTGTTGGGCAAGCTGAGCTTCTAGACCCCTCCCCCATATTTTAGAGGTGTGCTAAGAATGATTGTTTGAGAGTGGAGCCATAGGTACTAGAAAATCTGGAGTGGAGACTTTCCAAGTCTCTTGAATCACCTGTATGTCACCCAAATCTAATAGCAAGGTCTAATGCAGCTTCCTAGTGCCTTGCCAGGGCTATGTTTGAGGTTTTTGTGCAAGCATGAACAATATATTAGGATTCACCAAAGAAACAAGGTCTTGTGCAAACTAGGGAAGTGATCTACCACTAAGGTATACACCAAACCCTAAGAGTATGTGTACATTTTTTTTTTTTACAAGGATTGGCTTATGCAATTTTAGAGGCTAAGAAGTCCCATGGGCCTTCCATTTGCAATCCAGGTGCCCAAGAAGGTCATTGGTGCAGTTTGAAGGTCTGAGAGCCAGAGAACCAATACTGAACAGATTCCTGTCTGGGTTGGAAAGTCTAAGAACCAGGAGTGCCTAGGGTAGGAGAAAATTGGCGCTCCAGATGCAGCAGTCTTGAAGAGAGGAGATAAGAGAGGGGGAGTATGAGGAGAATAATAGAGAGAAGAGAGGGGGTGGTAAAGGGAGGAGGGAGATGAGGAAGAAAGAGGGAGAGTAAATATACTCACCCCACTTTTATATCCTATTCAGGTTCTCAATGGACTGGATGGTGCCTACACCTACCATGGAGTATCACATGATTTACTGAGGCTTCCCATAGCCTACTTAAGTTAACAGATAATATTTAGTCATTGATAGTCTTCCTGAACCTGTGGCTCTTGAGAGACTGAGAATGTCAGATCTTGCCCAGGCCACTGCAGTACCCAGTAGTGATCTCAGCAATCCTGGGGGAAAGCAAGGCTAACATGATGTAGTTTGAAACTCCAGGAAGTACTGAAGTACAGGGCATCCCCTGGTTAGTCAGAGCCACAAGAAGGAACCAAAGTCTATATGGGTCATGCTGTCAGGACAGGGAATCTCTTTTTGCTCTCTGTGAACTCAAAAGTATTTTCAGTACACTAGGGCAGAGATTTACAATTCATGATCATTGATAGAAATCTAACTTAGACCCATTACCCGCAATACACACATGTGTTGTGTGTTGGCCTACCTTAATGAATGTTTCACTTTTTTATTACACACACACACACACACACACACACACACACACACACACACACTATAGCAAATGTCTCACTCTGTAGTGAGGATGGCCTCAAACTTGTGAGATCCTCCTGCCTCAGCTTCTTGAATGATGGGGTTATAGTCATACATCATCACACATGACTTTCTTTTATATTCCAAATATGAGGTGTATTTAATGTGCATGTGTATGTGTGTTTGGGTCGAGGGTGTGAGGTATGTGTGGCAAGGATGGATAGTTTAGGGAGTCTGAACTTGATAACAGAAAGGCTTTACTCCATTTAGCAAAAATCACCATTTTTCCAAAGTAGTATTTTTTATTGATCATTTGGGAATTTCACACAATGTGCCTCAATCACACTCACTATCCATTCCTCTCAGGTCTACTCTCCCATCCTTGTGCCCTCCCCACCAAAAGAAAAAAAATACACCAAGACCAATTTTTGTTGCTCGTACACTCGTTGGAGCATGGTCAGACTCCCAATGGCCGGCTCCTTGTAAGATAACTGAGTCCTTCCCCACACCCCTGCCAGAAGCCATCAACTGTGAAGAGCTACACTTCAGCGTCTTTATCACACCTTTTGTGGACTCCCTTTAATGGCTTCTTGTCTGGACTGTTTCTTTGGGGAAGGGTTGTCACAGAAACCTCCATTCTCCCTCATTTCCAATTATGAGTCTGCAGTCACTGACACCACTTCAGAAGAAGCTTCCCTGCCCGTAACAGCCAGTGGCAGCACAGGTCATGGACTTCCATGTGGTTTCTGGTGACAGCATTGACCATGGACATCCACACTGCATCTAGTGGTGGCCCAGAACGCAGACCTCAACATGGGCAGCACAGATCATGGATGTCAACATGACCTCTGGTAGCAGTACAGACCACAGATATCAACTTGGTCTCAGGTGGCAGCATGGACCTCACACATCAACTTGGCCTCTGCTAGCAGTACAGACCACGGTCACCAACATGGACCTCAGCAGCAGCACAGACCATGGACACCAACTTGGCCTCAGGAGGTAGCATGGACTACAGACATCAACATGGCCTCCAGCAGGAATATGGGTCATGGACACCAACATGGCCTCAGGTGGCAGCAGAGACCACAGACATCCACATAGCCTCCAATAGTAACACAGACCACAGGCATCAGCAGTGGAAGCATGGGCCATTGGGGTCTTTTGAGGAGGCTAAATCCAGAAGATGAACTGTTCTTCACCTCAGATATCTCTAGGGTGATCATGGACAGAGCATTTGGGGGCAGAGCCTGCATGAGCTCCAGATTGCTGCATACTACCCTGCTGGCCCTACAAGGCAAGGACATGTTCCTTTGTCCACAGTGGCTGGGCTCCCATATACATTGTGGCTGCCAAATCCCTAGTTTCTCCTTTCTCTTTTGTGTGTGGCTTTTCCCTGCCATCTTCCTTTCCATCATGAGTCCACTTTTTAAAAGCATCTTACCATAGGACCTGCCTTTTAAAAAAGTTGTTCCAGGGTTACTTCATTGTCTGCAGACTAATCTGTCTCCCCTCAAAGCCTCTGTGGGTCTCTCAGGCTCCTTGGAGTGACTCCATGGTCCTGTGGGTGCTGGTGACTGCTGCCATCTTGAATGCACCCCCTGAAATCACCATTTTAATAAAATTTCTACTTACATAGATTTATATGTAAAGATTTATTATGTTCATTTTAATAAGACTATTACCTAACATCTATTTGCTTAAGTCATCTATGTATGTATGACTCTCTCTCATCTATCTATCTATCTATCTATCTATCTATCTATCTATCTATCTATCCAACTATCTATCTATCTATTATCTATCATCTATCTATCTATCTATATATCCTATATATCTACCATCTATCATATCTATCTATCTATCTATCTATCTATCTATCTATCTATCTATTTATCTATCTATCTATCTCTATCATCCATAGTCTTCTATCACCCATTATCTATCTAATCGATCAGTCACCTAATATTCTGACAAGATAGTATTTTCACAGTTGGAATGTAGCTCAGGGAAGAACAATCCCATGCACTACAAACAAAACAAAACAAAACCCCTGGATGGTGTGTAGTACATACTTGTAATCCTAGCACTTGGGAGGTATAGCCAGGAGGATGAGGCAAGCCTGTGCTACATATAGAGTATAAGCCCAGCTTGATCTACATTAAACCCCATCTCAGGAAAACACCAACAAAAAGAGGTAGTAATATTACCAAATGGCCATTGCTATTTCACTTGGGCAGTCCTACTTTGAGAGTGACAAAGGTACTTCTAGAAGGCCTAAAAGTCAGTTTCTAATAGGGCAAGAATTGGTTCTGAAGATGTCACTCATCTGTCAATGTTAACTGCAAGTACATTAGCCAGATGTTTTGTTGACGCTAAGTATCTGTTTATTATCTCAGTATCCATGCCAGCTTCTTTCTTTCCATAGAGGTTACACAGCTCATATTTCTGATAGCTAGCAACCATGGTGACCAAATAATACTGACTAATAAAATAGAAACAGGAAGTTCTTTATTACAGTCTTGAGAAGACATTGCTTTCTTGATATAATGGAGTACACCATCTGTCTTTCTCTTTTTATAATGTAAGATCTTTATTCTTTGAGAATTTCATATAATGTATTTTGATTATATTCATGCCCGACTCCTCCCCCCTAACTCCTTCCATATCTATTCCACCTCTCTACCTACTCCTAAATTTTATATACTCTTGTTTTGTTAGTAATCTACTGAGCCCAATTTGTATGGCCCAAATAATCTCCGGGTATGGGACCACCTTCTGGAACATGGTTGACCTACTAAAGGCCACACCCTTACGAAAAGACTGACTCTTCTTTCCCCAGAAGCTATCCCTTCTCAATAGCTCCCCAGTTAGGGGTGGGGCCTTAGGAAGCTCTTCCTGCCTCCACTAGAGAATGTTTACCGGCTTGATCGTTTGTGGGTCTTGTTCTGCAGGCAACTACAGCTGTGAGTTCAAAAGTGTAGATGTCCTGGCATATCCAAAAGACACCGTTTCACTTTGGTCTCCCCTAACCCATGGCTTTTACAATCTTTCTGTCCCATCTTCGGTGATGATTCCTGAGCCTTGGGGACAGTGTGTGTGATATGGATGTCCCATATCTGGTTGAACCCTGCCTCTGCACTTTGGCCAGTTAGGAATGCCTATGTTGACTGACATCCACTGTGAAAAGAAAATCCTTTGCTTCTTTCATAAAGACTGAGCAGCACTAATCTATGGGTTTAGAGTTACTACCTAATAGAGCAGTTTGATACTATGTCCATTTGACAAGACAGCACATTCACCCTTGTGGAGTATGAGCTCCCCAACCATGGGTTCATAGCCAGATTTATAGTACCAGTTATCAATTTTCTCCTGTAGAGTGGGCCTTAAATCCAGTTAGAAAGCAGTTGGTTACTCCCCACAACATTTATTCCACTATTACACCAATGGATATATCCTAACATTCTGGTCCTTATTATAGCTCATGGGGTTCACAGTTGAGTAAGACTATTGATGACTTTTCTCCATCAGCCATCTACACAGTGCTTTCTAGTACTATGAAAGCTAGCCTCCGGGAAGATGTTCTTTGTCAGTAATAACTTGATATCTCCATGTATCTCAACAGAAGTGTATGGTGTCTTCAGCAACAGGGTCTTACAATTGAGTTCTGCTTGGTAACCAAGAGCAATGACAATAGCCTATATTACCTTGGGAGCTTTTAGGACACTTTTGGCCAACAACTTGAGGGGACATATCCTACACAGGCCACTTGACTTTTCATCTGGCAATCCATGGTTTCTGTGATGAGCACCATCCTTTCTGTGGGAGTTTCTGGTTCTTCTCTTTTCTAGTGTACAATACAGATCTTGTAGGTAGAGTTTAGTAGCCAGGCCACAACTATGAAGTAAGGCGGAGGGGATTAGACACTGTGACCTAACAGCTGCCGCCAGCTGAATCAACACTGGAAGCTGCCTCTCAGACTTTGGGTTTAGACTTGTTCAGTATAGTTTCTTCAGCATTCATAATAGAGTACAGTTCCTGGCAGATACAGGCAGGCAGTCTGGAAGTGGGTAGGAGAGAATTAGGATGGCCTTCCTGATTCATAGTGCTATGTGCAAAGCAACTGTTTTCAGCTTGAGGAGTTTAAATTGTGTTCACCCCGGACATGCCTGGGGACCCTGTAACACAGAGACCTATGAGACACGTCTTGGCTATTAATGCAGAATCAGTGGCAGCTCCAGCATTAATCCTGCAGGCTGGAGATAAATGATGCTCAGCCTCTGCCAGGCTGAATCTGTACCAAAACAGCATTAATACCTATTTATATTTTTCTATCAATATTTCATAAATTTGAAGAGAAACAGCTTGAAAGAATTCAAATGATTTTTCTCTGTATGCGTTCCAGAGGCATCAATTATTGCTGTGGGGCACCTTCAGCTTTGCCTAAAGCCGCAATAAATTCCCTAGCCTTAACTTTGAAGATTTGAGAAATGCTAATACTGAGAAGTGTATGAATTATTACTCTCGCTCTAACCCAGCAATGTGCCCCCAAAGAGTAAACAGAGGCCTCATTTCATTCGGGAGTGGATGAAAACTTCCCCTGCTTGGGTAAAGGGAGATGTGATAGGGCACCAGGGGGCATGGGCAGGCTTCTTAATTGTTTTAAATTCAGTTTTTCATTGGGTGAAGCAGCTGAAGGTTCTCGAAGAAGAGCTTTAATCAATTTTCCTATTTTTCTAAATATTTTGCATTTCCTAAGTTACCCGATTCTTACAAGAATATTATTCAGTAGGTGGGTTAATTGTGATTACTCCCATTTTACAGATGTGGACCCAAAGGAGTAAAACATGATGGACTTAGCTTTGACTTCTTGGTAGCCTAGGGAGATGATACTTTCCACTCTGAATTGGTGGGAAGTTGGAAGTCCTACTACCTACTACCTTGTGGTTCTTGGAATTTGAAGAAAATGAAAGCCCAATGTGACCCCCATCATTTACTCTGCTCTTATTAACAGCTATAACCACTAAAGCATAGACGTATTTGCAAATCCATCTCTGCTTTGTCCAAATTGAAGCATTAGAGGGAGGAAGAGGATGAAGAAGGAGAGAGGGAAGAACTGATGTTGAGGAAGTCATATTGCTGTCAATGGCTATGACATAGATAGCTTCAATGACTCTCCAAAAAAATTTCTGTGAGACACATGGGTGGCAGATAGCTTCAAGGGGTTGAATCACCTCCTCTGTCATAGAAGAGTAACCATTCAGAGAAGCAAGTATTCCAGGCCAGTAATCTTGCTCAAGTTATGGCCTAAAGAAGAAGTTGGTCTAAGGGATGATGTAGAAAGGAAAAGAAACAGGTTTGTATGAACCATCATGGTTCCACCTTCCTGATGATCCCCAGATTCCCAGACTAAATTCTTGTTCCACCTACAATAATTCCACGGGGGTCACATTTTGAAAAATTGAATTATCTTTGTGATTTTCTATTGTTTTCTTACTTTCTTCCATCTCATATGTTATTCATATAAGTTTGCAAGCAACTCCAAACTCTGTTTTCTAGGAAGATGAAAAATAAGAGATGATTTATGTTTTGAAAAGATACAAAACAGGTGGGTGATAAATGAGATATACAGCTTATTAAAGCGGTTGTGATCAGGATTGCCTGTCTGTGAAAGAGACACACACAACCGGGTGCTATCAAGCTGCTGTTTTGTGTGAAGAAAACAGGAAACTCTGAGCCATATCTAGCTCCATCCCAACAAGGTCCAGTTTTTTACTTCAGTGACATTTTGCTTGTATGTGCATTGTCTTTTGTGGTGCATGCTTCTGACATTTAATTTTGTGTCTATAATTAGATTATTGAAGATTTCACTCTGTTGAGGTATTGATGTAAAATGGCTTCTATTTTTTTCTTCAATCATGACCCCAAATATATTTCATCAAAGATTCTTTTCTAGTTCCTTACAAAATGGATGCTTATCAAACCATCCAAATTGCTTTCCTCCTGGATTAACATGTGTAGATGTAACCATCTTATCAAATAAGAAACACAGAGCCAATACAGAGATGAAAGCCAAGAGGTCACAGCAATAACTAAGAGCTAAAAACCTTACCCTTCACTGTCACTGTTGTCCTACCTCTCTGAAAGAGTGTCTGTCTTTTTATAGTGTTTCTGTTCTGCCTTCTCATTGGTTGTAAACTCAACCACATGACCTCCTAGTCACTGCCTGTCTGTACAGACCTCCAGGTCTTCTATGGTTGGTATTAAGATTAAAGGCGTGTGTCTCTATGCTGGCTGTATCCTTGAACACACAGAGATCTGCCTAGCTCTGCCTATCAAATGCTGGGATTAAAGGTGTGCACCACCGCTGCCCAGCTTTCACTATGGCTTGCTAATAGCTCTGACCCCCAGGCAACTTTATTTACAAATCACATTTTAGTACAAATAAAATATCATCATATTTCCCCTTTTCTATTTTAATAAAAAGAAAAAAAGGAAAAAAGTTGTAAGAACTAATGTAAGAAAAACTATATACAAAAGTACAATAACTATATACCATATATACAAGTAATAACTACCTAAATAATGTCTAGTCCATTTGTATTTGACAAATTCAGAGAAAATAATTCCATTATCTATCCTATTTTGGTAAGTCCAAAATGTACCTAATTCACTTTCTATCCTAACTAATCTTCAACTATAACTAACTAATCTTCAACTCCCTCAGAGACCCAAGAAGGAAATAACATTACCTAACAAAAATAGAAACAGGAAGTACATGCAAGCAACTTCCAAAAAAATTGTGAGTTGACAGAAACAGCCAGCTGCCTGGACAGTCACCTGAGGTTTCTCCACAGTGTTGGGGCATCATCTTCAGCCTATAGGCTTAGCATATCGGACAGACTCATTTGTGAAGTAGGATGTACGCAAGGTCAATAGTTCGACCTCACATTGGGTGAGAGCAGTCCATGTACCAGAAACACCTGAATTCCACTAGTGTCCTGTCATGATTCAGGATTTTAAATTCTGGAAATTGTTGATGTTTTTTTAATTCAGCTGTCCATTCTTCTTGGCTATGTGTGTGTGTGTGTGTGTGTGTGTGTGTGTGTGTGTGTGTGTCTGCATCCTGTTCTTCTCCATATCCTTCTATTAAATGCCAGTCTACCATTGAGAGGTGTGAGTTTAGTTTCTCTTCAAGAATAACTGTTTCAGCTGCTGTTCCACTGCACAACAGAAGCCATTGGCCCCCTGCCTGTTCAGCTGCCTTCGAAGAAAAGGGCACTGTACCTTTTCTGGATTGCAAAGGCCACTTCAGGGATGGTGCCATATGGTCCTGGCCTCAGAAGATGCCTTTTGATAAAGCCATAACCACACTTGTTTTGGCAAGAATCAGTAGTCCTTTGTTTCGTGCCCTGTTTGTCCATTTTGTCCTGTTGTCAGAAGTTGATTCAAGGATACTGTGTTGTCCAGTGGCTAACTTTTGCCACAATGAAAGTTAACTCCATATGCAGTTTCTTCAATGCCCATATTCTCTCTGAAGTAGATTGGTACTGCCAGGAGTCGACATGTCTCATAGTCATATCAAAAAGAAAAATTTTCCAAGTTATTAAAACATTTTAAATGCCATATTCTGTATATCTCTGAAGGGTTTGAAGATGACCTGTCTATCTAAAATATATCTGCTCAATCTTGAAAATACACCTAATATGACTACAAGTTTTTATTATAATGTTTAACTACTAACTTTCATTTCTTTATATCCTAATAGTTGGTAATAATAACATTCAAGGATCAGCAAATTGCATTACATTGTTAGATGAACGATATAAGTACAATTAGAAATATACATATAGCATTTTCTAACAATATCAATTTCAATATATATAATTTGTATATAATATAAAACAATCCAATCCAATGTAAAGTATTTAAAACTAGTAATTGTCTTTTTCTTTTTTTTAAAACAAGAATCTTAAATCTAATCTCCTTTGCTTAGCCCTTTTCCTAACCCTTGACAATAACTTGTAATCTTGACTGTGTATATTGTATGTACTTATTGGATATAATTTGTCTTGTATTAGTTATAAGCTTTTTTAAATTTTAGACTAAAAGAGAGGAAATGTGGTAGTATTGTGTTCCCCAAAATATTGTGTACCCTAATAAACTTATCTGGGGTCAGAGACAGAACAGCCACTAGATACAAAGGCTAAAAAATGGTGGCACTCACACCTTTAATCCTAGCATTCCAGAGGCAGAAATCCCTCTGTATCTCTGTGAGTTCAAGGCCACACTGGAAACAGCCAGGCATGGTGACACACGCCTTTAATCCCAGAGAGTAGTGGTAGAAAGCAGAAAGGTATATACGGCGTGAGGACCAGAAACTAGAAGCATTTGGCTGGTTAAGCGTTTGGCTGGTTAAGCTTTCAGGCTTCTAGCAGCACAGTTCAGCTGAGAGCCACTCAGATATGAGGACACAGAGGCTTCCAATCTGAGGAAACAAAATCAGCTGAGAAGTTGGCTAGGTGAGGTTAGCTGTGGCTTGTTCTGTCTCTCTGATCATTCAGCATTTCACCCCAATGACTGGCCCCGGTTTGATTTTATTAATAAGACTAAGATTCCTGCTGCAAACATGTCTAATGGCAACATTAGTTTTGTGATGTAAATATTCTGATGAACGTCCTTTGTAGGAAGACTGAGGCACAGGAAATTTTTCAGCTCATGGGCTAAAAACCCTGGAGTGGACTCAGGGGCTGATGTCTGCATTGGTCAGTTTTCATCATGGTGACAAAGTACTTGACATGACTTAGAAGAAATAAAGACTTGTTTTGGCTCATGCTTTAGTTTTAGGTTTCAGTTCATGGTGCTCTGATCCTGTCTGACCTTGCTGCTGTGGCCCTCTGATGAGAGAGACCATCTCTCCAGTGACAAGTGGATGGTGGTGGAGGCCTGTTTACCTCAGTACCTGGGAAGCAGAGCGAGGGGAGATCTAGGATCCCAATATCCCCTTCAAGTCCACATTGCCAATAACAGTTCCTTTTCACTAAACTCCATTTTCTGAAAGTTCTAGCATTCCCTAAGAGTTGAGAAGGCTGGGGATCAACTCTGGAACACACAGGCCTTTGGGGGACATTTCAGAGCCAAGTTACAGCACTCTGCTACAGTTCCCTTTATTGCTGTACCCATGTGTCTAGGTATTCTGTATCCTTCAGGGCATTTGCCGTTGTTAGAAAGTGCAGCTTGGTTTAAAGCTCTACTGTCAAAATTGATTTAAGAAAATTCCAACAGATTTGTTGAGACATGAATCACATACCATATAAAATCACCTATTCAAAATATACACTTCCAGCATATTTAACTCTTAGTTAGGGTTTCTATCGCTGTGAAGAGGCACCATGACACTGCAACTCTCATGAAGGAAAACATTTAATTGAGGTGGCAGCTTAGAGTTTCAGAGGTTTAGTCCATTATCATGGCGAGGAGCATGGCGGTGTGCAGGCAGACATGGTGCTGGAGAAGAAGCTGCTACATGTTGATATGCAGGCAACAGGAAGTAGACTGAGACACTGGGTGGTATCCTGAGCATATAGGAGACCTCAAACCCCACCTCCATAGTGACACATTTCCTTTAACAAGGCCAAACCTATTCCAACAAGGCCACACCTCCTAATAATGCCACTCCCTATGAGATTATGGGGGACAGTTACATTCAAACTACCAAAGATGTTCTGAACATTTCACATAAATGTAATCACAAATTATGTGCCTTTCATGACTTTCACTGAACCCATTATCTCCAAGTTTCATCCATTTGGGGACTTACATTGGGATTTCATTCTTTCTTAAGGCCAAACAAATTCATTGTATGAAAATCTATATTCATCTATTTGCTCTTTAGCCCACAGATACCTGGGTTGTCATTGTTTGGCTGTTGATGGATTATGGTGGTTGGGATGAAAAATATCTTCCACATGTGTATGTATTTGAATGCTTGGTTCCCAAGTGGTTGTGGTTCCCAGTTGGTTGAGGTTACAGAATGTTTAGGAACTAATGCCTTGTGAGAGGAAGCACATCACTAGAGGTGGGCTTTGAGGGTTTAGAGCTTCACTCTACTTCCTGCTCTCTGTCTGCTTCCTGTGAGTGGATAAAAATGTGACCTCCCAGTTTCCTGTTCCTGCTGCCGCATCGTGCCTTCTGACTCCAGCCCTCTGAAACTGTGAGCCAAAATGAACTGTTTCTTCCTTTGGTGCATGTGGTAATGGTGTTTTATCACAGCAGCAGAAAAGTGACTAGCATAGGGATCATGCATGTGCCAATTTTTGTGTGGATACATGCTTTTAAATTCATTTGTTATGTGTCCCAAACCGGCATTTCTACATCTAACTAGTATTGATTTGTTTAACTGGTTGATAAGCTGCCGGAAGGTGTTCCAAAGTGGTTGTGCTGTTTTGTATTTCCATCAATATTGCAAGGAGGTTTTAATTTTTCAACATCTTTGTCAATGCTTCTAATATCTTCTTGTTAATGGCTGTCTTTTTCTTCCCTCGCATCCCTCCTCCTGCTCCTCCCCACTTCTTCCTCCCCCACCCCTCATCCCTTCCTCTAACAGGGTAAGTTCTCCCATGGGAGACCAGCTAAGCCTGGTACGTTCAGTTGAGACGGGACCCAAAGCCCTGCCTGCTTTATTGGGGGTGAGCAATATATGGCCCTAGGTAATGGGATCCAAAAGGGCTGTCTTAATGGGTGTGATGAGGTCTGATGTGGTTTTGATTTACATTCCTCTAGTGGTTAACGATGCCAAGTGTCTCTCATGTGCTTACTGAAGATTTGTGTAACTCCTTAGGGAAATTGTCTTTAAGATCCTTTCCCATTTCAAATAAATTTTTAAATAATTAATATTTATTTTTGTATTTTGGATACCACATCCAATTAGGTATTATAAGTAAATATGCTCCTTTCTGTTACTGCTTTCTCACTTTCTTGATGGTGTCCACACTGACTAGCTTTCACCATTCTGATGAAATACTTGGTCTTACCAGCTTAGAAAGGAAAGGGTTGCTTCAGCTCATTTCAACACTTCAGCTTGGATGAATATTCATTTATTTTTACCTTGTTGCTTTTGGGGAAAGATGAGGGAGGATTGAACTTAGTGCCTGCTAAACATAAAGTGCTCCACCACTGAGGCAAAGTGCTCCACCACTGAGGCAAAGTGCTCCACCACTGATCCACAAGTGCTCCACCACTGATCCACAAGTGCTCCACCACTGAGACACAAGTGCTCCACCACTGAGACACAGGTGCTCCACCACTGATCCACAAGTGCTCCACCACTGAGACCAAGTGCTCCACCACTGAGACAAAGTGCTCCACCACTGAGCCACAAGTGCTCCACCACTGAGCCACACATGCTCCACCACTGAGCCACACGTGCTCCACCACTGAGACACAAGTGCTCCACCACTGATCCACAGGTGCTCCACCACTGATCCACAAGTGCTCCACCACTGAGCTACAGGTGCTCCACCACTGAACCACAAGTGCTCCACCACTGAGCTGCACTCCAGCTCCTCATTTGTGTTTTTGTTAGCTTATTAAAGAAGCATTTTGTTGCCGGGCGGTGGTGGCGCACGCCTTTAATCCCAGCACTCGGGAGGCAGAGCCAGGCAGATCTCTGTGAGTTTGAGGCCAGCCTGGGCTACTAAGTGAGCTCCAGGAAAGGCGCAAAGCTACACAGAGAAACCCTGTCTCAAAAAACCAAAAAAAAAAAAAAAAAAAAAAAGAAGCATTTTGTCTAAACAAACGCCATGAAGATATACTTCCCTAATTTCTTCTGACGTTAGTTGCAGCTGTTATAGTTGGGGCTTTCATCAATTTTTAGTAAATTCTGTGAATAGAACAAGGAAGCGGTCCAACCTTCTTATTTTGCATGAGAATACAGTCGTGCCATCATGGACTGTTGAAGATTTATGAGACTACTGAGTTGTTGTGGCTGCCTTGCCAGGAGTCAGTTAACCACAGTTTCCAGCATTTATCATGCTTGCTCGTCCACTCCGTCGATGTACACCCTTGTCTTTGAGCTCACACCACCCTGTTTTGCTTGCTACACCTCTGCAACAGATCTCACGGGCTTTCCATTGTTCGCTTGTTTTGGTTGCTTGAGGCAGGGTTTCTCAGTGTTGCCCAAGCTGGTCTCCAACTCACAATGCTCCTGCCTCAGCTTCTTGAGTGTTGGACTTGTAGATTTGTACCACTGTGTCTCTGCCTTGCAGGAGATTTTAAAATTTTGAAGTGTGAGCCTGCCAACTTATTCTTTTTGAAGATTATTTTGTCTTTTCCAGGTCTCTTACAGTATTTTCATAAGATTTAAGAATAGCTTTGTCAAATTTTGTGAGAGAATCCATACAGATTTTGGGTGTGGGGGTGTATGTGTGTACAAGTGCTTATTTGTATGCAGGTGTGTGAATGGTGGTGGTGGTGGTGGAGGTGTGTGTCTGTGTGTGTGTGTGTGAGTGCACATGCATGTTTGTCTATGTGGAAGAGAGAGGGGAATCTCAGGTGTCATTTCTCAGAAGCTATGCACCTTGTTTATGAGGCAGAGTCCCTCACTGGTAACTATCAGCCTCAGGAAACGGTCTGTCTTCCTTCTCTAACAATGGGATTTCAAGTGTGCATGACCACACCTGGCTTTTTAGGTGGATTCTGGGATTTGAACTCAAATCCTCATGTTCATGTTGCTAACACTTTACTGACTAAGCTATTTCCCAAGCCTCCTGGCTCAGCTGTTTTTAAAAAGAGGATTGCAATGAATGCACAGATAAACTTTGGAAAAATGTTTGTTTTAATATTATTGTTCATTTCCTAACCCATGTAGCTCTTTTAAATCTGCTTTCTTTGCTTTTAAAGATGTGGTATCTGGTTTTCAGTATTTTAATTTATTCCTTGAGAGTTTCATACACACGTATCATGTATTTCAATAATATTCACCTCCCATTCCTGCTCTCTAGCTCCTCCTGGATTTTTTTCTTATCTACCAACTCCAATTAGTGCTGCTCTACACACATATTTGTGGTGCAATGGACTGGATCATAGTTAACCTCCCAGAGGTCACCCCCGCCCCCCAAAAAGAAACCTGACTCTCCTTCTAGTAGCTATCAGTTCTCAATAGCTCCCAACAAGAAATGGGTACCCGCACATCACTTCCCCAACCACGCTGGATGGTGAAAGGTTTGATCTTGTGTAGGTCAAGGACCACAGTGGCTGTGTGTTCATGGGTGTGATGATCCTGTCATAACAGGAAATGCCGTTTCACCCTCGCTCTTCCCTCTCTGGCTCTTACAATCTTTTCATCTCTTCTGTGATGTTCCCTGAGTCTTGAGAGAGGGAAGTGTGGTACAGATGTCCTGTTTGTGATGGAGCCACCTACAGACACTTTCTCCTCACTTTTACCAGTTGTGAATCTCTGTGTTACTCACTGTCCAGAGAAGGTTCTCTGATGAGGACTGAGAGCTGCACCTATCTGTGGGTACAGAGATACCTATTTAGAGAGCAGTTTAGTGTTCTGAGTACAGGTTTGGTGTTCTTCTGTTAAATTCATTCCTAAACGTCAGTTTGAATGGAGTTATTTCTCAAATCTGTTACAGGTTGTCTATTCTTTACAGAAATAGTATTGGTTTTGCATAGTGATCCTGTGTCCTGAAGTCTTTCTGGTTTTGTTTATTATTATTTCCAGCAGATTTATTAGAATTTTCTTCATAAATCATCATGTCATCTGCAAGTAGATATATTTTTCTTTTTCTTGTTCATCGTATCTTGAAGCTTTCTATTTATTTTTTTTAAATCTAATTTGCTGGACTAGAGCTTAAGTTCAATAGTGAATAGAAGTTGTCTGAACAGACAATGGTCTTGGTTCTCTTTTCTCCCTAATTCCCTGCTTCTTCCCTCCTTACATCTCCCCCTCCTTTATTTTCCTTTTTTCCTCCCTCCCTCCCTCCCTCCCTCCCTCCCTCCCTCCCTCCCTCCCTCCCTCTCTCCTTCCCTTCCTCCCTCCCTTTTTCCTCTCTCCTTTCATTCCTTCCTACCTTCCTTCATCCAGTACATCTTTATTAGGACCTTAAGCCTCATCACAATCAAACTGTAAGAGAAAAATGCTTTACCCAGGAATCCATATTTATCCAAAATGTTTGTAGAAATAACTTACAAAATTTGGGGATCTAGGAACTATAAATATGGAACCTGGGTCCCAGCTTCTGGCTTCCTAGAAGACTGAGAAAGAAGTTTAGGTTGGTAGGAGTCAGATAAGCCATTTTTGTTTTATAACTGAGTATTTACCTCCCAAATGTCAGGCTGAGGTGTCATCCAGTAAACGGACTCTTGCCCAGCATGTACAAATTCCTGGGGTTTATCCTCAGTACTACTCAACACTCTATGTGTGCATCTTTCTCTCTGTCTCTCCCCAACTCTATGGCTTAGAGAGGGACTCTACTTTGGTGGAAGTTATGCATTCACTGGTATCAGTGTTCCCCACTCTGGATTTGGCCCCAATCTCAAGATTTTAATTATTTTAAATTAATAAATGTGATGCACATCACTGACTTTTCTTTTAATGAATTTAAATATTAGTCTAAGGCAGTAGCCATGGGACTATGGTGATTACCTTTTCCAAAGATTTTCTTTTGTTATAAGACCGTCAGTTGATTGAATATTTTCTATGCCTAGTTGTAGCGAAATTTCATTTTTATAGGTGTTATGCATCTCATCTCTTAAAGTAGCAATTTGTTTATATTTGTCTCCCAAATTATTTGTGCTACTGTATCAGAAAGTTATATAACAATTTTGTAATTTTCTTTATTAAAAATAGCTAAAGCAGTTGTTTTGAAACTAGTGGGAGCTGAACCATCTCTGATTCAACATGTTAATCATGGATACTTGGGGAAATTATTTCAAAATCAAGGTATTAAGAACAATTATTATCCCTTTAAACAATAGATTTTCATTTGTGTGTGTACATTTCTGTTTAACTCTAGAAATGGGACTATATTTCTAGAAAAGGGGGGCCTCCTATATTTAAGAACATTTTACATGGACACAAAGTCCCCTATAAGCTTTCAATTTACTTAGAGGGTAACTCAGAGTTCAATAAGTTTCCTTCAGAGAGGTTGAAATAAGTTCCAGAGAACAGACAGGTACAATATGATTAAGGGTCTAGGAAGCATGCAGAGGGTTGATATTGAAAATTATTGCATGTAGAACAATTACTTGCTTGTAGCTGAAGTTTTATCTGGTCCTGCCCAGCCCCACAGACCCTGTAGCCACATATAAAATAATCACTCAGAAGCTTATATTAATTAAAACTGTTTAGCTATTAGCTCAGGCCTACCATTGACTAGCTCCTACACCTAAACTCAGCCCATTTCTCTTAATCTATAAATCACCACACTTTCTGTGGCTTTAACTATGTGCCATTGCATGCTGATCCCTGGATGGTTAGCTGGTGTCTACTGACTCAGCCTTCCTCTTCCCAAAATTCTCCTCTTCTGCTGGCCCCGCCTATACTTCCTGCCTGGCTACTGACCAATCAGCATTTTATTTATCAACCAATCAGAGCAACACATTCACAGTATACAGAACATCCCACAACACCTCTCCTTTTCTGTTTAATCAAAAAGGAAGGGTTTTAACTTTAACATAGTAAAATTACATATAACAAACAAGAATTACAGTTACAATATCTAGTCTCTGTATTTTGTAAAATTAAAGAAAATACAGTTTATAAATAAATATAAGCCTCTGTGTGTTTATTTGGGTCTGAGCGGCTATGGACTGGGCAGGACACGGGAAAACTTTAGCTACACTTGCTTCTGTCTCTGTGCTCTTCATATCTCAGCCTATTACATCTTTCTCTCCACTGACACATCTTGAGGATAAAGAGTTGTTATGATCATATGTGCTCTAAGTACCACCCTTTCTCATGTATCTTTTGTGCCTAATTTCATGATAGCCACTAAATAAATGTTTGATTGATTTTAGGACTATTAGGAAGAGAAATTCAATCTAGCAGCATGGCTGTAAGCTCTCACCTATGTGGGGTAAAGTATTCTTGGTCTATGAGTAGATCAATGTCATGCTTAGCCATCATCAGAAAAATTCTCTCCTGCTGTAGATGGAAACAAGTGTCAGAGAGTGAGAGACCTTGGAATACTCGGTCCTAAATAGGATGTCTCCATCAGATCCCTACCCTCAGAGGGCCCTACAAAAGAGGAGGCAGAAAGACTGTTGGAGCAGAAGGAATGAAGGACACAAGGGAAATGAGGCCTTGTAAACACAATAGGGCTGATGCTCACATGAATCCCAGAGACCATGGCTGCATGTTCTGGGCCTGTGTAGGTCTGAACCTCCGAGGCATCTCACCCCTGGAGGAGACTGGCTCTCCCTCTTTCAGTAGCCATTGACCTTCTGTATCTCTTCCTGGTGGAATTTCTCCCATCCTTGTTGGCATGCTGGCTAGTGTTGCCACTGGGCTTGTCTTGTTCAGGCAACCATATTGTTGATGTTTCATTCACTTTTGGCTTTGGGATCCAGGACTCATAGTCCAGTTGCAGGTGCTAAACCATACGCCTCTTTGGGTCTTTTTGGGGGTTAAATTTTGGGATATAAATTGCTGTGTTGCCAACTGGAGTTTTACTCTCCACCCCCTTTTATCTAGCTTGGTACGTTCATTTTCTTCTTTATACTTTTCTCAGCCATATCTCTGGACATTTTCCCTGGATCTCTGGCCTCAGGCATCAGCTTGTTTGGGTCTTTCTAATGTCTTTTCTTGAAGACTGAAGTTCTATCTTTGACTCTCAGGGTGAAGGACTGGGGTCAATAAACAATAAATAGATCTCTGAAGATTAGCATTCATCTTTTCCTGTGCAATTTGGCTTTCTTTCTTTGTGAATTTGCCATTGCTTTGTGATCTGTCAGATTGACTTACTCAGTAGTTTCTCTGAATTGTGCAAGGATTCCTTTTCTCTTCTCACTGTAGCTTGTTCTTGTCTTCTTCAGTCCTGCTCCATGTGGCTGAAGTCCTGAAGTCTTAGTGGACACTGCCAGGTTCATCTTTTGCAGGAAATGGGGCTTCCAATCCAGTTAGTTAAGATGAAAATATAAATCAAACATGGATCTCTTTCTTCCATCATCTAAAAATTTCTTAGAAAGTGTGAACTGTGTGTCCAAGAATAAGCATCTCTTTTGATCCATTCATCTATCCATCCAACATGTACTTACTGAGGAACTTCTAAAACAAAGTCATAAAATTGAAGCTTAATTGTGATTGGGAAATTTAAGCTGCACAAACATGCTGCAGATAAAACACTACTACTTTTAGACCTAAGGTGATAGCATGAATTTTTTTTTTTTGCTATAAAATGATGTTATATATTCTAGATCATGGAAGTAACTTTAAGGCTAAGCATATTTAAGTTCAAGTAATAAAAGTATAATCTCAACTTAAAGGGAGCTGTCATGTGCTGGGCACTTTACATACTTTGTGAGAGATTTTATTTTATTTATTTATTTTTTTTTGTTTTTTTTTGTTTTTTTCTGCGTAGTTTCGCTTTCCAGAGTCATTGTAGCCAGGCTGGCTCGAACTCACAGAGATCCGCCTGCTCTGTCTCCGATGCTATTAAGCGTGCCACGCGAGAGATTTTATTTTTAACCACAATTTAAGTATGAAAATGAGAAAATGAGGCTCAGGGAACTTAAGTGACTTTTTCAGTCAATTGTCAGAAAGTAGCAGAGAGGGGGTGGGTGGGAGAGAGAGGGATTCTAGTTTAGGTGTGTTTTGGTCTAAAGTTCAAACTCTTAAATCTTACTATAGCATGTTTTTAAATATTTAGTAGAGACTAAAAGTAACATTTGAATTTGTCAAATCAGGTCACTCTAAAGTGTCATATATTCATTCATTTAATGATGACTCTGAAAAAAATCTATTCTAAATTTTTATATTACAAACTAATATTCTATAATCTCTTTCAGTTTTGTCCAGTATAAACCATAACATTTGCTTAGTATCTAAGTTGTAAGAAAAATTGTGGTGATGTATTGTGTCCCCCAATAAAATTTACCTGAGGATCAGAGGAAAAAGCCAGCCACTATATTAACACAGAAGTCAGGCAATAGTAGCACATGCCTTTAATCCTTTCACTTGGGAGACAGGGATCTGTCTGGATCTCTGTGAGTTCAAGGCCACTCTGGGAATAGAGCCAGCCATGGTGATATACACTTTTAATTCGAGCACTAACCATAGAGGTCTGGAGGTCTGTACAGACAGACAGGAAGTGACAGAGCTGGGCAGGAAGAGGAAGTGATGTAACTTGGCTGAGAGAGCAAATGAGAGAACAATGGTGTGGTAGACAGGAAGTAGCTTGCTTTAGAAGCTATGGAATTGGTGAGGTGTGGTGGTATTGTGTTCCCCAAAATATTATGTATGCTAATAAACTTATCTGGGGTCAGAGACAGAACAGTCACAATATTAAACATAGAGGTTAGGCAGTGGCAGCACACGCCTTTAATCCTAGCATTTCAGAGGCAGAAATCCCTCTGGATCTTTGTGAGTTCAAGGCCACATTGGAAATAGCCAGGCATGGTGACACACGCCTTTAATTTCAAAAAGTGAGCCTTTAATCTCAGGGAGTGATGGCAGAAAGCAGAAAGATATATAAGGCATGAGGACCAGAAACTAGAAGCATTTTGGCTGGTTAAGCTTTTAGGCTTTTGAGCAACAGTTCAGCTGAGATTCATTCTGGATGAGGACACAGAGGCTTCCAGTCTGCAGGATCAGCTGAGGAACTGGTGAGGTGAGGTAGCTGTGGCTTGTTCGACTTCTCTGATCTTCCAGCATTCACCCCAATATCTGGCTTCAGGTTTGTTTTTATTAACAAGACTCTTTGAGATTCCTGCTACAGTGAGGTGAGGTTAGCAGTGGCTTTTCCTATTCCTCTGATCTCTCTCAGGCTTTAACCCCAGTTTCTGGCTTCAAGTTTTTTTTCATTTAATAAGACCATTTAGCAATTTGTCTAAAAAAGAAATAGCTTAAAAAGGAAAGGGTCTCTTAGGCAGGAGGATTGCAATTTTGTTGTTAAATTATCAGAGTTTGGTGTTCTCAGCTCTTTACTCAAATGTTAAGTTGGACTCTGAAACTGAACAAAGAATACTGAAAATTGTAATAGAAATTTGGTTGAGTTCTAAAAATACGTGTTGTCTTGCTTCCCGGTCCATGTTAGGAAGAGGTGAGGCTGGAGAGCAGAGAGGTGAGGATGGAGAGCAGAGAGGTATGGCTACCATGAGTAAAAGCTACTGCATCTTGATGGGGAAAAGATGGGAAAACTATAAAGGCAGCCAAAGGCACTAAAATCTGGTGTTTGAGAGACCATTTATCGCCAGACACCAGAGTAGCTGCCTGTCTCTAAGGTACTGCCCTGGTATTGCTTCTTTACAGCCATTTTGAAAAATACCTGTGCATAGGCCTAATTTTATTAGGGGTCAAGTGAAAAATTAAAATAGATCCCAGTATTTTCTTTTAGAAGGTAAGAAAGCATGTGCTACATATGAGAGTATTGAAATCCAATTTTAAAAAGTTAAATTTATTCCAAGAATACATTTGTATCTGCCAAGAAACCTACTCATTTGAAATTTACATCCCAGGGTTCCTTCTTAATTGCTCATTGACCTAGGAAAAGTTGTGCAGTTTTTTGTTTTTTGTTTTTTGTTTGTTTTGTTTTTTTTGAGACAGGGTTTCATGTGTAGCTCCGGCTATCCTGAAATTCACTCTGTAGATCAGACTGGCCTCGAACTCACAGAGATCCACCTGCCTCTGTCTCCTGAGCACTGGGATTAAAGGTGTGTGCCACCACCGCCCGATGTTGTGCAGTTTTTATGAGTCTAGTCTTTTCCTTATAAGATGTGTCCAATAATATGGTAACTATTGGCTGGCATCCAGATCCCAGCATGGGGTGGGATGGAGTCCTGAGGAACTTTTTTTTTTTAACTGTTTTCCACATTTTTACTAAATCTGTAAATTAAAATTTTTTTTGTGTGTTTTATGTCTAGTAAAATTTTATCTGCAGCGATGTTTCTTGAGGGAGTGAGCAGATAGTGCCTTGAGACCCATCCTTGCTTGAATTCCTCATTACTTCGTATAATTCCACGAGAGCCAGCCACATTTCTCATTTCTCTTTCTTGCCCAAGCATTGCATAGGAACCACAAGGCAGCCGTGATCTATCTAATTTAAAGTCCAGCTCAGGAGTCCCACAGAACATAATCATTGCATAAAAACCACAAGACAGTCGTGATCTATCATCTAATTTAAAGTCCAGATCAGGAGTCCCACAGACCATTTTGTCTGCGGCCAACTCACTGTGCAAACCAGGCCAAGCAACTCCACTTCTCTGAGCTCTGGTTGGTTTTGTCTTTCCATGTCCCTCTGTCTGTCTGTCCTTCTCTTCTTCCTTCCTTCCCATATTCCTCCCTCTCTCCTTTCTTTTCTCTTTTACATTCCTATTTTTGACTTTGGAGACAGTGTCTCACCATGTAGCCCAGGCTAGCCTCAAGCTTGAGATCCCTCTGCCATTGTCTTCTGAGTGCAGAGAGTAGACGTGTGTACCACCACGCTCAACACTGCCTTAATATTTTTATCACCTGCTCTTACAGAACTTTCTGTTGCCTTTTTGGAACTGTCCAAGTGTGTTTGTTTGGATAGATTTATGCATGTATTCTGTATAGCATTTAAATCTATGGACTCTAAGGTCAGCTTGACTTGCTTCAATACTTTCTAGCTGTGAGTACAGAGAAATCACATTGCTTGTCTGTACTTTCCCTACCTAATTGTAAAGCAGAGCTAAAAGTACCTCCTATCCAAGCTGTTGTGAGCTTTATGTAAATGACTAACACACCTGCGGTATCTGAAATCATGCCTAACGCACAGTGTAAGCCTCTTAAGGGACACAGAAATGAATATATTTTCAAAGAGTTGGCAATTTAGTGGTGTAGATGCAAATAGATGTTCACAAGAAAGCTGACTCTGGTGGGTGTGCAAGAGAGGAGAAATTGCAGGGCTGGGTAGAGCATGGAGGGAAGAACAATTAATTTTAATTGAAAGGACCAGGCCAGGTCCCATGAATTAAGTTGACTGTGGTTTGGACATTGAGAAATGAGATGGTAGCAAGGGAAGGGATCCTTGATAGAAAAAAACAAAAACAAAAACAAAAACAAAACAACAACAACAACAACAACAAAAAGGAGCCAGCATGGGAAAAAGGGAACTTCTTAATGAGGTGGCTGTCCTGGAATGTGGAGGAGACACAAGGGTGTGTAATGAGGGCAGTGAAAGGGAGAAGAGTGGCCTGGGGTTAAGTCAGGAGTGGTTTCCGATTTGCTAAGGGGTTTGGACTGAAAACCACCAGCCGTAGGAAGTGTTGAAGCCTGTTGAAGCGAAGGGACTTGATCCCTCCCTTTTGTAGTTTAGGAAGAAGATTGGTGATTCTGTCAAGGAGACATTAGAGAAGCCAGATGAAAATAGAGACATCGTAACTGTCTGGGTTCAGGACTGAAAGGTTTAAAATTGGAGGTGGTTGTGAAGGTGGAGAGAGGGGCCTCTGGCTGAAATCTGGGAAAATAGATGATGTCGTAATTTTGGCTACTGCCTGTCCAGTGCAGCTTTCCCCCTAACGGTTTTTTCTGTTGACCTACATTTTCCATGGAGTGCTCTCTATCTAGTGATCTACCTGTCTCCTGTCATCTAAGTGTA
Organism: Peromyscus leucopus; assembly: GCF_004664715.2. NCBI lineage: Eukaryota > Metazoa > Chordata > Mammalia > Rodentia > Cricetidae > Peromyscus > Peromyscus leucopus. The sequence goes on along the minus strand of NC_051078.1, from coordinate 37,896,168 downwards.
GCCAGGCATGGAAGGGTGAAGTGGAAAGCCTTCTGTGAGTTATAAACCAGCAGCTTTTACTCTCATTTCTTTAAAGTGGGTGATAGTGTAGAGGCAGAACAAAGTCACACAACAAATAGCTTTTGTTTAATGAGAGAAGAGTCTCAAAGCAATAATTGATTGGGGGGACTTCTTACTGGAAACCAACAGATTGGGGGTGCATCTAGCTTCTTCAACATACATCTGCAAGAGGTATTGTGTAGAAGGAGGTTGGAGAAGATAATGTTGTGAAGCACTATCTGTGGTAGAGAATGCTGGTTTTCATCACTGTCTGGGTTTTGTTACAGCAAACAGGAAAGGGGCCATCTAGATGAAGAGCAGTAATGATTATAGACAACATCTACACATTTCAAGGGAGAAAATTCCTGTACACGAGAGAGTGCATTTTATGAATTGCAGTTCATGAAGATTCTCCTTAAATTATTGTATCTGCTAGGACAAAAGAAGATTAAGTTCATGAATTCATGTGAAATGCATACTAGAAACCAACTAGTGAATGCTGATGTAATAGGGTAACATTTGGAGATAACTGGAAACAGGAGGAACATTAAGTTAACAGTTTTAGAGTGGCAATGATGTCCTATGAGTAGAGATTGTCCATGAATCCCAGGGCCCATACTTTAACAATTATTCTCCAGTGACATAGATGAATAGCTGAGTATATATACTTCTGTGAACATATACGATCTATCTATCTATCTATCTATCTATCTATCTATCTATCTATCTATCTATCTATCATCTATATATCTATCACATAACACATATATGTTATGAATAATAATTCACTCAATGGTTGCTTGTTAAACACTACTATGTACCAGATACTGTCATAAGTACTGTGGATATAATAATGAATATAAATAGACTGTTTCTAGGGCAAAGGAGATAGTTCAGTGGGTAAAGTGCTTGCTGTGTGGACTTGAAGACCTGAGTTAAAGTCCAAAGAACCCACTTAAAGTCAGGCAGAGCAGTGTGTGTCTGTGATCCCACTGTTTTGATGGTAAGATGGGAAGCAGAGACAAGAGAATCCCTGGAAGCCCAGAAGTCACGTAACCTGGTGTACAGGGTAGTGAAAACAAGAGACCCTGAATCAAACAAGGTAGAAGGCGATGACTGACAGATGCATAAGATTGTCCTCTTATTCTGCATGCATGGCCACCATACATCTCTCTCTCTCTCTCTCTCTCTCTCTCTCTCTCTCTCTCTCTCTCTCTCTCTCACACACACACACACACACACACACACACACACACACACGTGCACACGCACACGCACACATGCACACGCACACACCATTTCCAAAGACTTTAAATTCTAGTAGAAGAAACAGACAAATGTCTATCAAATCAGATAAGTATAAGCTCTCACCATAAAAATAAAAAAAAAATGATAAGGGTCTGGAGAATGAGAAGAGGAGAGAGGATTGTGTTCCGCACATGATGCTTAAGAGGGGTCTCTCTAGTCAGGTGCTATGTAAGCTAAGACTCAAGGGAATGCACACTGTAGCTTCCTATCTTCTCAGAATTGTCATAGGGCATAGCATGTAGTACGTGGTATTAGATTTAATTAGAAAGGTGAAGTATGGATGATGTAGGGGATGTCCTCCAAGTTTTGGGGTATAATGTCATTTTATTTACTAAGCTCAACCTAATTTCTTTCTGGGGAGCATTAACCTTGTTCCTCAGAAAGAAAATCACTTTTGTCTTCATAATGGCCCTAGCACACTTTAAAAAAGATTATTTATTATATTTTTTAAGTGGAGAATGAAATGGCTTATGCTGCTGAGGCTCCTGATTCTACAGACAATACACATTAAATTATTTCTTTCACCAAATATTGCAAACAAGTTTAGGACATTCTCTTGTAAATCCTTAGTACATTTTCTCTGATACCTTTGGTGGGCGAACTTTGAGTATAGCTTTTGTGATAAATTTTTTCTTTCTTTTATTTTTAAATTATTTTTCTCTTTTTAATTAAGAAATTCTTTATTCATCTTACATACCAACCACAGACCCCCTCTCATCCCTCCTCCCACTCCCCCTCAACCTTCTCCCCCAGCCCATGCCTCATCCCCTCTTCTGAAAAGTTAAGGCCTCCCATGGGGAGTCAGCAAAGCCTGGCACATTCAGTAGAGGCAGGTCCAAGCCTTTCCCCCTGCATCAAGGCTGTGCAAGGTGTCCCACCATGGATAGCAAACTCCAAAATGCCAGCTCATGCACCAGGGATAGCTTCTATTCCCACTGCCAGGGGGCCCCTCAAACAGACCAAGCTACACGACTGGCTGTCTTGCTTATGCAGAGAGCCTAGTCCAGTCCCATGAAGGCTCCACAGCTATTGATCTAAAGTTCATGAGTTCCCACTAGTTTGGTTCGGTTGTATTTGTAAGTTTCCCCATCATGATCTTGATGCCCCTTGCTCATAGAATCCTTCTTCCCTCTCTTCAGCTGGACTTCTGGAGCTCGGCCTGGTGCTTGACTGGATCTCTGCATCTGCTTCTATCAGTTACTGAATGAAGGCTCTGTGATGACAGTTAGGGTAGTCGCTAATCTGATTACAAGGGTAGGCCAGTTCAGGCACCCTCTCCACTATTGCTAGTAGTCTAAGGTGGGGTCATCCTTGTGGATTTTTGGGAACTTCCCTGGCACCAGGTTTCTCCCTATCCCCATGATGTCTCCCTCTATCAAGATATCTCTTTCATCGCTCTCCCACTCCATCCCTGTTCCAGCTCGACCATCCTGTTCCTTTATTTTCTCATCTCTCATCCCCTATCCTTTGTTGCTCTCCCCTGATTCCAAGTTTACTTAGGAGATCTTATCTATTTCCCCTTCCCAAGGTGGTCCATGTACCTCTCTGAGGGTCTTCCTTTTTACCTAGCTTCTTTAGAGCTGTGGGTTGTAGTCTGATTATCCTTTGCCTTACATCTAGTATCCACTTATGAGTGAGTACATAACATGTTTGTCCTTCTGAGTTACCTCACTCAGGATGATATTTTCTAGTTCCATCCATTTGCCTGCAAATTTCATGATGTCATTGTTTTCCTGTGCTGAGTAGTACTCCATTGTGTATATGTACCACATTTTCTTTATCCATTCTTTGGTTGAGGGGCATCTAGGTTGTTTCCAGGTTTTGGCTATTATGAATAATGCTGGTATGAACATAGTTGACATGTGTCTGTGTTGGTATTCTAATTGTGCTGAAATGTGATTTTAATTGTATGTTAATAAATAAAGTTACCGGGGGTCAGAGCTATTAGAGCCACAGCAAGAGTGTGGCGGTGGTGGCACATGCCTTTAATCCCATAGATCTCTGTGTGTTCAGGGATACAGCCAGCATTGGAGACATATGCCTTTAAGACCTGGGGGGCTGTACATACAGACAGTGACGAGGCAGTCACGTGTTTGGGTTTACAACCAATGAGAAGGCAGAACAAAAGACTATGAAAAGACAGACAGACAGGAAATAGCTCTCTTTCGGGAAGCTAGGAGCTCGCAGGAGGAAGGGTGAGATTTTAGCTCTGAGTTCTGACTTCTCGGCTTTCTCTTTTACATTGGTTCTGTGTTTCTTATTTAATAAGATGGTTGGTTACATCTACATGTGTCCTTGTGGTATGATTTTACATTCCTTGGTTATATGCCCTAAAGTGGCATAGCTGGGTCTTGAGGTAGATTGGTTCCCAATTTTCTGAGAAACCGCCATACTGATTTCCACAGTGGTTGTACCAGTTCGCACTCTGTCAGATCCTCCTCCTCTTTATTTAGGTCCCCATTGGGGCAACACTCTAAGAAGCTTCAGAATGGAATCTATTTCTTTATCCCTTGAATTTGAGCTTCAGCATGCATCGTGCCTTGGCCACCATGCATTAGTATGTGATGTAAACAGAGTCTTGAATAGTGCTTATGATTAGTAACCTTGATAGCTCCATTTCTGCATGCATGTGTGTGTGTGTGTGTGTGTGTGTGTGTGTGTGTGTGTGTGTGTGTATGTATGTGTGAATATGTTCTTGAAGGCCAGAGGTTGACAGCAGGCGTCTTCTTTGAGACAGGATTTGTTACTTGAACACCGGGCTCATTAATTCAGCTAGACTAGCTAGCTAGTTTGCTCTAGGAGTTCTCATGAAGACAGGGTTTATAAATGGCTACAATGCTCTCTGGAGGTCAAAACTCTGTTCCTCCCTTTTGCATGGCAAGGACTTTGCCTACTGAGCCATCTTCCCGCCGTCCCTTATGAGCAGCTCTTGGTATCCCCATGAGCACTATCGTGTCTGACTTACCTGCTGCATGGTCAGCAATACATGCTCAGTTACTATTACTTCTCACCATAGCCAGCCAAGTACAAGACACAAGAATGAGGGCATTGTCAACCAACTGGTCATGAACACAAAACGGAACCTGGTAACATCATGCAGATAAGAGATGAGCCAGCCCAGCTATGATCACCCCAAATTGTTAATCTTCAGGGTTGTTGGCCTAACTGGTGCAGCTCATATTCCCATTAGTAATGTATATTTTGAGAAACCCAAAGCACACTTTCTTTTTCCTCCATGACATAACTGTTAGAGACAGCAAGTCTATCCTCTCCTCTTTAGTTTTATGAACAGATTACCCTACTCTCATATTTTAGCTCCATCTGGGCATGTGGCTGTCCAGTTTGACATGAAATTTCCCAGATTCTCTTGTGGCTAAGTTATGGTCTGTTACATGACCAATAAGATATGAGCAGAATGCAAACTAGGAAAGCCTTCTGACTTTTGCTTTCTCCCCTTCCTTTTTTTCTCCTTGCCACTTTCCCCAGATGGTAAATGACACCCCTTAGACCCAAAGATGGAATTCCTATGTTGAAGATGGCAGAGTCAGCATACCAGCTTTGATTCTATGTTGACTTCACAGGGCAGACTCATTTACCTTCCTCAGACTATCACCTGCCTGCTACTGGCCTATTGTGTAAGAGGAAAGTTAACTTTTACTTTAAGAATCCCAATGTGCCTTCGGGTGTCTTTGTTGAAGCAGCATACACTGACTCTGCTTAGCAAGTATCTACAGATATAAGCACACAAGCACACCATCCAATACAATCTTCAGAACTCAGCAACTCAGTAAATGTTAGATGTGTGCCTTTTTTTTTTTTTTTTTTTTTTTTTTGGTAATCAGTACTGAGTACCTGCGATATTATTTCTTGGGTACTAGGTTGCATAGAAAATTACATATTCGTTTTCCATATTTCCCCTCCTGGAACTAGCAAACTGGTAAAGGAAGATAGAAAAAAACCAATATAACACGGAAATTAAAGGTAAGGAGTCCTGTAACGGGCTCTGTCAGGGGTGGAAGCCGAGAGAAAATGAAAGGATTTGGACATTTCTTAAAGTCACTGTGGTGGATGAAACACAAACCAGGGAACGAAACATCTGTTCAATGCACCTGTACAATCGCTTTGACAGAATTTCGGGGCCTCCTTTCACTTGTGTTTTGGGTCACTAACCTTGAGCTTGGGTGGGGGCAGGAGGTGGCCACTTGGCTTTCTCTTTTCTTGCCTCAGACTCCCAACACTAGCTTTTGAAAGGGTTTTTGTGTGTCTGGTATAGGGGTGGCAGTAGGGACGGAGGTGAGGTTTAGGAGGATTACTGACAATCCTGTAATAACTTTTGAAATAGCTTTTCAGATCAATTCCCATTCATTTCCCACTTTACAGAGACGAGAGGACCAGGGAAGGATCAACAGTTATGAGAAAAACTACAAGGGAAAGAAACTTCACTCACCACACTTAGAAATGGAAGCTACCTCTTCTCACCCTCCCCATGTCCCATCTTCTCTTTCCCCAGTTCCTCCCGTGTCTTGCTGATATATTCCTCCTCTCATCCACAACAGATTTAATTTCATATGGAGAATATCCCCAGAAGCTAATAAGTGAGAAATCACTGCAAAAATGCATGGATGGAGCATATAAAGCATCCTGGGCGTTCTTCCGCCAACATGCGAAGCATGAAGTAGCTTGTGTCAAGTTCAGCTGCCTTGTCTATTTCATCTGCTGACACCAAACCTCCCACTGCACGCCACATTTATTGGCTAACTTGCACCATTGCTGTGAGTCCTATGACCTCACTCCCCATCATTGTCCTGTTCTGAGGTGCTCTCTGTCTCCAGTGTTCGTTCATGTCCAGGCTTGGGGCATACGCTTCGTGAGAACTTCCATGTTTGCGTGCATTTTCCCTGTCTGTAAAATGGCTAGGTGATTTTTGAAATCTCCTTCAGATCTCCAGTTCCACAATCTGTATTTCATTCTAGGCATATTGATTAAAGTATGGTGACGACTGTAGCCACGGTGACAGCAGGATGATGAAGCGTATTACCATTAGTGTTAATGCAACAATCAGCTGTGTTTTGTTCCATATGGCAATTTATCTCAACAATTAAACCCAACTCCATCTGTTTGGGAATCAACAATATTCAGATGGGTTCCTGCACCACATCTTTAGAAATTATTTTATGCTTTTCAAGTTACGGCACCATCAATAATGGCTGTGTGGAGTTCTGATTAGAAAGACACCATTCGGTCCAAAGCCTGTTTTATTTGATAAAAGAATTGTTTTGCTGTTTGACCTTACAGACATGTTACACAGGCTAATCGATAGTCTCAGAAAAGGAAAAATAAACCTTGGTTTTGGTATGCAGAGTGGGCATGAAGGGCGTGGTTTGCGGAACAAGCTAAGCAAAGCCCTGTGGCTGTCAGGGGTGTATTCTACTTCTCTGACCTGGGGATCTTGGTGGGATAAGATGTGCTTCTGCCTGCAATGGAAACAAGACAAATGTTGCCTTCCCTACATCCGGCAGGGGTGTCCTTCTTCAGCTTGGGTTGAGCTGCATTGACAGAATAGCAATAGGGGACATTTGTCTTGCTCTTTATAACACCTGGCAAGAGGCATGATTACTGCTGTGAAAGTATCAAAATAAAGAAAAGAATGGGCTGTCCGAGAGCCCTGTTATTTATCACATTCGGAAACTCTAACCCAGACTAGCAGGGTAGAAATTCCTTGTCAAATTGCCTCTAAAAATCATTATTTTTCTCCCCGAGACCATATGGGAAGCAGGAGGAATCACCTGTGCTGTGCTGTGTTCTCTTTCCTCTCCTTGGTTTTCAAGTTGGGGAGACTGTCTTCTCTTGAAACAGGGCTGAGTGTACACAGGTAGAATTGTTCCATGTGGCCCTGTGCATGCGCCTGCCCAACAATCCACATGTCAGTCTCTGTGTGCGAAGGAAATCCAGAAAATCACTGGCTGACAGTTTATTAACAAATATTGATGGATACAGGAACAATTCGATTTATTTTGAAGCAAGTGTTGGGATGTCTCCAGGCAAATTGGAGTCAGAACTGACTTTGTTCAACCTTTTATCTTCCCATTCCTTGTTTTCTAATTAGGAAAGCTTTTTTCCCGGCTTTCTAAACATCTCTCCATCTAATTCATTGCATGACTGTTGAATTCTGAACAAAATAGGCTTATGCCATTAATTTTAACACTTTAATAATCTGATGGAGACATATGACCCACCCCTTTGCAAGTACATTCCCAGTCTCTACAAGAATGATGTCCACTGCCTTTCTGAGATAGGACTGCAGGATTGGCACAGTCTAGAAGCAATTATTTTTTTCCTGGAGGGAATCATGAACAGTAGATAGATCTAAGTCATGTTTGTTTTAAAGGGCCACTCCTTCAGCTCAGCGTATGCTTTAAAATAGGGTCCCCTCACTTTGTTGCAAAGTGTTCTTTTAGCGGATCTTTGAAAAAGAAGGCACTTGCTCACAGTTCCTCATGAAGAGCAATTCAGGAACTAGATCAATAGCCATGTTCTAAAACTTGCTCAGAATTAAACCTTTATTTGGACTTGACATTCTTCTATATGGTTTAAAGCCGTGATTCTCAACCTTGGCTTTCCATTAGGATCATCTGGGGGCCTTTTAAAAAATATTGATGTCTAAGCCCCTTTCCAGATTAATTAAATCAGAATCTCTTGGGGAGAGAGCAGGGCACTGGCATTTTGAAAAAGCTCTTCAGACGATTCTCATGGAGAGTGGGGGTTAGAAGTCTGTGGCTCAGAGGGTTTTATCACCAGCATATAATCAAAGATCTCTCTTTTCAGTTATTCACTCTATAAATTCTTGAGAGAACACTACTCATCAGGAATGGAGACTACGCACCATAGGGAAATCTGAACATATATTAAGGAATTCTTGCATTCCCATCGGAGAAACCACGAGGTTTACATTCATGCCATACACTGGTTAAGCCCTACAATGGGGGGGGGGGGCTGTGAGTTAGCTTTGAGCAAGATAAATCAAACTCTGTCTTTATATTCAAGAAAGTCAACTTAAAAATTCAATATTGATGATGACACCCATCAAGAAATAAAAACAAAACATTGGGGTAGTGTTTGAGCCTAAACAGTGGATCCTAATGATGGAAAGGAAGCAGTTAAGTGGAGATTTGGCAAGAGCAAGTCCCAGGCAGAAGAATGGTGATGCAATGTCAGAAAAGGCAAGAAGTCAGAGAGGTTTTAGGAACCTTGATGGACAGAAGAAAACAGGTAGAAGTTGGCGATGCATGTGAGTGGCTCTGAGCACTTGAAGATACAAGATGTGGCTTTTATGGGCATTTGATTTCATGAAAATGATGCTATGAATTGTGCCTTGGAAGAGAACACTCAAGCAACTGCAGATGAAGAGGTCATGGGATTATCTTCTGAAAAACAAAAAGTGTCTCCCACCAAGTTCAGTACTATTTGGTGAATTACCAAAGGGAAATTCCATCCGATGTGCTAATAGATAGCTGTTTCAGAGATTCATGCAAGGCGACTCATTTCTTAGCTGCTAAGAGAAA